>NW_008825109.1:4580254-4584620 GCF_000699105.1 Pygoscelis adeliae | reverse complement strand
ATGGGAGCCATCCCACCATGTCTCCGTGATGCCAATAAGGTCGTAGCCCTGCCTGCGTGCGCACGTCTCTAACTCCTCTTGTTTATTCCCCATACTATGTGTGTTTGCATAGAGGCATTTAAGTTGGGCCCCCAGTGAAGCTGTCTCACTGCCTAGAGTTCCTTTGTGCTGCTCTTCAGGCACTCTCCTGCTGACCTGTGATCCTGCTCCAGGCTCTGGGCATCTATTGCTCGCCTTAGCATCAAACTGGTAGGAGTGGGATGGATTGAGGTTCCCCTCCCCTGCTATCTCTTGTTTAAAGCCCTCTTCACCAGCTTGGCAAGCCTATGACCGAAGATGCTCTTCCCCTTCTCTGACAGATGGACCCTGTCAGCCCCCAGTAGACCAGTTTTCTCAAAGCGAGTCCCATGGTCTAAGTAGCCAAATCCTTGGCTGTGGCATCAGCCCTGTGACAATTTGTTGGTTCACCAGATTCAACTGGCCCTTTCAAACTTCTTCCCTTTGACCGGGAGGATTGATGAAAAAACTACCTGCACTCCTGAGTCCCTTACTGCCGCTCCCAGTGCTCTGTAGTCCTTCCTGATAGTCCTCAGACTGCTTCTGGTTGTGTCACTGGTGCCCACGTGAAACAGCAGCAGCGGATAATAGTCAGTGGATTGTATGAGGCTTGGTAACCTCTCGGTGACATCCCTGATGCAAGCCCCCGGTAAGCAGCACACCCCTCTAGAGAGTGCATCAGGTCGACAAATGGGTGCCTCTGTACCTCTCAGAAGAGAGTCGTCTACTACTGTCACCCAGCACCTTTTCTTAGTGGCACTGGTTGTCATACAGGGGGCAGATCGGGCTGCATTACTCAGCTCCAGCGTCTCTACTGATGTGATGGGTCTTTCCTCGTCAGCCTGCTGAATGCTTTAAGTCAGTCACAGACCAGAGCACTTGGTGTGGAATAGCTCACACCGAACCTGGCAGTACGTTGTGCTGCTTGTCTAAAACACACCCAGCTCCTCTTCACCTGTACAAACACATCTCATTCAATCACTGCAAACCCAATGTGAAGTATGCCAATGTTACCTAGTTTAAGCCTTTCCCTCGCAATCTCCCACTTGCTGGCATCATAAGGCAGACGTTCACATTGCTCATCTAAGGGGACTTCATCAGGATCCATTATGATTGACAGGTAATGGTTGGTCTTCATTTCAGAGGAAGAAGGCTAGAAAACAAAGAATATGGCAAAATGTAAAAGAGGATAAGGGTATCTGTCAGCATCTTCCTGTTTGGATCAATGATTTCAGGTTAATTCTGTCCACGGAGCTGCGTGTTTCACAGTCCTATAGATGGTTTGGTTAAACTCCCTTTGGCTTTTTTAAATATTGCAAGACTTTTTACATAAAAAACCCTCTGTCTTCTAGCTTTCCTCGTATGTGACATATTGGTTTCTTCAATGAAATCCATGTGGAGCTGTATTAACATATGGTGTTATGATACAGGCCCTCTGCACAGTCAAGAGAAATATTTTCAGCAAATGACTAAACATCGCTGGTAAAAATAACTTTCCTTCATGATTGTGCAAAGGAAGAAGTGGCCATATGCAACACATGGAGTTCAACTGCCAGTGTTTATTTTTCCATATACCCGGCAAAGATAGGTCATATGTGGTTAGAAGTTGTGCAAGACTAGTCGTCAGGAGACTAGACATTATACATTTCAGAAATTGTTTACAAATTTTCAGAAATTTTTATTTCTTTGATATCATTTCTGATGAATTTATTGAAATTATTTGAGTTTGGAGGAATTCATAAACACCCAGACTCAAACACATGATTTCAAACACATAATTTCAAATGAATTTGCCAGAAGTTCAGTTTCTACTGAGCAAATGGCTTATCCACTTCACATGAGAAACGTAAGGAAAGATGAACCTAATCTCAAAGTTTTCTGCAGTCCATCCGTTTGAAACGTATTTTCCTTCAAAGAGCACCTAGATTGCCACTCTAATCCACTGGACTTTTCTTGACACAGGAGTACTTATATGTCTATAGAAAAGGTCTAGTGTTTGCTCTGATTTCCTGGCTATTAGTTGGAATTTATGGAAAATCTGTTGAACTGGGCCCCTTCATGTTGCTTTTCCTAAACTCATGGAAACAACACATGGGCACATACACAAACACACAGATATATCTAGATATTCTTTTGTTGTTGCTTTAACTGCCCCCTGTGACTTTCAACTTTCCTCCTCTACACCTTGGAAATACGTTCCTAATACATGCGTTTCCAGGCATTTGTTTGAGAAGGACATTACTAGCTGTGTATGCTTTGGTTACAGACATAACTAGACTAAAATGACAGTAGCTAATAGCTCCTGTTTTAGTTGCCTTTCACCATCCCCAGTACGCAGAAGGTTAGTACCAAGAAGGATTACACCGATGCTTGGGGAAAAGTCAGGTGGCATAAAGCCTGGCTCCAAACCATCCACTGACCCTGGACAGGACATGGATAAGTGGGATATGGATAGAAACAGAAGCGTGTGTGGTGCTCCAAAAAGAGCATTTCTTGATAGAGACATGTGTACCAGACTGCTCCCACCAGTCACTTTAGAAGAGCTTTTAAGTGGACCCATCCCAGGAAGAGGCGTAGGGGAGTGGGAAGGTGCAGAGCGCTTCCTACGTTTCTTTATTCAGATGCACTGAATACCAAATCTTTGGCACAATTAGAGATTTGAAACAACATTTTGAATGATAAAGGATTGTTAAGTATAGCATTTGTCCCTGTATATGTAACAGATAGGCTTTAAGAAAATGCTCTCAGAGAGCATAGAAGTATTTTTTTCTGTTGTGGCAATGTAATTTGTATATGAAATTTAATTTAGAGCTAATTCCAGACATAAATCCTTGAAAGTAAGGGTTTGTAACAGAAACACAGAGAAGACCATAAACATAGACCAACACTAGCTGGAAAGCCTCGTCTGGCAAGAAGCCTTCACATGTCATCTGCTTAAAGTCCCTTGTTCTATAGGAATGATGATTATTTTTATTGTCTTTTAACAATCTAACAAGCAAAGTCAAGTTTTGGTATCATAGCAATAAAAAAAAATCTGCAACCCTTTGCTACTTTTAAAACTTGTGTTTTTCCAAGGGTTTGCAGTCATGTTATGAATTGCTTCATCATTACTGGTGAGCAGTCAGAACTGGTCCCACTTGCTTTGCAATTTCTCTATAGCTACGAAGTTTCTCCACAGCTTCAGCTGATGTCAATTTTTCTCTCCCCTAAAACTTCCATGCATTTCTTCTTACGAAAGTTTGTGGCAGTAGGAAGGCAGGCAGAGTGACTGCTGCTGTACTGCCCTGGTTTGGAGGTCTGGTCCTGCATTCCCATCGATCAATAGAAGTTCTCAGTGTAAAACCTAAAATACAGGCAGGCCTTAATGCAGGTTGAGATAAAATGGTCTGGCGGGCTGCAGTGAGACTTTAGCAATCGTCATGGAGCTCAGCCAGCTGGAACATGCTCAGCTGTGGTGGCTGTGAGCTGATCCTCGTGGCACCGCACTGTGGTACCTCTCCAGTTGGGTGATGGAGGGCAACCAGGGCTCAGCGCCACTGTGGTGGGGGAGAGGGATGTGCAGCCATTCCTTATCTGATGTCCTACAGTGCACCTCATTGCCCCAATACCTCCCTTCCCTCAAATTCATCTGCTCCTGCGAGTTGCTCTGAGATCTTTCTGCACTACTGAAGAATTGCATTTTCTGCTTATGAGAGCTGCTGTGGTTTAACCTGCACACACCACGGAAGGCAGACATGGTGCTGTCAACAAAAAGGGGCTTTAAACCATCGCAGTCAGCCTTGAACAAGAAGGAGGGTCAGCTGCAGGGGCAGTTAACATTATCATGCTGATACAGGATCGTCTGCTCTAGAGGCTGCACCACCAAAACTACTTCAGTAAAATATCACTTTGCAAGTGATGTAATTATACCAGACACTGTGTGCAAACCAGACCCCAGCGCGCTCTGTAAAGATCTGTCATTCCCACTCACTCAGATCTTCAAAGACATTAAGATGCCAAACTCCCATAGCTTTTAAGGGAATGGAGATGCCTTTGGTGGGAGTCAGGCACCCAAATGCTTGCAAGTCTCAGAGCCTTGCCCCCACCCAGACTTCGCTTCTGGGCTTAATCATACTCAGCCTTGCGAGTCACGGTTCCCTGGGCACCCATCAGCAGCCTGGTGATTGCACAGGGAACAAAGGTGAGCAGTAAATGGATCAGATTTTTTTTTTGTAGACTCAGCAATCCCAGTGGCCTGGGAAGGATTTTCTAACACGAGCAAAGGGCTGGTAAGGAGAGTCAGATGCCGCCAGGAGCTCCCCATCCGTTC
>NW_008825109.1:4563437-4580205 GCF_000699105.1 Pygoscelis adeliae | reverse complement strand
GGTCAGGGTTATTAGCTCCAGGTTTGACCTCTCTGATGTGCCTGGGAAAATCAAGTGGCAAACATTTTAGAAAATGACCTGCAAAGCAATGGCGCTTTATGTTTCTTTGCCATTAAAATAAAATACCAGGAAGGACCAGCTTCTTTTCAATGGGGTATTAATCTCTGTTTGGACTGGCTCGCAGAGCCTGGAAAAAAATGGTGTCCCCAGCAAAGCCATTCTATTGAACACAGCAAAATTACATTTCATGCGTCTGTAAGTTTTTCAGTAAGAAGTCAGCTCTTCTTTGGGGTGCAGGAGGTGAAGTAAACCAGATTGAGGATAGCCAGTCAGATAATAATTTCCTTTTGAGGTGGAAATTCAGCTGCAGGGTATTTTTAGCCAAATTTTCTCTGTGTGAGAATGTGTGTGGGCCTGCTCATGCAGTTTCACTCCCCCCCCCCTTCCCTACAACAGCAAAACCCATCTGGCCAAGCCCACATCCGAAGGAGGAGCAGAGGTCTCAGAAACACTCCATCCCCAGCAGCCTTGGGAGAGGACGGGGCTGCACGAAGGGGGTGCCTCTGCTGGCTCTTCCCTGGGGGCAATGCCACAGTGCGAGAGGTGCTGATAATGTGCAGGAGAAGCTCCAGGGAGGGCTTGTGCTGGTGTAGACACCAGCGAATCCAGGTGTGACCCGGGGCATGCCGCAGTGCTGCTGCTTGGGTTTTGATGTCCAGAATGTTTGATGCCTCTCCTCGGGCACTGCGCCTGCTCTGCCTCAGCTCAGCGAGCTCTTCCATGCTGATGGCTGAGCCCTGCATTCTGCACATCCATCCCAGCTGTGCTGGAAACCTACCAGCCCTCACCAAAAACCCCTCTGGGGGGGGAGCTGGGGGCTCCCTTGGAGGCTCGCGGTGCACCTGGCAGCAGTCAATGAGCTCTCCTTTGCATGGTCTGGATGGACCCAGTCTGGCACCTGTGAGCTCAGCTTGTGCAAAGCATGGCACGGAGGTCTTGATCCTAATCCCCACCAAGTAATGTGGCCAGAAACCCTGGGTGTAGCACCCAACGGTCCCTCCAACCCGCTGGTCTCCCGGCAGGCTCTGTGCCCTCAGGTCTCCTGCAGGTCACACCAGCAGCATGGGGCCAGGCTCCCCGAGGGGACATGGGGCCCTCTCCGTCCCCAGCAGCACCTCGCAGAACCCAGCTGGCAGGGAGATGGAAGAGCTCTCCAAACCAGGGAACAGCTTAAGCACAGAAAGGGAAAAACAAAAACAACGACTGAAAACGGAGCATCAAGAAAACACGAACATTAGAAATCTGGAGAGTATTAGAGCCCACTGACAGATCTTAAAGAAAAGCCAAAATAAAATTCATTTCAGACTGCTACTTAGGGACTTGTAAAATGGTTTCAGAGCAGTCTGCTTTGCAAATCCTGTGATGGTGTCAAAATACCACACTTCCCACAATATGTTTTCCATCTGATTGGTAGCAAATGCAAAAACCCCCTCATGCTCTGCCTCTTATTCTGATACACCCTCCAGAGAGAGAAAATGAGAGGACAAGGAGGAGTAATTCTGAACATGATTTCACAGTGGTCTTGTCAACTGCACTTGCAGCAGTTTCGGACCCTGGGCAGGTCAGTGTTACTCCTGACACATGAAAAAGGGATGATTGATGTCTCACTGGTGGGCTTACCAGGTAATCCAGAGGGATGCGTTGCCTAGTTTTAGGCAAGGCTATGGAGCTTTGTTTAGAGGTTGAATAGTAACTGTAGCTGTTGCTTAACTAGCATAATATCTTCCCTCTCTAAAGGTGATAATCAGATTTGCGTTCATGCCTTATATCTAAGATTCCTCTGGCATGTCCATTCTGGAGCTTTGAGAATAAAGCTCATTGAAGAAAAATACAACTGCAACTACAAATGGAGATACAAAGTATCTATTTCTCCAAAATACCAAGAGTGTTAATTTTTCACAAGTATTTTTTTAAAGGCTTGATTTAGATATGGGACATAGTGATGGCATAAATGATACAGCCTAATGGAGCTTGCCTGTCCTCTGGCATCATCAGGCTTTCCTTTTACATACGGATACTCTCCTCTTGCTTCTGAGCAGCACCCGTGCAGATGGTGAGTAATAGTTTCTGACATTTATTCAGCAAAACCTGGAGGGGCTGAAGGTTCATTTGTTGCCACTGCTCCATATGGCAGGACTCAGAAAGCCTGTGAGGCACGGTACAGCCAGTCCTGGGGTGGAAGGCAGCAACTCCTTAACGGCTACCGTATGCTGCCCAGGAGTTAGTGAAGAGACGTGAAAGGTGCTGTCTTTGAAATGTCCGAGCAAATTTAGGCAACTGGAAAGCATTTCTCCAGGCTGGGGTTGGGCTGGGTTATCAAACATCAGATTCCTAGTCTTGCTAAAAGCCTTGCAGCCAGAGCTGGCTGTGCCTCTCAGCTGGGTAGGAAAAAGGTTGAGTTGAGGCAGAACAGACAGGGAAGGACACTCAGAAGAGGGCTTACGATTAGCAGAGTTTGAAGGGGCTGTAAGAAGGACCAAATCCCTCTCTCTACCTGGTAGCCCAAGATTTCTGGCTCCCCCTTACACCCCTCCCAGACCTTTACCCACCAGCCACCTCATCAGACACAGACTTTCTGCCATGTGCAGCTCTGCCCCACCTGCCTGACATGCTGCAGCAAGCAGCAGCCCCCTTCCTGCTCCAGAGCCGCTCTGAAAGCTCCCACCACCACCATCCCATGTCTCTGCAGTGATGCAGAGGGGTGAGGAGAGGGTGAGTGAAGTGCCACCGCCGGCAGCTTCCCTTTCTCAGCAGCGACAGGCAGGGATGAGAGCCTGGACTAATGTGCTGACCCCTGCAGGCATGAGCTCAAGCCTTGAGCTGGCATGGGCTCTGTCATTAGAATTTCAGCTCTGAACGTTGAGGTGCAGCTCTGTGTCAGGTGTCAACCAGGAAAAAAGGAACGCCTGGGGCATCAGCACCACTCTGCTGCACCCAAAGCATCCCTCAGCCCTACACCAATGTGATCTACCCTGCTTAATCCGTGTATCCCATGATCACGGCAGTGCAGCACTGGGATAGGTGCTCAGAGATGCTGAGGAATTTCCATCCTTGGAGGTTTTCATGACCTGGCCAGACAAAGCCGTCACTGACTGGATGTAGAGTTGATGATGATCCTGGTTTGAGCTGAGTTGAACTAGAGACCTCCAGTACTCCCTTCCAATACCCTTTGGTGGTTTTCTTAGGTAACAGGAGTCTAAGTGTCCCCTGATGTTCACCTTTTCTGTTACAGTCACCCACATAACCCAGGCTGAACCTTATTCAGTAGTTGAGGGAATTCCAGTTAAACTTCATGGAAACTTTCCTGATGACTTTGGAGTCAAAGTGACCCAAAAGGCACAACAACTTTTTGAGATACAAAGTCAGAAAGGTAGATAGACAGAAAAACAGACAGTTATTTAAAAAGCAAACACCCTTTTCATAATGCTGGAATAGTTCAGTGAATGCTTAATAAATGCGATGTTTTCCTTTCTCATCAGCAGGGATCACATTAACTTATCAAGCATCAGCTTTAAGACAGTGCATGTTGCTGTATTCATTTGCTTGTTATACATCTGGATTTCAGTGAGCATGAGCTGTGAAAGATGCTCCTTCCTTCATCAACACATCCCATTCAAGTGGTGCAGCACCTCTGCAACCAGCTGTATCGCTGGCTCCTGCTGAGAAGGGGTGCAAGGGTCTCCAGGAGGAGAAGCAGGGCAAGGCTTTCATGGCAAGTTACCCACTCTGCAAGCAGGGCAGACGCTGTGCAGCTGGGCGTCCCCTCAAAGGAGGGCTGCCCAAGACAGCTTGTGTTCCCACCGTGGCCAGCAGCTTGTGTCCCCAGGTTTTTAGGGACACAGTCCCCTCCACTTTCTGGGTGCTCTGACACCCATTTGCTGTTCCTGTTCAGTCCTTGCAGATTCACCGCCTCTTCAGTTCCTCAGCCAAGAGCAAGCGGACAGCTTGCTCTGACGTGTCCACAAACGTGTCCCCTCTCCTCCTCAGACAGCCCGGCAAGCATGGCTTCCAAACCAAATACAGGCTGCAATTATTTAAAGACAGCCCTTGGATTCCACCATCCATTCATCCATCTCAGATACAAAAATAACACATTGTTTTATCTGTGAGTATAAGAATGTTTTTTCAGAGGAAATAAAGAGAGCAGACAGTTTCCTTCCTGACTCATTCACAAACTACTCTTCCAATCTGCTAAACACGGCCATCGGCACGAGGCATTGCTCCACTCCCTTTGATCTACAGCCCTGCGCTCCAAGAGCCACTGGGACAGAGGGAAGGCTTTGGTACTCGCAGCAGCAGTTGCAGGGTCTGTATTTCTCAGAAAGACAAGCAAGTGGCAAAGCCTAGAGAGAGCCCCACATTTAAGCCCTGATCTCATCCCTCCAGGCTCAGGGATGGGGTGAGAGGCTGCTGTTGACTGGGAGAGGGACAGACGCTCCAGTTCAGCGTAGGAATGACCTCCAGTGATGTCCCTTCAGGCAGTAGGAAGAGAGAGGGTGGAAAGGTATTTTTCTTGATCAGATAAGACAAACTCTCTCTCTTTTTCTTATGCAGCCTCAAAGCTATAGATTTTAATACGGTAGACTTCATCTCCTGCTTGTCTAAGAGCTCCCATAGGAGTCACACAAGAACATTGCCAGTGGTCCCCCAGGACATGTAACCAGAGAAGCAGCTTTCCTGGCTGCTGACTTTCCTCTCCTCTGGATCACAGACTAGGAGATATGACTTCCTAGAAGCCATCCGACAGAATGCTTGTGGTTGTAATAAATAGCCAAGCTACAATGATGTTAAAAATCAATACAATAATGAATTACATTACCTAAGACTATCAATTAGTGGGATGCACTTAGGCCCAAGTTATTCTTTTAGCTATTATAGTGGCTGTAAAAACCTTAGCATTATTCATAAGGAGATAGGTGTTTTTAACTCCTTGATTACACCAGTTAGACCAGCCCACATGTACATATACTTATCCCTGACCTTTTAAATCAAAAACATCACAAAAACATCATCAACGATCACCATTAACTGAGACTGCTAACACACTCATGGCAGAAAATCAATACTGATTTACTAGCTGTAATTGTCTTCTGCTGTAGGGTAGTGTCCAAATACTCAGTAGTATTCAGATACATTTAGCAATTGTATGAGAACATCCACAAAGACATAATCCCTGCCTAAGAGAGCTGGTGGTAGTCAAATTGTCTTCTAGACAATTCTTCTCATCTATAAAAAGAAACTAAATGCATTTAGGACTATTTACTTAACACATGAGATCAGTAAGATAGGTTATGTCAAATTCAGTTTATACATGGCACTGACTTATATGGAGAATGTCAACCTACTTCTCTTATCTCATAATATATGAACCAAAACGGTATTCAATGAAACTGAAAAGTCATTGGATAAACTTTATTTTTATGCAATGTAAAATTACTTGATAGAAGTCACTGCCACAGGCCTGAGTCAAGCTTGGCAGAAGGCAGAACAGCACCGGACATGAAATGAATAGCAAAATAACCTAAGTAATGGTTACAGAAATAACTAGATCATACCTACTTCTTACAATAAGTACCTTTGAAAAATGCGTGTGTAGCTATCACTAATCGTCTAGTTCAATTTGGCAGTTCACTTTACACTGAAAATAAACAAATTAAAATATCCCAGGCCTCTAATTTCTACAGAATTAACCTGAAATGGGAAAATGAGTGGGTAGGAGAGTGTTCCTTATTCTGTTTTTTGTTTGTTTTGATGATACTAAATTTACATTTCTCTTCTACCCTGACCTGATCTTTGTTAGGTTGAAGCAATTCTTCTTTTTAGGTCAGTGTAAACATGCTCTGAGTTAGCATTTCCTGCTAGGTTTCCTTTCCAACCTGGTATGCTTCCCTTGCTAGGACTTCCTTCAAATTGCTGCCTTCAGAGATCACCGCCTGAGCCCCAAGTCATACCCCCGCCTGAGTAAGAACATCACCCTGGCAAGCTTGCTCTTCCCATTTAATGTCATGCTTTACCTTGTACCGTCACATATGCTGCACTCTCCACGGACCCTTTTAAGTTGGTTGCTATACACTGGTAAAGTCCTTCGTCCTCCTCTTTTACTCTTTCAATAAACAGCATTCGGCTTCCGGGCCCTAAAATTATTCCTGTGAAATGAAATATTTTGCAATGAGAGGGAGCCAGGATATAAACAAAAACAGGCCCTTGTGTAATAATATCTGCTTCAAGTTCTTCTCAAAAGAAATCTGAGCCACAGACTGCACAGCACAATGTTATCTGCAGGAAAGCCAAACGTACTTGAATGTTTTGGGAATCTTTTGGAAATCAGTGTTTACAAAGCACTTGTGTGAGTGAAAAAGCTCAGCCTAAGGGAATGATCTTGGGAGCACCTGGTATCATGTATATTGATTAGCACTGTGCCTAGACTTTCATCCAAGTGAGTTCTTCAGCATGTCTCCAAGTTTTGGAAAATGGGTGGTCTGATTACTTAGCACTGCACTTACAGGCGTAGGTCCGCACCAGAGGCAGCTCGAGCTTTGAGCACTTCCAAGACCCAGCTCCACGCGTCCACACTGGCCTTATGGGCAGCAGACTCGCTCCAAATCTCACTTGCCCATGTGGCATGGAATCATGGGCCCCTTCTTGGATGGACCCCAGCTAGTGCACAGAGAGGTCCCATGAGGTATACCCTAAAACATAGGAGTTATCTGAAGTGAAAACAAGGTGTTGAAAAACACCTTGTTGATTCCAGATGGGTCGACCCAGAAGCCAGCCTGGGCAACACTCCAGCAAGCAAGAAAGAGGCAGGCAGCAGATTTGGCCTCAGGACTGCCTTTAAGGCACTGTAGCGCCAGGAAACGTGCAGTCAAGTACACACTTGTGTGTTTGGCTTGATCAGAACTACTGTCCTGTCAAAATGCATTCCCACCATCTATTTCAGGCACCTAACTAAAGTGCTCTGACCTACTCTCTAGAGACATCTTCCTGGCTCCTAACTTTATAGGTTTCATTACACCCAAGTTAGATACCTAACACTCATTTTAGAAGGTAGTGTTAATAATGCACATTACAACGATGTGATCACTGTCAAGCTTCATGGAATCTGGCTCCATATTGTTTAGTGTCTGTCCTGCAAGTCTGCACAGGCTTATAACTCACTCGGAGAAATCCTCAGAGTTTTTCCCAGTTGCCTTTATTCATGCTATAATAATTTCCAATAACACAGGACAGAACCTTAAACATAAACTTTCTAAAACACTGTTATTGAAGACTACATTTGGGATTCAAGTTCTACAGACCAAACCTCCTTGAACATTTTTGCTGAGCCTATAACACTAGTTCATTGCGTGCTTCTGATCCAAACGTGGATGAATTCCCATGAGAAAGGTTTTGTCTTTTCCCTCATCATTCATCTCCACCTGAAATCTCCAAGGAACACTTCTGTGACTGTGGTGCCATCAGAGCTGGACATGTAGCCTTAGCTGATCTTTGAAGCCACATTCCGGACACAGCAGTAAATATCTCCCAAAGTTTTCCTGTCGCTGTAGCATGCCACCTGGGAAGCTGTTCCTTTCTGCTGTGTGAGACCTGGATTCCCTGGCTGCTGGCAGATGCATTTCAGTTTTGGAGACCCCAGATATGTTATTAGTCTGGTGGCTAGGCTGTGAACCTAGAACAGACTTTGCATGCCTGACCACAGACTCCCACTGGTACCCCTACACATATCACTCAAGCTTGGTTTTCTCCTGCCTAGCTATACGCTAGCCAAGACACCTGATCCTTAGGCTCCCTCTATAGTAAATGGAGAGAAATATGCTTCTCTGGAGATGACTCTTCTAAGATGCAAATTGAGAGCTGTATTTTTTCCACTGACTCCACAGAGGCCCGTTGTGCCTACACCTCCAGCCTGGCTGAGGTTTTGGAGTGAGACAGAATAACCCAGAGCACCCGTCCTGCTGCCTGCCTGCCTGTAACACCCAGGCAATACTCCTTCCTTACATCTGGGTACCGATGCCAATGACTCTGCAAGTGGCTACCGAAGGCAGACAGGTAAATAAAAAGGCTGTAAAAGGTAAGCGAGTACACAGAGCTCTCACCTGATTCTTGCTGTATTTCCTCATGGTTTTTAAACCAGGATATCTGGGGCTCGGGGATGCCACGAACCTGGCACTCCAACATGGCCGAGTTACTGGTGTTCACTGTCTGATCCGTAAGGTGCCGCAGCAGGGACGGTGCCTCTTGAGCTACAAGACAAAACAACACCTCCATTTTACATTCCTGTAACTGTGGGGGTTTAATTATCATCCCTACCAGCATTTTACTGATGTAAACAGCAATGGCTGTTCTACCGAGTTCATTGTTCGCAGATTTTATTTACCGTTCCAGTTTGCTTAACAGCGTCTGGTATGTACAGAGTACTCCCGTTACTCAGCAATAGCAGGTTAGGATGACCAATGAAGACCCAGTGATGACATTGTTTAAAGATTTCCTCAGTTCCATTACCTACAACATTTGTTTATCAAAAGCAATGACTTCCTATGAAAGCTCGGGGTTTTGCATCATCAGGAGAAACAAACTGTGACACCAAAGTTTTTAACAATTAGCAGGACGCCCTTGTAGCAGAGTATCTCTGTGTCACTGATAGCACCATGCAGCTCTGTACACCACGATACCTGTGAATGTGACTTTTATCATTTACGTACTTTAAAGAGTACGGTTACAAATCATATTCAGTAAACTCACATCATCTAAACCCAGAAACCATAAGCACAAAAGCACTGTGTTACATGTCCCAAAGTCTTCATAAATTCTTCCACTTTTTGCGTTTCACATATTTGGCTGAACACAACAAGGCCTGGCCAAACCACACCACAGCCTGCCTGCCAAAACTGCGCCGGAGAGAAATGTGCCCGTGTCCTCCGGCAGCCACAGACGCTGGAAACCCTGGTGGCAGGGGCCAAAGCTGAGTGCTAGCAGGCCACACAGCACAGCAACACCGCTCCTGTTTTACTTTTATCTACTGACATTCATACGAACGCAATGTAATAAAACACATTTCCATGACAGTCAGTGACAATGAGTATTGGAAGCGCATCTCATCTGTTCTGCTTCTGCTCAAGGGCCTCCCAGAAGGGCATTTCAAAAACACTCTGTAAACATCATGCTAAAGTCATCCCTGAAAGAAGAAAAACAACGCATCTTTCTCATCCTCATTTCAACCCTTTGCCACTCCTTCCCCCATTTCATACAGAGCTGAAGGCTGTTCTGACAAAGATCGAGGTATTTGCAACATTTATGCACATTATATGGCAACATCTTTCTGTCACTTTTGCAACTCTCACATCATCTCCTTTGTGGTATTTTGGTCCCTTTAAAGCAGCGATGGAGAATCCAGGGAGCTCCTGAGCAATGTCACAGACGCAAATGCTCTGCAGATTCCCTCAAATTCCCCGGTCTCGCAAGAACCAATTATTTGCAGTCTTTCCCTTCAAGGACACTGCCAGGATCAGCAGTTACTAACATGGTAAGACACACATTACAAAATATGAAATAAAACAAAACAAAACAAAGCAGAAACCAACTCTTCGCAAATATTTTCTTTTAGACTGCAATAGATAGCAGTACATCAAGTTCAAGTATAATATCAGCTGAATTTCTGACATTCTGTGTTTGGAAGATTATTCTCTATCCTTTCAGAAAAACTGACTATCAGACATTTCCATCTTCACAATCATTCTGTTACCAGCTGTAAATAAAAACTCTCCAGAAAATGTAAGCACCTATGTACCATCAGCTTATGCAGTGTGCATGAATCCCGTAGTACTAAAAGCACTTTTAAAGTAGGCTATTTTTGCTATGCTCTTACCCCTTGAAATTAATTCCAGCATAGTCATGACCCTGCAAAGACCAGTTTGGGCTTTTCTGAGCTGCAAGTCCGTAATTTCCACAGGCAATGCTATTTTTTGTTTACAGCGTAGTAGACAATTTGTTCTCTCTTCCCAAACAGTAATGCTCATGAGAGAGGCTGTAAAGTAAATTCTTCATCAAATACCTACACAGTGACATGGACAACAATATTTGCCTTGCTGCCAAGAAGACTGTCCTCTTCTCATTGATACCTCGCCTTGATTTTTGCACAGTTCTCTTTTTTCACAACACTGTCTATGAACAGGCACCATCTGACGCATGTCCACATACGCACGCTGAGAAGAGCTCCCCATTTCACATTTATCAGCAGTCCCTGATGGACACCCCAGCGCAGACATCCAAAATGAAGGCGGACAAGATGACACAACAAAGGCAAATCACACGTTCTGTGAGTTATTTGTGATTAATTTTAATTTGTTTATAGCCATACACTAAAGATGGGTTTTCATATTAAGAAAAACTTTTTTGCTTAAAACTTAGATCCAGTCACCATTCACATACTTTCAATAATTTCTCTGCTGCAATCAGCTGGTTTTTCAAGGCCTTGGTCAACCTGAGGATTATTCTCTTTTGCAAACCACCCGTTTTCTCCCGTTCATTTTTGCAGTGAAGCCAAGGAGGGGAGTTTCCAATGCCGCGCTCCGCTCACCCTGAAGCCGAGGGGCTGCCCTGGCCGCCAGCATGCACAGTGCAGGGCTCAGCACCCAGGGCAGCCCCCCGGGCTCAGCCCCAGCCCTCGTGCCTGCCCCCAAACCATGCCCTGCCGGGCCAAAGTCTGCTCTCAGTGCCCCCGAGGAACTTCATTGCAGGCAGAGTTTGGCCCAGGGGAGCGACAGGGCGGGTCACAGCAGGGAGAAGGGGATGCTGGTGTCAGAGCACTCAGCCGACCTGGGGTGGTAAGGAGGGAAAATTTGCATTTCCAAAAGCAAACAATGGCAAATGGGTGGAAAACATTACAATTTGTTCATTTTGGGATATGCTTTTGCAGTCTGTCCATTTTTGCCCTTTGTTATGATTATGTTGTCTGTTCACTTATTTTTATTAATCAGTACAAAAATATAAATACAAGCTTTAATTTTAACACTTAAAAAACCAAAGAAATATAATTCACACCTTTCTCCCTAAATAATATATTACACAACAGAAGGCAGAGAAACTCCCCACACCGATGAGATTCTCCAGTCATCTGAGGACCTCAAAAGTGACATCAGTAGTTTTTATCTGGCCACCAAGAACTGCTTTCCTCAAACGTTTCCAGTGAGGTTTCTCTGTGCCTCCCAACATGGGCAACCACATCGGGATGTTACGACACCCTTGCACAGCGTGGCCCTTCGAGCGCTGGTCAAGACCAGGCTGGCAGGACGTCCACCCAGCAGTGATACACATCATCACAATTCACAACAATTTCACAGAGGAACAGTCTAATTGCCACATCTCTTTTTTTTTTTTTTTGACCCAAACTCATATTGCCTGGCAACTGGCTGTGACAAGTCATCACGCTCCAGCTCCCAAGGCCATGGAAAATTCATAACGTCCTGTCATCACCACCCACCTTGCCATCAAATGTCTTCTCACAAAGTAGCCTCGTAAAAAAGAGGATTCTGTATTGTAATTCTTTTGAAGACTTGCAAATGCTAAAGAGCGCACTTGCCCCATTTCTAAGCAGTCACCAATGATTTCACTTGCTTTTTAGGCATTTTTTAGAAAAAAAGAGACCCAGGTCCCTTTGCAAGAACACATTGTTTCTGGAAGCCATCACACTAATAATGAACAAAAGAGCTACTGTATACAAGCAGGCTATAGGTGACATTTCAAGATATAAATGATTATTCTTTTCTTTACTCTGACAACTTCCAGGTTATCAATTGTTTTCTAAGCATTTTAGGCTCCATGAAACTGGCATTATGGGGAAATGCTATTGTTTACCCTTTCACATTTGACAAAAGCAATTCCCACGTGAAAGACAAGTTTAGCCGTGGGACACAGTCTCGATACCTAAAGGAGGAAATAGTCTGGTGAGTTCCCAAGCACAAGAAACTGTCATGTTGTCACCCTCTATTTTAAAAGCACAGCCACTTTGTTCCTTTGCTGTAGCTATTTTGGTCACTACTGTCTGTTTTGTTATGGCTTATGTAAATGCTATATAAATGATCAATCATAAATGTAACCAAAAATAATAAAAGCTATGTATTGTAAAAAAATAAAGTTATCAGATCTATTAAAAATAGTAACTTCTTCCTTATACAGAATTTATAATACACAGAAACATCTCATAGCAAAATCATGATGAATGAAAAAAAGGGGAAACGTTCGGAAGGAAGTTTTAGGTTGCCCTTAATTCTCCTTCAGGATTTTGGCTGGTTCTTAATCCCCATAGTAAATCCAATTGTCATTTGCATACCAAAAGCAATGAATATTTTTAGTGGCTTCAATTTTGAATTTGTATTTTTAAAAACGTATTAAACAACTCACTGTGCTGGCTGCAATCTTGTCAGCCATGTTAGTGTAATATGTCTCATTTAATAAAATAATGACAACATTACAAATTCCTGTATCTTCAGGCCAGGAGCAATACTCACACTTTTATCAGTAGCTTTTTACATTAGTGCAGAACTGACTTTAAAAATTGACCAACACAGCAACTGGAAGTCTACCTGGATTTATTTGGAGAAACATGGTTCACGTCTGCCAGTTTTAAAATCATCATTATTATAAATGATATGATAGGTCTGTGCATTATATCAACATTTTTATTTCTTCCCTGCATACTTCCTTTAGAAGATACTTTTTAAGATTAATGTACTTTAGTGTAGAAAATAATTTCAAATAAATAAGCATTAGAACTTGCTCAGCAGGTAATATTTATAAGTCCATCAAGATCAGATTAAAATAAAAAATATATAGTCCAGTCAATCTCAAACTGAATTGTGCTCATTCCGCACATTAAAGTTAACTTATTAAATGTCCATTGTTGACTGAAAACAGCAGTTTTTAAAGTTAATCAGTTTATTCAGCTTTGACACTTTTGATGAGGCCGATATCAAAGTGGAAGAAAAGATTGATCCAAAGTTTTCCTTATCGCTCAGTAGGAGACAGCAAGAGAAAAAATAACAACATGCAAAATGTAGCACAGGGGATCTTCCAAACCCCAGCTTCCAAGTGCCTTGTCAAAGCAGAAAACACCCGTCTGAACTCAACTGGAAGCTCACGCGTTACGATTTTGTTTGCTATTCCTCCTACGTCCAACCCATGGGGGAATGTGCACCACCTCAGGGCCTGAAAGGTAGCAACAGTAATAAAAAATCAAGATGATATGAGACACCTGTTACTGTTTAATGAGTCCTTTAATGTTTTACATTGCTTTGTGTTGTACAATCATTCCTTGTGCTTTTATATTTGAGGATCCGAGAGTAAACAGCCTTTTTGTTGCAGTGCTCACCTCTGATTGTAACGTCTTTCTTTTGAAGCACTTCTTTCCCCGTGTGTATGTTCCTTGCTCGGCAGGCATAGGTGCCCGAGTGTGCCAGGGAAACGTTCTTGATGGTCAGAGTGAGGGTGATGGAGTGCTCCTTGTTGAGAGACCTTTTTGCTTTCGTTTGATTGTTGACTGTCCTCGGTAAAATCCAAGCAATGTCTTTGTACAGGAATTTGTTGGCCGAACAGGACAATATCAAATTCTCTCCTTCAATGGGCATTTTTTCCAAACTAATATGGAATCCACTCGGTACATCTGTCAAAAATCAAGAACACTTTTTAGTTTATATGAAATGAATGAGCCAAAATTAACACGGCGTATATTTTCCCCTTTATCAGGAAGTCTTTGAACTCATCAATGTCGTCGTCTTCCTGCTGTTTTTTTTTGCTGAAGTCTCTAATCTATCCTTTCATATGCATGGCTCCAGCTATTCTTATAATTTGTCTTGGAGCTACAAGACACTTGGGTTCAGACATCAGTTGGTGTAAACTGAAGTCGCTCTTGGAAGTAATGAGTTTGTATAAATGTGATGCCAAGTTAAGACAGGCTGGGGCAAGGTACCAAAAGCAGAATTATTTAAAGACAGCACAGTGGGACTATGAAAAAGGAAGAAAATTCTGATCTCAGCTCCAGCTTGTGAACTGCATGAGAGAAAATGAATCTCAAGAGGACAGTAGAAAAATACTGCAGCTCGTCTTGCCTGGTTTTATTGTTTTCTTGCTATTCGTGAGTATTCAGACAAATTATGTCCATTTCTTAAAAATGCTTCAAATCCTGAGAAATTACTGAATCTGTGATTACACACCTGAGACTTCCCTTGGAACAGAGGTATTTACCCTCCATGCATTTAAAGCATGTCAGCCACCCAACAGTACCCGCTGGCCTGGGTGGCCAGCTGTGTGCGGGCAGCACTAGGATGAAGATCACTCTATTCAGACTGCTTGGCATTCAACATAGATGAATATTTCCACCTGAGAGAAATCAAGGATCATCGCACCAACCATCTACTAAGTGTAAATATGACTTAAGTTTTCACAAGGATTTTTCATAGCAGATAGTTCAGGCAGGAATAATTTAGCCAACACTGTAAAAAGTCATACTTGAAAAACTCATGTTTGCAGTTCATTGTAACATTACTGCAGCTTCCTCCACCTGGGGAGCGGCGCAGACCTGTGGCAGTGCCGACTGCCTCCCGGCCACCTCCGCCTGGGGCGCATCCCTCCAGCGAAGGAGAGTTACGCCACTGACCTCAGTGAAAGTAGAAGCAAGTTCCTGAGAGAAAGCACTTCCAAGTTTTACTCCTAGAATGCAACCTCTCTTCGTTTATTTGTAGCCAATATTCTGATAAAGTCATTTCCTTCTTCTCTGTCAAGTGACATCGACTTTGGCCATTTTCAATTGTTCTTTCCCTGCTAATTGCTACGGCACTTGGCTGTGAACTTGACTCAAAATCATAAGAATGGTTTCATCTTTCATAAGGGAGAATTATGCCTTCTTTTCTTGTCTCTTGGAGCATGAACAGCTCAACGCCGACTTTCATTCAGTTCCATGCTTACCAATGTTGCTTTGGGTTTAATATCACAGCAGCAGGGACACATAAAGAGTAGATCTCCAGTGAATAATATCCCACACCTTCTTTCAGTAACCTCTTTCACTGATTGACCAATCCATCAGAAATCTTCTCCCTAAATCCCCACAATGCAAACTGAGCTGCTTTGCCTCCCCAGGGGGACCACGAACATGACCTGCTCACCTCTGCCTTTCAGACAAAGCTCTGCCTGTTGAAAGTCTGGCAGCAGTTGCCCCCCTTAATATTCTCTTTTCCACACTTAGCCCTGAGTGTTAAACACAGGGTAAATGACCTCCTGCAAGGCCTGGATTGAAATTTCCTCTGACTGTAGATGCCTTCCAGGGAGAGACCCGATTTCTGTTGGTTGAACTCCTTGTGCCCTTGCAGTGAGAGCAAAATGTGTGCCTGTCACCAGCTGTAGTTCAGGTGTGAGGTCCAAATATCAACCTAATGGAGGCAGTGACACTAACATATTAGATTGGATATTAAAGCCTGTGTGTTGACTTGTTACTCTTACATTTCATTGGGATCCCCTTTTTTCCTCTCTCCAGCAAACAAAAATATACGAAAAACTTTAAATTTAGTAAACTCATGTATGAGTAACTATCATCAGCATCCTTTTTGATATGTAAGGCCACACGGTGCCAGATTCTGGTCTCAGTTAAGAATGTGTTGACTGGGAGTGCTACTAAGATGAAACCTTTCTGTACAGCGGGTACAGAATATTTAGCCTAAGCCATCGAAACGTAGACATCTACTTGAATATAGCTGGTTTGTGTATGGACAAAAGTTTACAACCCATGGTGTGACACAGGCACCTCCAGAGGGCAATGCAACCCATCGCCTTAAGATAAGTCAAATTCCAGAGATCCTGATCCCTCACACTTAATTATGAAATGATCTTACATGACCAGCTTAGGCTTAGATACCTAACTTCAGGGCTTAAGTTAGATGAAGTGAATCCTATGCTTGATTTTGGTAAAAAGCATTGAATTCAGACACACTTAAAACCAATCAAGGGGCCAAAGTTTTGATCATGGATGAGTATTTGGATCAAAGAAATTTCAGCCTCTTACTCACTGTACATCTCAAATTGTTCTGATACGTGTTGGGAAAGCCAGGCTACAGGTCTGAAATACTGCTAATTTTTGGCTTTTGCAGATGCCAGTACTCAGCGAAAGCTAGGAAGAGCCAAGCAAAACTCTTAAGATGAAACTAAAGATCCCCTGGGACTGAGGCAAATGAACTATTTTTAACATAAAAAGATAGCGTGCCAACAGAATAATATAGCTGGAACTACTTCCATGTTGTCAGGTCTGGAGCTCTTCCTAGATGTGTCTTCTGTGAAGAAAGACTATTTTCTGAACAAATCTAGGAACAAAAGCAAAATGCACAGGATTCCAAGCAAATCATTTGTCTAAAGGCTACGAGCCCCCTAATATATGACACCTCTCAACGATTGTTACAGACTCAGGCTAGCTAAATAACGTGGCTGTGAATAATGTAAAAGGCTTTTATTTACTTTAGTGATTTGAAGCTTCCTGTGGAAATAGCTCCCAGGTTTCCTGATGGAAGATTTTGTTTATCTTTGCCAAGCACCATCAGGAATCTCAAAATAAAATGCGCTTAGTGACATCGGGAAACCAGGGAGATAAGGCAGAGTTGTTCCTGTTTCACCCTCTGTAATTGCAAACACACCCATGGGCCTGCTGTGTGCCAGCAAAACAGCTCAAAAT
>NW_008825109.1:4553890-4563330 GCF_000699105.1 Pygoscelis adeliae | reverse complement strand
AGATAAATTTGGCATAAAGGTGTTGTTACAGAGACTGTTTCCGTATCAGCGAGCAGGAGAGCTTTCAGAAATCACCTTTCCACATTGCTTTTATATAAGGCTCACAGCTACTTTTGTGCCCTGAACAAAGATTTGCTTTTAGAAATAAGCCAGTGTGAAAACACCCCAGAAATGTCCATTTGACAGAGGCCATAGGAAAGGAAAGCTATGGCAGAGCCCATGGACTTCACGTCCTACATCCTCAGGCACAGGGTATAAAACTATACCACTCTGTCCTGCTTTCAAACCTCCCAGAAACACATATGCAAGTTGCACTTCAAGCCCAGAAACAATGAGATTTACAATAACTTAAGAAAGTGCTTGTTCTTACTGGGTCCCCTCTGCTATACCTTCTTGCAGTTATTTCCTCATATCTACCTTTCCCTGAAGGGGTGGAATATGTCACTGCCAAACTAGGGTTGCTGGGACAAGCTCTGCCTTCCCACCACCTTCCCAACAGTTTCTGCCTATAGAAAAGAGACTTCTCACAGCACCACAGCTGCTTCACTGGAGCACGAGTGTTTTCTAATCCCCAGGACAAGGCCTGAAGGAGATTGCCTCCAAGGAAAGGGATTCTTCCTGTTCAAGACAGGCTTTGTCTCCATCTGCTCTTTGGAGCCCTTTCTGGCTTGTCCTTTTTACAAAGGGCAGCGGCTCCTCTTCCTACAAGAGATCACCTTCCCCTCTCTTACACCTCCCTACACTTCTCTTACGCTTTCTTTTGTGCGGTTCAGGCTAGCTCCATAGGGCGCCAGCAGACCCAACAGCATAAGACAAACTAGCCCCAAGCTGTCACACGAGACCTGAAGTATTGGTTTTGGATTCATCAAAAAGAAATACTTTGCAGTGTCCTGTTCACAGCCATCAGCATTTAGGGCTCTCTTTTTTTTATTCCTTCAATGTGTTTTTCAGCAAATGCTGGACATGAAACACAGGCTGTTACCCAGCCACAGCAGTTTGGTCTCAGTCTGATGGAGGAGAATTATGATTACACCACGTGAGCCCAACTGATGCGCTATGTGCACAAACCAGAAGAATGAGCCTAACTTGATTTTGGTAAGGACAAATCAGCAGTATTGTTTAAACAAACTGCCTTCAATCAGTGCCACTGAGTGTCAGTGGATGATCAGGACTTTCCATGTCACACAACTGAAGTGCTCAGCTCCAGGAACTCAAAAGACAAATGCATTTCAACTTCACCACCCTATATAGAAAGTTTGCCACCAGTCAAGATATTAAGAATTTCCAAGCCATAATAAAGCAGCCATTCCTCTTTCTGTACACCAGCCAATACAAGAGTCTTCAAAGGAAAGTCATAATATGCATGTTCTCATGCAAGCTTTGGTATCAAGGAGAAGGATTTCCTTCTATCCCTGGTCAAGCTCTAAGAATGCGAGATCTAAGTAGGGAAACTAACTCCTTCATGTCACAGCACTAAAATATCTGAAACCACCATCAAAACTTTGAAAGGGAGATTTGGGTACAGCAAATGGGGCCCATCAAACTTCAGCTTCATTTGGTTTCAGGATCCTCCACGTGACATTTTGAAGACTGAGGAGTAAGAGCTAGAGAAGGCCAAAATCAGCATCTTGCACATTAAAAGAGCAACAGCCTCAGTGAGTCTTCTCAGTGCCATGGCCCAAATGACATCCAAGGTTGCCTTTCTCAGAAGAAGGAACAAAACTCTGCTGTTTATACCCTGCCACTTTTCTACCTACGAATTGCCATAGTCCCTGAGAGCTGTGAGAGGCTGCCCAGGTACCCCAGGCATCCCTCCTCTGGCACCACACTGCCTGCAGACGCTGGCACTGCCCTGGGCACTACATTGTGAGATCTCCTGGTTGGCAGCAGGATGAGGCTGTAGACACCATCAGTGACACACATGAAACTGCCTTACTGGCATATGAAAATACAGTAAAATTTCACGTATGGAATGATTGCAGAGGCTAGGTGATTTAAAAGGGGGAATTACAGGTTGCTATGTTTGTGAGCAATTTGTGTCATGGTGGGATACTTGATGGAGGGATAAGTCATTCACCAAATTTGGTGTCCTTCTTAGAAATCCAGACCAGCTGCTGTGAAAAACCCTTCCAGGACCACCCAAAAGCATGGTATGAGTTTACAGGTGTACACTTTACAACAATTCTCAAACTGTGGTATATGAAAAAGCCACAACAGCTAAACAGTTATAATCCCAGGATTATCCCAGGACCAGGAAACACGTTTGGCTCTAGTGGGGACTAGATCTTACCTGTTACAATAAAGCTGACATTTCTTTCGGCTTTTCCCACTTTATTGGATGCCACACAGCTGTAAATTCCAGAAGATTTGGCTTCAGCTACAACGAGAGTGCTAGCAGTCTGCAAAAGAAAGAAGAGGTTTAGCCCTTGTTGGATCAGGAACTCGGTTAAAGCTTCCCTTCTCTTTTTCCTAAGTCACTGTTGACAGTCCCATGATTCAGTCTCTCCATTCATTCAGTGACGAGCACCACTGGGGCTATTTAAAGGACATGTCACCATACACAGTTTTGGAAAAGGTGGAAGAATAACAGAAAACAAGCTCCTTGGAAGACCATTATATTATCAGAGCCATCATAACCAAAAATCTTTGAATGTGTCTTTCAGGTTGATTTATCTCTTGTTGCTGATGTAATGATAAGATACAAAACATGAAGCGTGACACCACGTGGTTCACTCAAGGAGATGAGCAGCCTGTAGGGCAGCCAGACTGCAAAGGGAATAGGTGAGGAATGCCTCAGGCACTTGGATAATGTGGGGAAAAAATTAGCTCCGTTTGGCACTAAATGCATTTGATTTTCATTTTCTCAAGTAAGTGTCAGGTGAGAAAGGATAGGGGCAAAAGAGATGTTTACTCCTCCTCTTTTGGAATATTTCCTCTTCTTAGACTTAATATTTCTGTTATTAAATAATAATATGTTTGGTTTCTTTATGTTGTATTCTATCACCATCTTAAGAGGTTTAGCACACTAAATACTTTCACAAAGTGATATGGCTTGCAAAATGAGACCTCGGAAGGCCAGGGACCAACAACACCTGATGTCCCTTTAGAAAAATAAAAACCATTGTAATAATAAGACTTATAACTTCATGGTGATGGAAAGCCATGCTCTAATGACTTTGGCACTAAGTGAAAGAAGAAAAGTTATGCAGAAAAAACTGAGGTGTCTTTCTGATATGGAACTGAGACTTGGGGCATGCACATGGAACTCAGCAACGGGATGTGATCTCAGATACAACTTAGTAGCTTAACCTTCTGTCTTTCTGTCTCCATTTTACTTCTGTAAAACATTCGTTGGCTGGAGTTACAGGCAGAGCTGGGACGGTGACGAAAGGAAATTGTGTGGCCGCGGAATCCTGTTGTTTGGAATTATTTGGCTTTTCCAAAAACCTTCAAAATCATTTTTGTGCAATTAATACATTCTTTTAAGTCTGCCTGATTGCTGGAGTCCAGAGACAAGCACAAGAGGGTGAGTCAGTAATAAATAAGGACCAGTTATCTACATTTCTACATAAACACCGGCTGAACATTTGCACTGCTTCTGTGTCTCCTACTCAAAGACTTCATGGCTATCCCCAAACTCCTTGTTGAACCCCTAAATAAAAATAGATCTTCTGGTTTCCCAAAATATTCTTTAGTAGAAAGAGTCCATTACTTTTCTTACTACTTGAGCAAACACAGTGGAGTCAAGTTCTTTGATTTTGGCTTATTTGTTTTAGAAAACTGCCCTACGGCAAATTCAAGACTACAAGTGATGGTAACAGCACCACTACCCTGTTAAGCTGTCTCAGTGGTCAGCTATCTGTCTGCTAACAAACTGCATCTCATTTCTAGCTAGAATTTTTCTAACCTACCTTTTTGGCTCTTCTGTGAGATCAAAGAGACTCGGTAATACCAGATAGATAATTACAGCCCTTTAAAAAAATCATCTTGTTTTGCTAAATTCAGTAGGCTGACCTCTACAAATTCCTAATTATAAAGCATGGGTCCAGCCCTGTCTATATTTTGTCATTCTCTTTGAATTCCTTCTAGTTTTTAAACATAATTTCGTAAAGTGTGGACACAGGGCCCAGCAGCAGGATTTCTGCAGCTGTTTTATCAACGCTAGCTCAGAATAGAAGGAAGTCCCATAACATCTGCCAGAGGGCTAACGTGTGTGGTTAAAAACTGCTTCTGCCATCCCAGACTTTCCACAACAAAATTAGCCTTTTTTGCATTAGTTGGTATTACCTCACAGCAACTTTGCCCAGGTAGGAACAGTGACCTAAAATGCACAGTGAAGGAGAATGAAGCTCTTGCTTTCTGACTCCAGGACACCTGTCTTTATCCTACTACACCCAGAACCAGAGCATTTCTGAGCCTGAAAAATACATGTCAATTATTCCTCCCACAATTACTCCAATGTTTTGGAAATTTTTTTTGTACTATCAAACTGTATGTTGTCCTGACATTACTGAGTATTACTTCTTAATGACAAATTGTGCATGCTATCTGAGTTTTACTGCTCCAGTCCACTATGATGTGATTATTACTTTTATTACATTGAGGACTGCACATACAGTTACACTTAAGCAGTATAACTGCAGTTACTGACTGGAGTGGTTCTAGATTAAGCCTTTTCTTGCATATTAAATGACCCTAGAGAACATTCCTCAGCACCGAAATTCAGTAATTTAAACTGAATGCTTTTCCTCAGCATTGTTTTGGTTTTGGCCAACTTGCACTGTCCCAAATACTCCTCTAGCACGGGCCAAGGATCGCTCCAGCAGCTTACACGCAACCAACATCTTTTGGAGGGTAAGGGAGATAAATGTTATGAACACAGGCCTTAGTGCCAAAGAGCAGTCATTGGTATGTTTACTCAACTAAGGCAGAGAAAGCTATAGTGTCTAGGAAAAAGCAAGACTGACTTTGCAACAGAACAGAATACTTTAGAGACAACGTGTCTCTGCATAAATCTTTTAGCTTATAAATTAGTCATAAGGATAAGATAACATCTCTTTAAATAGTTTGTGAGCCCTCCAGTGGTGCAGTCTGTGTTCTGCATTGTGGATGCCAGCCAAAACCAACCAGAGAAGCAGTGTGTACAAAACTAAGCCTGGCATGTTGCTGTTTATTGAGAAATTATGGCTGTTTGAGATCAGCCTGTGCTGCACGGTTCCTGTATACAGTTATTGCTGCAAAAGGAGCAAGAGAAAAATTTCTCATAGCCTTGTATCGTCTGGCTTAACAACAGAGAGTTTCAGGCCCTGGATTTGCAACCACGTTACATACAGAAAGTCTGAAACCAGTTGCCATGATCAGACAGAACAGGGCAAATCCTTCCTGGCATGCTCGGCATCTTGAGAATCATCTGTCCACAAACCCCATTTACCACCAAAGCTTTGATCCTTTATTCCTCCTTTCTGCACCCATCATCTCAGCTGAAGCACTACGCTGCAGGCTCGTCTCAAAGCCAGGAGCTAGGGAAGTAAATCCCATACTGCTGCTGCTTCTGCTGGCAAATAAAAGAGGCATAAAGCAGAAATCCTGAGAGATGGAAGAGGAATTTACAGATTTGTTCGTGGTGGAAACTGATGAGGAAAAGACTTGGGGAAAAAGAGAGTCCAAAGCAAACTGGCATGATCGTTGTGCTTGGAGTCAGGGTGGGCCAGTCTTTCCCCTGGAGGCTCTGCTTGAATTTCTCTTGTCTCAAAGTAGTTTAGATAGAGGATTCCCACTGCTTCAGCTGATGGCAGAGAGGCAAGAGGAGGTTTCAGAAAATGGTTGATAACTTGACTCTTTCCTGACTCCTAGAAGGCCTCTGCAGACACAGGCATAAACATACTCCGTCCAGAGATTGCTGTGCTAACTTCTCTAAACAGCCCATACATTTAAAAAACAAAATACTGCCCTTTCAGCATTGAGCAGGTTAGTGCAAATCTGCCAAATATTGTTGATTCCCTCCTAGTTATGCTTTTAAGAAAACGTATTTGTTAAAAAAAATGGGAAATTAAAATATGCTCTCTTCACTCCCTTGGATTTATCTTTGGCTAAAGGAATATTATTTAGGAAGACCCATGTTGAAATATTGGCAGCACATCGTTGGATTGTTCTTCTTATGCCAAAGACATATGATCTGCATGCCTCACGTGTTGGAGAGGACCATCAGTGCAAAACATCCGGACAACATGCTTCACCTTCAGGACCACCACAGAAGAAACTCCAAAATATCTTCAATAGCAGGACATGAACACAGGCAGGAGAGCAGCCCCTTCCCCCTGGGTCAGACAGGCAAGTCACTGCTGTTAGCAAGCAGAGCTGCAGTTTCTGCATCATGTGTTGTCCAGCTCGAACAGGCCATGAGACTCAATGCACCCAGCTGACTCGCGAGGAGATCACGCTACAGACAGCTATACCACGGGCACCCCCTGTCCTCCTTCCCAGGGCCATGGGTAGAGTGAGGCAGCACTCGATTCACGCTCCCCGAGGGAGGGGATCGATTTCAGGAGCTGGAGGGAGCTGCAGCTCAGCAGAGGCAGGTGCCAAGTTCTGCTGGTTTTAATCTCACCAAGGGCTCGGCTCAGCTGGCCCCTCCCCGCGATCTGTTTAAAAGTGTTGACAGCGATTCTAGTAGCACTCAGAAAGGCCCCAAGAGAAGTTACAATGTGCTGAAAGAGAGGCAAGCTACGCTCCCACTACTATCTTTAGCCTGGCTTCCTAGGAAGATCGCACTGTCTGTCTGTCCATCTGCCGGCTTGTCCTTCTGTCTGCCAGTATCCTCTCCTCCCCCACGCCCTCAGTAATTTTTGAACCCTTTGCCCAATTTCAACCAAAATTGACAGACAACTCAAAGCTCATAAGATCTCATGCATTTCATGAAAATCAGCTGTTGGGTAGAGGAGAAAGATCAAAATGAGTGTTGTGGTAGTGAGCTAAACAGCTTTCTCTTCTGCTTTGGATTCCAGATGGCCAGTCAGCACAGATGTATTGGCCAGACAGCTGGCATGTGTAGGGACTGAGAACAGACACAACACATGCATCCTCACCTCATCAGTAATGAGGTAATGACATGGAAGAGAGCTAGAGGTTTAGGGCTTGGCATAGAAATGCAGGAGAGATGGACTCCTCCTATTTTGCATGGTCACACCCTATCAGTCATATCCAAGAAGGATTGACTCTTCTGACTATCTAGCACTCCACCTTTATGTTGGACAGTCACAGTTTTTAATACTACCCACAGCCAGCACATGTCAGGTTGACCCATCATTGCCAGTCAAACCAGAGATGGACAAGGGCGAGCCTAGGTTTGATCTTGCAGAATCCTGTTACAGGGTCATTACTTTCCATTTTCCCTGAAGTTGAGTGGCTTTGTCACTCACAAGGGATGGGACCACTAAAAACTTGTGTCAGTAAGGTATTTATGCAGTGGAAAACAAGGCCATACATATACACACACACACACGTATATATACACATACATATATGAATGATAAACCATAACTTCATGCATTACAATTCTTTATACACAGTTCCTGGAGGCGTGCACTGTGGCATGGACCCAGCTTTCATGGCACCTGTTACTGTCAGTGGGACCCCAACATTTGCTAGCAGCAGAGGGATGCAGTCAGGGACTTTCTGTTCCGTTTCAGGTTCTCAAGAATGTGGCTCTAGTAGGTTATCTCCCAAAAACAAGGGTGTTTTGTCCCTCCAACTTTTCCCTGTACTCAACTGTCCTCCTGTCTACTGTCTCCTTCCCTTGGATTTATCATCCTTACTTCTTGGCCAACACTTTCTCTCATCTGAACTCGCCTTCTTAGCGCTCTTCTGTGCCTTCTCCATGCCCAGGATCCTTGTCTGCCTCCCCTGCAGCTCCCTGTCCCTTGTACACCTGTACAAGGAGTATTGACTCCTTTTTTCAAAGCTGTTGATAAACCAGTGTGTGCCTGCACACACAGGAGAGAACATACACCCAATAGGTGGGCACTGATACCAATGAATACACCTGCTCTTTGTACCTCCTTATTGCAGATCATTCACAGATTGACATTTTAATGAACACTGATCATGCTAAGAATAATAATAATCAGCATTAGCCCTGAGTTATACATAGCAGTTAGCTGTAGCTGGGAACACTGAGAAGTGATGGTTTTTAGCAGCTGAATGACAGGAGAGTGTCTGTGACTTGTTTACATGATAAGCCTAAGAATAGCTCAACTTTGTAGGAAGTCACTGAAATGTCCAACAAAATGAGAATGAAAACTTTGGGTGGGGGAATCAAATCACTTCAAGAGTTGTCTTATGATTAAGTATTATGGCGTATGTTACAAAGTTCTTCCATTATACCACTCGAGTTTCTCAATGTCCGTTTAGAGAGGCTTCAATGGAAATGTTACTAAAACACTGTTGTTGTCGTCACGGTTTCTCTGTCACCAGAAGAATAATGTAGCACAGGCTTCCGGCATTACTTTAATCGTACAGACACAGGGTTTGAGGTTTTCTAACTTTAAAAATATACTTGTGGCTACCTTGATAACCACAGACAAACAAACAACCAATCAACCTACCACAGCGAAAAGCCAAACTGGAGGGACTCAGAAGTTGCACATACAGGAAACGGGTGGAACTGGCACAATGTCTTTAAGCAAGGTGAAAACAGCTACCTTGATTGCTAAAAGAAACCTTTTAACCATTCCTTGTTCATCTCTTCCCTTGATTACAATAATCTCATCCTGTGGTCACCCCCATTTCTCCTTTCATGCTAACCCAAATGTGCAACTTTTTGAGTTTCTTCATCCATTTCCTACTGCTTTGTCTCCTACATCTTTGTTGTTTCCATTGAGCTTTGAGATTGTTTTTACCATGCTTGCTATGCTTGGATGTGGAAGTGGGGTAGACACTCTGTTTAGATAGCAGGACTCCATTGATGTGGAAGTGCCTCAGAGAGCTGTTCATAGCTGTCTGCAGTAGCAGAACTGCTCACAGTAGCAGTCCATCGGAGCCAGACACTAGTGATGACGTCCTGCATTCAGTGAGCTCAGTGCTATTAACAGTCTTACAATATCCCAGCAGATGAGGAAGGGTTTTGTCTGAACTGTGGCCCTTTGAGTTTGCTCTGGGAGGCCAAGAATGACTCTTGGACTGCAAAGAGTAAAAAGCTATGGACTCCCACGGAAAAAAAAAAGAAAATCCTGGATGCTCTACAGCAGCTGTGTGCGCACAAATCATGCAACTTACAGCTTGGCCAGGAACCCAGGCTTAGAGAGCATTTTCTACTTACAATAGCAATCCAGCTGTGCTTGAAAAGCTATGGAAGAGCAGCAGAAATGAAGAAACCTTAGAAAAGCTGTGAAAAAGTGGAGCAAAGAGATTGTTTCACTAACCTCCCCTTTCCCATAGGGACC
>NW_008825109.1:4540054-4553865 GCF_000699105.1 Pygoscelis adeliae | reverse complement strand
TTCTTAGATGAACTAAACAGCATGAAGACAAGGAATATCAAGGAGCACCACTAAGTTTCACTGCAAAACTTCCCATGTAACACGTGCAGAGACCATGCCTTGGTTCATTTCTGGGCACATTTTTAAAAAAGGGCTGCTTGCCAAAGACTTCAAACAAAACCTGCAGTTCTGCCGCAAGGAGCCATTATTAGCATCTTTCTCCAGGGAGGAATTTATTTGCTGTTGACTGGAAGTTGCTTTGACATTTCAGCCACTCCTCTTCCGCTGTCTCCAAAACACATGGCACACAAGGAGAATGAGGTCTGGTCATTAGACAGCTCCTTCTGCACCCTGTGAGCAGGTAAGACTTCAACCATAGCATGGCTAGATCCCTTCTGGAAAATAACTGGTTCTCATCATCTTTTGTTCATCATTCCCCCTTTGGAATACTTTGTGTTCCTGTGCCTGAAATGATTTCCCTTTCCTCCTTCAAATCCCTCCTTGTGTCATGTTTTTATGTGCTTTCCTACGATAGTCTCCCCTAGGAAGCTGTTTGCTCCCATCTTTGCCTTGATCTTTAAGCACATAGAGGTGGCCAGCTAAATAGAGCAAATGCCTCACTGGGATCCAACCCGTTCCCATGTGCTGGAACAGCGCCACAAACACCTGTGGTACTTTCTAAATAATACAACAGCAGGAGAAAATGCAGTCCAAGGCCTGATTCTTGGCTGCACACAAAGCCCTATTTAATCTGCGGTTTGTGAGAGGGCCCTAACATGAGAGTAATTACGGTTTATATCCATTTTCACATGCAGAAGACTGAAGGCAGCCACAAAGGAAAGGAGACCTATATCCCCAGTGCCCTTAGAATTATAAAAAGCATTTCAGTGTGAAATTACAGGCCTAGAACAAGGTAGGCTTTAAAATTTATAATCTCGTCAGCCATTACTGCCACAAACCAAACCAGTCTGTGAAACCAGATGCTGTGACAGTGGCAGGGCATTGTGCATCTTCGCCTGAGCTCCTCCATAGCACAGGCTACCCAACCACACCAAATCAGTCTCATGTCTAACCCGGGGAAGTGCAGCTGATCTAGGGCATCCTTTAGGAAAACATCTTGATTTGAAGGTTTTAACTGATGGAGAATCCTCCATGCCCCTTGGCAAGTTAATCTCATTGGCTTTCTCTCCCACATTAGACACCAACAGACAACAGGCTTACTCATCCTTCAGAAGTGCCTGCATCTCCCCATGGTCCATAAAGGGGTGCTTGACTTGGACTAGACACAACATTTAGACAGTTAATGCAGCTGGGATGAATGCCACCATACTGTCTCTGACTGAGATCTCTCTTAAACTTTGCTTCTGTAATCTGGATTCATTTAGCCCTTTAAATTTTTTATTGCAAGAAAAGACCTGGTCATCTAATAATCTAGGACCACATCTGTGAATAAACTCTCTAATGAGAGTAAATTGTTTAATTCTCATAGGAAAAAACAACAGGAAATTGTGCAATGTCACAAAATGAAACAAAGATGGCCTGGAATCCTGCCCCTGTGCTCCTGAGGTGCCCCATACTAAAGACCAGCTCTAAGAAAGCAGGTATGGCGAATCCCACCGATACACTCTCCTGGCATGTCACTTACCTTAATATGACTGCATGCAGAAATAAGTACATCTCTACATCTCAGCAGATAAATACCAAGTATGGAAGTCATTTGCATGTATGCAACTCTTCAAATCTGAACAATATAAAAAACTGGCTTCTTCATTGTTACCTTGATAGCATCTTACAGTGCCTTTTCAACACATGCTGTCACAAAGAAAGGTTATCTGCTCCTAGGAATCATACCTTATTTTTGCTCTCTATTACAGCTGTTCTCTCAGTGATGCTCTGGATCCTGTTTCCTATGTTGCTGCCAGCTTTCAGGATGAAAGTTCCTTCAGTATAAGAGCAAAAGCCATGCCTGAAGACAACAAAATTGAAGTTTTATTGATTTGGTGATAGACTGAAACATTCAACACATAAGACAAAACAATTTTTCTGGAAACAGTGATCAGTCAGGGAAACTGCAGGTGCTGTTGACCAGGCAACTATAGTTATTTTCATAAAATCTTGAGGGTTGGAGCCTGATGATTGGGTCCACTTCCACAGCCCCTCCTTGAATATCAGCTCTCTGGAGTCAGTGTTAACATTTAACCCACTGTAGACATTCGCAAAACAAAGTTAAACAAAACTATACCTAATTGCCAAAGGGACTTAAATGTTCATTTAATCTGAAAAAATCAAAGTCATGTTAATGAATGGAAATCTCAGGGAAAAAATGTTTTTTGCCTTATGCAACAAATTGGCTTCTAATCAGAACATTCAGGTGTGGTCATGGTAGAACTAATTTGTTTCCCAAAGCCTAATTTGGTACACATGGAAATGAACACACTGGAATGTTTCTTAAATGCTGCCTGTCCCTATTCTTCTTTCAGGATACCTAGTTTTGCTTTTCATCCAAAATTTACTTGTTGCTTGTTCAGTTGCATCTTCAACGGTAGAGCTTAACCCTTCAGCAGGGTCAAGATCTTTCAAATAAGATCTGTTCCTTTGATCTTCCATGGATTTGAAAGATAACGACTGTAGTATCTGTAATCAAATAGTTCTGATATGTATATCAGTTGTTTGGAGAAATGACCTTTAAAGCCCAGTGACTGGATAACAGCATGTGATGCAATCCTGACCAAAGAATGAGGTTCATTTCCCTTCAGCTAACTGTGCAGTTTGCTTAAACTTTGTGTTGTTTATAATATCAATGGTACACTAACTTTACACGCTTGTTTTTAATTGTGCAGCTTTGCGTCAAACTGGCCAGTGTCTTAGCAGATACTACAGCTTAAAGAAATGATGATATGTAAACTGACTTGGGCTCTAATCATTAGCACAGATATATGATTGTCTGCCCAAATTTCTTAACATGCATTGAGAGGCTCAGTGAGCTGAAAAAGCCAAACAACAGGAGCAGGCCATGGTCATTCATGCATGGAGAGAGGACAGGGAGCAATAGCATGGCAAGAAAGTCCTATCTAGACAAACATTTATTCCAGACTCTGGTTTAAAAGCCAACTCCTAATACATGGTTGTTGAGGCCTGTGTGGATGAAAGACAGCTGCATTAAGACAGTTGATGCATTCAGATGGGAAAAAAATGGTAAAAATTCTTCAGAAAGATAGATGCCATTTACTTTGCCCATTTAATGCTTTAAGAAGTCTGGTTCTGTACCAAGACTAGAACACAGAAGACATGACAATGTTGGTAAGCTGATAGCATTTCCATGCCATAGCAGATATCAGAACTTATTTAATGATGCCACTACTGTAGGCACACGAACAGGCAGTATCAAAGGCACATCCTCGTGACTGGGTATTTGGGCAATCACTGTACAGGAAAATGGAGACCCCAAAATCTCATTTCATCTATACTAAAAAATAATTTTTAAAATTTTTGTCCTTTCAAACAGATGGAAACTAGTATCTTTCCTCACAGAATGAATTTATGTTTCTTTGTTACAATGCTGAAAATTTGTGCTCTTCACTACAAAAGACCTTACAGAGACACATATTTTGGTAAAGGACAGAAAGAAGGTACAATGCATATTCAGAAACTGCTTGTGCAGCTCTGAAAGGCATCTCCAATCTCCCTTCTTGCAGCTCTGGAGTTATTATTGTACTCTTCCTCATAATTCCTTGAAAAAGACTGTATATTGCAACGTCTTAGGGATGAGGACAGTGTTATGTCTTTGTTGATGCTCAGCACAATGGGGTGCTGATTACTCATTAATAGCATAATATAAACCACCATCATAATTACAATAACATCACAATAACAAGAAAAACACATGTAAAACACTAGTTGAAATATTAGCCCTGGAGGCACATATATGAAGTCTACTGACTTCACATACCATACTATCTCCAAACTGCCGATTACAATGTTAATGCAATTATAAGAGAAAATCAAATACACTTAATAGCTGTTGTCCATGGTTTCAATAAAAAAGGAGTCACAATCGAGCTGAGAATACATTATCCAACAGCCCACAGTATACAGCGGGAGATGTAAGCGCTGTCGTACGTGCCTCTTCGGCTCCACGGTCTGCTGGATCAGCAAACATTTACAAATCAGTTGCAGCGCGGCTGCCAGGCAAAGTCTAGGGCAAGACTCAGACTCATCCCTTTGGATGCAGAACCAGATGCTTTCTCTCCTCAGCTGCCAAATGCTCTCTCTTTGACCTCAAATACACTAACACAGCTTAGGCACAGAGAACATGAGCCAGCTCCAGCCTCCTGAGCTGGTTAGTCAGGTTAGTACTCGGTCATCCTTCCTCTTGCTGCTGCCAGTGGTGCCACGTGAAGCCACTGCTTAAGCCAGCAGCATCGGGTAGAGACAGGGAAGGGACAAGTGGGAGTAATTAAGAGTCCTGCCTCCTAACCTGACTTCAGCTCCTAACAGCAGGCATTTTGTAACAGAAAGAGAAAAGGCTCCGCTGAATGTAGATGTAGTCATCAAACCAAATGTTTCTGTTAAGTACAGATGCTTGGAAAGAAAGAGAGAAAAATGAAAATATAAAAATTTACTCTGGCCGGGACCAAAATACACAATCATATTCCCGTTAATCCAATTGATGTTTCATTGCGTGTGTCCTCAGATAACATCAGCTATGTATTTTTATGCTTTGTAAAGAAATTACAAGTTACTTCAAACTACCCACTCAGTAAAATAGCAAGGGTATCCTATTTGTAGCAAGAACTGCCTGTGTTTGCAGGGAAATCCCACTGAATTTTGGATATCTGAATCTTACTCCAGATATTTCTGGAGCACATGAATTCCTGAAATGTTTTGTTGTGGGATGAGCCTCATTGCTCTGCATCTTCAGGAAAGCTTACAGCAGGGTTACCACCAGGTTAATGAAAAAGCACACAGTGTGCACAGAGATTGATAAACAAGCTAATATCTGCCAGCACATTTCTAAGCACTTCTTACACTCGTTTCTCCGCAGATCCTTTCATGTTCCTGCTTTGTGGGTGCAACTATGCACGTGTAGAGATCCTATATAATAAATGCTAAGGCGATGTGTGTACAAATGTATGTTTATAAACATTATGCAATCTCAGAGCAAGGTAATCAGACTCGGCTGTCTTAGTCGAGTACTGGGAGAAGCAGAGCAATCAGGTTTCTCATCCCCTAAGTAGTTTTTTCCATGTGCCTGCGTGCGTGCTCGCATGTGCGTTGCCTGTGTGCACGCGCACACACACCCGCACGCACAGGCACACTTCGTCCTTTGTGTCGAGAGCCTGAGAAATAGGCTATTCCTTTGTAAAACAGAAGCTGTCAAGTCTCCTGCGGGTTTTGAGAGAAGCCCAGCACGGGGGGAAGGAGGGGTGAGAGTGGTTTTGCTGGTGCTGGGGGCCAGGGGAAGCCGGCAGCACACGGCTGCCTGCGGCGCGGGGTGAGCTCCACCGGCAGACCTGCTCACCGCCCTTAGCTTTGGGAACTTACACTTCTTTGGAAGTGCTGGGGGGAGGTTTATGCAACCAGAAGTAAGTTCAGCTTTATAAAAGGTCTGTGATGTGCAGGGCTGGCACCGGCAGGGGCCCTAGAGAAGTGGCCTGGGGGAGGGGAACCAGCCTGCTTCTCAAGAATACATCAAGCCCATGAGGAAGCAGAGTGTGCCATGTTTGAAGATGCAAAGATAATCACAGTGCTGGGAACCGTCTTGTGTAGTGGAGGAAGCCAAACAACAAGAGGAAAGCAGCATATGCTCCTGATTTCGCACAGGAAGCTAGCAGCACCTCCTGCCAAAGTGAGATAAGAAAACTCCCATGGCCTATTCTGGACAAGGCCATGGTTATCAACCTTAGCTTCACACTGTCCTCACTCTGCTCTGCAGCCCGCTCCCTTTCCTAATGAGTTTCAGAGCCCTCACCTCTATTAGCATACAGCATGCCAAGCACAATAGCGTGGTATATTTATAACTATCGACGGGGAAAAGTTTCCAGGGTAAGAGTGTACTTCATGTCATCTTGATGTATTTCACTGAAATCAAACTATAAACCGGCTCCAAGCTAAAGTCCTGCCTATGAAACTACTGGTCTCAGAAGAAAAGTGGTTTTGTTGTCATCCCAGTGATTTATAGTGGAGCGTAGGAGCTGAGGTAAAGGATTTGTCTGCTTCTTCACAGGACAGATTTGACTCTCTGTATGATAGACAGTCCTAAATGAAAGCCCTAGACCCAGCTTGTGTCCAGACACATCTTCTTCCCCATCGCGGAGACAGTTCTGCAATTTGCAGTTCAAGTAGTACAGTGACAAATACCACGGAAGAGCCTCAATCCCCATATCAGTTGGAAAAATACTACTCTTCTGCCTTCTCATCTTCTCAGCTCCTCCCTCCCAAACCCTCCTATGTGATGCCCGGAGGCCACTGCAATCTTTCCCTCCTGTAACATCCCATTGAATTCTCTAAGCATTCCTCTTGGCAAAGCCACTGGCAGCCTCAATCACACTCTTGTTTACTGAGGTAGTATTTGGCAATTGCACCAGTACTAGGAGCAAGAGGAAGCCATCCTGTCACTGATAGTGACCATTTTTCAGAGTGATTAACAGCAGGCACAATATTTTTCTCAGCATCTATCCTTTTTTTAGGGCAGCAATCAATTCCTAGCAGCATTGGGGCAATGTTATTACAAATTCAAGTTGGGCTGACTCACATCTTTCAAGAAGCAGTGGTGACAACACTAACTTTAAGACAGGAACTCTGGAAATTCCTGGAATTGTAAAGAATATATAGGAATTGTTTTCCACTTGGAAGTTATAAAAAAATCTGAATGACATGGGCCTCGCCTGCTCCACGCCTCAGCGTCCAGTGCCGTGCGATTGGTAGTGCGAAGCTGGCATAGCCACGTGTCCTGGGGAATATTGAGTCGATTTGAGGCAGGAAACAGAGAGGGAAATAGTAGCAGGGAGCATGTACAGGTTGTGAAACGTGCTTAATGGGGGTGGAGGGGGAGAACGTGTGCTGGCCCCCTGCCAGCATGCTCCATGAGCTTTGGCTGTAACACTATAATGCGCTTGTCCATTAAGGAGCTATGATCCAAGCATTCCCACTCTAGGTAAAAAATAATCAGTTAGAGGTCGAAATGCCAGCCCCACCGCATTTAGTGGCAAAGCTTCAGCCAGCTGGGAGCTCATCCCAAGCACCTGCCCCAATACACACACTCACACAGAGTACGTGGGTTAGTAGGGCTAGCAGGAAATCTTCTACAAATGGTAGGAGCTGGATATGGTTTACATCATATATTGTAGTTTGTTTATTTATATTTATTTAGGAACTTAGTAAGGAATGCCAAACAAGAAGTCCTGGTGAGAGTGGTGCAGGTTCCTCCTCTGCATGTCTCATTCTTCAGCCCGTCGCCTCTCTGCTCTCACTATCACTTGTCCCTACTGCTGCCCATTACGTTTGCCCATCACGAACAGACGGAACATCACCAACCCATCTCACTTCAGACATGCTCACGACTCCCAGAGAATAGCAACTCTCCATCACCACTCCTCACCCTTGGTCTGCAGCGTGGGGGTGAACTTGTGATCAAGTACACTGAACACTATTAGCTGTGCTGAAAAGTTATTCACTGCCGAAATGCAGGAGCATTTCTCAATGGCCTCAATGCACTAGGCTGGGTTGGGGCCCTGGTGCACTGCTCAGTTGGCAGAGTGAGGACTGAGTTGTTTTCTGTTTTGTAGGATGCTCTGTGTCCCCACTTAGAGGGGAAGTGCATTCTCTAGGGGAGGTCCCTGATATCCTGAATGCCTCAGTCTCCTGGTAAGCATCTTTGAAGACAGTAGGATATATGACATTCATGGCCTTGTTGCACATCATCATGGCTCTGTGGAAAAAGAAAGTGTTTGACAGCTGCACACTGCCTTTCCTGCATGCAACCAGATAAATGGATAGTGTTTCCCTTCCACAGTCATCCTTTCCAAACATTATGGCTTGCCGTGAACTACCCCAGTATGCTGCAACAGAAAGCTGATTGATCTGAACTATCTCAAAAGACACAGTAAGATCAACAGCAGTCTTACCTATCCCACCTTTCAACCCTTTATCAATCAGCCCACCCTCACATTTCCACAGGGAAAGAAAAAAAAAAAATCACTTTTACATCTGCACACCTGAGCACCATGCAACACCAGCTATTCACAACAAAAAAAGCAAATGCCTGAGGCTGAGGGTCACCGAAAAACACATTTTTCTTCCAACTTCTTTGCCAGTACTTAAGACCCCTAGCCATCAGGGAATATAACAGCATTTGAAGGTAATTTTTCAGATTTTTGCACATCCTGAGTTGACCTGAAATATTCTCACCTTAAGTTGGTTATTAGATAAATATATTTTGCTTCTTGACCCTCTGTTTCCTGCTTCACACTGCTTAACATTCTTCACGGACACAGAATACCATCACATTTCAGCCAATCCTTCCTTTCTTCCTTCCTTCTTGTCCTCCCCCTTTCCCTCCTTTACTAGACTGTAATCACTCATCTCCCATGTGGTCACTGTGACTCAGCCTCCACTTTCTCTCTCTGAGTGCGCCAACCATGTCCTCTGCAGAGGAGCTGAATGTTGGCTGGAACTACAGACTTATCACTCAAAGCATGAGGTTTCCACGAGCACCTAGAACTTCTTGCTGGGGAAAAGTGTTTTATTTTAATAGTCTGTGTTGTACTGAAAGGAAGAGGTGTTTTCTGATCTGGTTGAGCAGTCAGAAACCTGAAGAGAAAGACCATGAAGCCTCTACATGCAATGTCCACTCCTACTCTCTGTTTCTTCTATTTCCAAATAAGCTCCCTACATATAAAGTCCAAGATATTGTTCAGACCCTTCCAGCATAAGTTATTTTTCATGCACAACTCACTCCTAACAGCTCACTTGACTTCTAGACAAAACCTCACATCTATAGCCTTCCAAGATCCAGATATCCCTTCCTTCTCATAATGCCGAAATCCCCTTGCTTTGCTGTCCTGACTTGGCTCTGTTTACACAGTCCTTCTTAATACTCCCTGTCTTGCTAACAAGCTGGAGGCAGAACTAACACCCTTTCTATTTTCCTGTGATCGGCAGAGGAGGTGAAAGAGCTATTGCTGCACTGAGGTTGTGTTTTTCAAGATGGTTTGTTTTCAGTTTCACTGCAAGTAGGGGTCTGAGAGCAACTCTGGGCTGACTGGAGTGAGGGACTGGAAGTGCAGGCAGAAAACAAGGAAGGGATGAGAAAGAATGGAGGGAAACATTTTTAAGGAGAGAGGGGAGTTGATTAGAGGGAAAACAGGAAGAGAAAATACTGACAGACGTGGATATAAGACCAAGGATCCATCTACCCCATATCCTGTCTCAACAATGACCATAAGCAGATGGTTTGGGATGAGTAAGAGCTGGGCTAACTTCAGATACTTCCTCCTAATACTCCCCCAGTCACCAATTATCAGCCCAAGAGCTTCCCACAACAGAGGCCGTTTCTACACTTCAGTGGATTTCTCTTCCAAGACTTTGTGCAAATTTTTCAAACCCCCAAAATCCTCTAGCAAGGAGTTTCACAGATCTGCTACCCACTGCATGAAGTGCCATCTCCTTTTTCTGTTCCAAATTGCACTCCTCCTGGCTTCATTTAACAGCCCCTACTTCCTGAACTGGAAAAGACCTACACAACTGATCCTCAGACATCTGTGTCCTTCACAAGTCTGTAGATCTCTGTTGTGTAGCCCGCCAAGTCACCTCTTTTTCAGTCTGCAGAGCCTTGACCTCCCTTCCTTACTCTTCCCTCACACATTCCTCTCATTCCCTGAAATTCCTTTGATCCTTTTTGTTGCCCCTCCTGGTGTGCCTCCCAGTTTGGCTGCGTCCTTTGAGATGAAAGGATCAGAAATGTTCATAGTATAAAAGATGTTGGTAATTTATGGATTTATGTGGAGTTATCATGATGTTCTCTATTTTGTTCTTTCTTTCCTTCCTGGTAATTCCTAACACTTGATTTGCTTTTTGAGCTGCTCCTGATAGTGATCACTTTCACAAACCTGTGTATCACAATGCTCAGATCTCTCTGTGGTAGTAATGGTCAGCCAACAGTCTTTTTAGGCTTACATTTTACATGTGAAAGTCAGACTGGTTTTTCCTATGTACATCATGCATATTTATCTTCAGTGAATTTCATCTGCCACTTTATCACTCAAATACCCAGATTCATATAGTTCTGCATTTCTTCACAGTCAGCCCTTATCCTTACAAATCTGAATAACTTAGTATCATCAGCAAGCCCTGTCACCTCCTTACCACCTTTTCCAGGTTATTTCTGAACATGTTGACAAGTACAGACCCCAGCACCAGCTCCTGAAAAACTTCACTGGTCACCTCCCTTCACTGCAAGAACTGGCTGTTCCCTCTTAACCTCTGTTTTCTATTTTTTAACTGAATATTTTTTTATGAGCATGATCTTACCTCATATGCCGTGTCTGTTCAAAGCCTTCTGCAAAAGCTTTTTGAAAGGCGTACACGTAAAAGGAAAAAGGATGCTAACTAAAGTTTGTATATTTTTGTAAAAGGTGTACTCGATCCAGTAATAGTACTCCATTCATAATCACTCCTAAGCACACAGAGAGTTTGACCTGGGGCCTTCCTTTGGCCAAGAGCCCCTGCTAGCGCAGGGGCAGGTTTCTGGCTACGGGCTGGGACGTCCCACGGGCTGGGACACCGCCAGTGTCCGGGGCCTCGCTCACGACGTGCAGTCCCCACGTACAGCCCGTCACGTGCTTTAGTTGCTATGAGCTGGGCCACAGTGAGGAAAAGATCAAGCAATAACGTCCAACCGCCTGCATGACCCTTATGTGTTCTTCCTTAAGACTGGGTGTCAGACTGTCTGTAGTAAAGCCAAGAGACCACCTTGTGAAGGCACCAAGAGGAAAAAAAAAGAAACTGGGGGAAAAAAAAAACAAGGAACAGCAAGTGAAAAAAAGCTAGGAGGGCCAGGACTAAAAGTATGATACTAAGCAGAGCACTCCTGACCATCTGGGTGTTACTGTAGTCCTTATGTTTTAGGTTTGATCAATGACCAATTAAAAAAATTACTTGGGCAAAATAATGCATTTTGGTTTAAAGCATTTTGGAAATAGACTTGGAAAACTTTGATTTAAAGTGATTTGAAAACTAGCAATACCAAAATTTGAAATCTTAAGCTTCTGGTTCAGCTAAGACCCACAGTGAAACCTTTTACAGTTTGCAGAATAAATTCAGTGCATTCACTGTGTTACCCTGAGGACAGACTGAGGCAAACTGTACTCAGTGTACAGCAGGTATTTGTTTAGCTTATTTATCTATATGTATATGCCAGGTCTGATTCATATGGCATTTTGTAAGTATAATATTAAAACATATAAAAAAAATTCAGAAATACTAACTGAGGACAAGGATACAGTTCGACTAGCTGTTTTCAGAGGATTGACTTTTGGCTCACAGTGGAAGTGCAGAATGAGATGCTTCAGCACATTGCTTGTTCAGGCTGAAGCAGATCAGATGCTGTTTCATTTCTCTCTTTCTTTTGGCTTCAAATTCTCTGCAAGTCCATGCTGCCACAATGTACGCTCATGTCTGTTCCTCTGCATTTTTTGAAAGGTATGTGAAGAACACAGGGTCTGATTTTTATCTATGATAATCTGTTTCCCCAACCATAGCCAAATAAGGTACTAGCTAGTATTTTTTTATTCATGTACCCATTTTAAGTACCTTTACATTACTAGGCCACTGTAAGAGGATGTTCTTGTAATAGAGAGTGGAAGGCACAAAGGCCACCAGCCAGATCTTCAGCCAGTGTGAATTTAGAGCTGAGGATCTGGCCACATGTCAAATTAAACAAAGGCATTTTTGAACTACCTGTTTATTAATGGCATCTGACCTACTTTTACCAACTCTAAGGACTCAGACTTCCCCTTCCCGAAAATAGAAGGTGGCATGGGGAACAAAAACAGTCGCTGTGGACAAACTAATGGGCATCGATGTTTGCAGACATCCAACAATTAAATTTGGGTGGTTCAGTACATTTCTAATTAAGTACAATTAACATTTGTTCTTTACTTGTTCATTTTACATACCTCGCTGATGTTCCAAATCTGGTTTCCCCTGATAATCTATCTGAGCGCATCCTAATGATTCTGCCTTTCAATCCCTTATTAATACACTGACATAAACAATGCAGAAATGCAATTAGACTGCTATGAACACATGGCCTGCCTCCTCTTTCACTGAAGCTGGTGGGAGTCTGGCCGTGCACTTTCATTACAGTAGTTTCAGGCTTTCTATATTTCTGTGGAAGTTTCAAGGAAAACCTCTAGTTTTTGCCTTGCTGAGATCCACGACACGTTCCTCTTCCTCCCTGTGCAGTGCTGGAGAGCTATTTCTGTAGAAAATCGTTCACGTGACCCTACGTTCACACTGCAGTCAAGCCTCGAAGGGAGGTAATATTCCCTTCTTATCACTCTGTGCTAAAGCAGTAGTGATTCCACTGAGGAGCATGGATCCACATCGGAGCGTTACAAATGTTGTGGTTTCCTGAGGTTGGCTCTTTGGCAGTAGTACCAGCTTAGGCATTGCTGCACAGCCCCTGTTCCCTTGTGCCCGTTTCTGTCCTCAACTTCAGGTATTCAGCCCCTTCATTCGCAATCCCACCATTTGGGTGGTTTTACCACCAAGAATAGTTCATATCTTGACACTACAGTCAAGGGGGCAGAGAATCAGGTACCAGTTTTTCCAATGACTTTGTTTTTGTAGGCATCTCCACAATACCATCATGTTTCTCTGTCCCTCATGTGCACACACACAGAGAAAAAAAGCAAAAGCCAAAAAAATGCAGACTGATGTGATGGCAGGGCTGTAAAATAATAATCTGATATTTGGTTTGAGGCTAAACAAAACCGATAGCTCAAGGAGAGAGGGAGGCAGCAAGGTGGTGGGAGAGTTGGAACGCCCAAAGCAAAATTTCAGTGTTGCATCTGTTTGCAGTTTCTAAAGGGCCAATTGGTCAAACCTTGGGCAAAGCACAATGAAGATCTCTCTTGAACTGCCCACATGGAAACGTCCAGAGAGAGAAACTGCCCCCAAATGACACTGCACAACCACTGAGGAAACCAGTGCTTCCACTGAGCAATATCAGCATCCCACATGCCTTTCTTGGCAATCTCTGCCAGACCAGTTTAAGATAAAAACAAATCTGCTGAAGAGATTCAGGTCAAGAACCATTAACATCAAGCACGCTCCCGGCGTGCAAACGCTCGTTCTGCAGCCTCAGAGCTGATGAGTTTTAGGTGGAGCCCAGCCTAGCTGGCTCCAGAGACCCTTGGCAAGCCCTGCCGCTGGCTGCCCCTCTGCTGAGAACCCAACCTGAGCAAAAATGAGGCCAGAAAGAACAACTCCAGAGTGGTAGGAAAGAGGCCAAGGAGGCTGATGGACACAGCGGGACAAGTGTCCCACAGGCTGTCTTCTGCTGTATCCACTGAGCAACTGGGGGCTGCCCAGCCTGGGAACGTATGTGTCTGCTACAGAGCAACAGATTAAGCTGGAGTAAGATAGCACTGGAAAAGAAGTTTCTCAGTCATTTAAGAAAGACTAACCATTAGTTTTTTTAATTGCATTTTATTTTAACTCTCATTGCATCTTCTACTGTCTTTTGCCTGCCATCTCTGAATTTACTAGCTCTGCATAAGCTTTAAAAAAAACTCAGAACATCACTTTTTGCCCCAGACAGTTTTTCT
>NW_008825109.1:4524839-4540005 GCF_000699105.1 Pygoscelis adeliae | reverse complement strand
AAGAGAATCTTCCCACCTACCCATCTAGTTAGCTAGCTAGCTAACAAAAGGTTATTTAATGGCAACAGAGTTAGTTTAAGCAAAAGTAATTTTAACAGAAAATAAAGGACAGGGAATTTTAATGATGTTGATCTCTCCACATTCCAAAAAGCCAAATTTGTTGAGCAATTTTACAGTTGTTTTGGTTTTTTTTAATTTGCTACCAGGAAACTATGGAAACTTGAAAGAGTAACAGGCTGGCCTCCTGTTACTGGCCTGAATGATGTAGAGAGGAGAGTTATGCAAATTGATTGTATTAATCACAAAGCATTAAAAAATATCTGCATTTTATTTAAAAGCAATGGAATCCACTGAGGTATTTTTAGATTTTTGAAAGAGAAATACTGTCTGGAACAGAAATTGAAAGAAGCAGCCAGATAACCTAATGGTTTCTATTAAGGAGCCCATAGGCGACAGTCCTTCAAAAAGAAAACCATTTTATTTATGCTCTATGCGTTATTCCCCAGCTTGCAGTGATAGTAAGTACTCAAGTGATGTAAAGTTAAGCACATATATAAATCTTGAAGCAAACGGATCTGTGCACTGCAAGGTCTTTGCAGCAACGGCATCTTTTTACTCAGAGTGTGCGCTCTGTCCCGCGGCATGGGACTGAGAAACTTGATGAGAATCCCTACTGCCTACACTGAATAATGGTAACCTGTGGGGGTTTATCAGCCTAAGGTACATCTGTGCACTACTTGAGCACAAATAGAGTAATATTTTAGCCTTGGAAACCTAACATTGGTCAGGTAAATCCAAAGAAATGTTGTAATGGCAGAATAAGATACATTTTTTACCTGCTGCACAAGTACACACACCTTAAATCTATTGTTTAGGCAAACCTCCCCTCACACAGAGAGGAAAACATAGTGAAATAGGTGGGATTAAAGGGTTCTCCAGTTCTTCAGGGAGAACACCTGAACTGGCACAGACATCAGACTGAGCAAGGCGTGCCAGCTGCCAAGGTAGTCCAACCTGCTCCCTTCCTGGAGCAGGAGACAAAATGTAATTATTCAGGTATTTCTGCCTTTCTGCGATAGTTAATTGTCACCGTATTATTCAGAGGGAGTCACTCCACTCCTCTTAGGCAAAGCATTAAAAATGGTGTTCTCCAGACTACTTCTTCAATGAGTATTTAAAGGAGAAGGAAGGGGAGGGGGTTAAAGAGAATTGTCCCAGAACAATTATGAAGGCAATTTGGAAGCAAGTCTGGAAACAACCTTGTAACAGAGCCAATAGCCAATTCAAATTGTTACATTTCTCCCTTGATCACCTGCTCAAACACACTTCCAATTAGCATTTAATTGAGTCTACAGTTTAGCACATTATTAAACACCTGCTTGCGGATATTAATTTCTAATGACACGCTCTCCTGTGCGGTAGTGCAGATCTGTGCTTGTTAACAGAAGGAAATATTTGACAATGCACTAGCACCACCCCAGCTCCCAAACAAGAACCAACTGTTTTATCAGTGCCACACCGTGATTTCAGTCCAGAGTATGCCTAGATGTATAATCACTTGAAAGAAACTAAAAGATTGAAGATTTTCATATACGCCTTTCACAGGGTTTCTTTACTTAAAAGATGTTGTGATTTCTTTTCTCTTACACCTTGCACCTATACGCAAAAATAAATTACTACTCAGAATTTTGCAACTTGTCCCCTTCAAAGGTAACATAACAGATAGAGGAAATACAGCCCTCACCTGTCCTCGAAATGGAGAATTTCAGGTTATACCTGTTCCAGCAAAAGGAGAGATTGCTAGTGCCACCTCTTGGTGAGAAGGGCACAGAAAGCCACCCATTTGCATAATCCCAAAGCAAGGCGTAATTGGAAAAACCATGTGTGCTTCTAGGAAGTGCTGACCACTCTCTCACTGATCACAAAGCACTTACAAGACACCTCATTCAATTAAATAGGACAAACATCTTATTTCAAATTAAGGGTGCTTATATCCCTGCAGTTAAGCATGTGCTTAAATGTTTGGCTAGATTTGCACTAAACCAATGAAAGCATTAAAGAAGTTAAATCCTACGTAAAATAATTAACTTCAACTGAAGCTGAGAAAATGTTGGTTCCTAAACTTTTATTAGGTTTTTAAATATCTTCGTTGTGCTGTGATCCAAATACCTTGCATGTTTGAACCCTCCAATAGTAGCTTAATGCTAATGCCATTGTGGAGGTAGACTGTTAATCATTAAGACTGTGTCAGATTTCATGATTTGGGAAGAGCTTTGGATAAATGAGTCAACACACAAACTTGTAATCATAAGAAACAGATTTAAAAAGAAAGTTTAAATATAAAAGAGGATTAGTTAAGCGCCACATCAGCATCAAGTAAGCTTGTATAGTGCCATTTATATTTTACCATGTTGAGGTATCATCTGGAGAATGCTGAGCACATTTGGCTTGCTGAACTGAATCTATGAGTCAACATATCGTAACAGAGATTTGACCTTCATAATGGAAAAAGTCTTTAAGATTATTTCTGTTGTATTTCAAAAGAAGCCACACAGGAATCACTGTGCATGGAGGAAAGCACGGAAATACCCTCTGTGAGAAAACTTTGCAAGACGTTGTCTGCAAGGCTTCCCTCATAAAAATTAAAAAGCAATTATCGCCTCTGGACATCACATGAATGAATAGTAGTGAACTGTAAATAAACCTAAGTAGCAATACAAAATAACAACTCTGCCCTCCATTTTCAAATAATGATGCAGAAAAAATTGCATTGTGCCTACATGTTTACTAAAAAATACATTGATTAAAAGTATACAAACTCTACTAACTAAGCAACGGTCATGGCAAGATTTATTCTTGTAAAAAGGTAAATATTTAAATGTAATAGTAAGGGAAGATATGCTAAATAGAAGTAAGGAAGCTGTCCTACCTTGTTTTAGAATGGTTTTGTCTACAGGGATACCACATCCATGTAATTTTAGGCTGAGGAATACCATACACAGTGCATGTCAGCACTTGTTTGCTGCTCAGTAAATATAGATTGGGATCATGGAATGATGACACAGCATTTTCATATATCTGGGGTTTCACTGTAAAGGGTAAAAATTGGAAAGCAATTAAAACCAGCACATTTCCAATGTATTGCATGATCATGAAAATACTACATTCCTGCAGGGTGAGTAATAAGAAAAATCCCCAGGAGAACAAAGAAAAACAGCAGGCCTAAGTCAAGTCAGATGAGCAGTTAGTAACACATTTAAGTCATCAGGAACAAGTATGTTACTGTGGAAGACTGAAACCCTTCTAATGAAAACCAGTGTCCGTCTTTTGATTCCAAGATGGGTCTGTCACCCCGCATACAGGGCTTGGATTTGGGTCCATGAAAGTCAGTAAGAAAACCCACAATGACCTGAACTGCGCAAGATCAATGAAAATCTAGCTCAATGAAAACTTAGAATTTACATGTTCAGGAGAAGCGTGGGAACATGCTGTAAACTTACCATTTACTCTAAGAGTGACTGTAAGATTCTTAGACAAGTTCCACTGCCGTATGCTCAATATAATAGTGTAGTTTCCAGCATCTTCCTCAGCAACGTCCTTGATGATTAACGAATAGTCTTTAACCATGTACCGGGCACACTTTTCAGCAGCAGGTAGCCCATCTTTTAACCTGTTTAAAAGAATTCCGGAAATCAAAATTTTAAAAAATAACGTTGCTTAAACTACCTGTGTTATTTCATTTCACAACATTTCTCAATTTTTGGGCAAGGATTGAATTTACAGTCTCAGATTCTGTTTACCGGAGGCTTATCCGTCCCTTACAAATAAGATTGCTGATATTTATAAAGCGCTTTTGGAGAATGGAGAATACCATTCTATATATTAAAATCAATAAGGATCTGACAGGGGTCCATAGTATTTGAGAGTTGCTGAAAATTGCAACTGTCTGAAGATCCCAGTTTTCCATGCTGGTGCCACCATTTAGTCTAGAAGACAACAATTTTGGCTAAGAGTCATTCACACAAATAAAGGTTGTGTCATCCAGCACTGACCATTTCTTTATGACCTCAGAATACATCCTGGGACAAAGTATTACAGTAGCCTAAGCACAGCTGTGATTTTAGGAAGAGGAAGAGTAAGTAGATTAGATAAGCACTTAAGAATCAGATATCCTGCTATCAAGTGAATGTTTTTAAAGATAACAGAAAATCAACATAGAAAGTACTAACTGTTGCTCACACACAGATTCCTGAAGCAGCACAACATTTTCTTCAAAGTCTAAAATACAGCATAAAGCACATTTTGGTAGGCTGTTGTATGAAGGTTGATACAATGTTAGTAGAAGAGTGCAACAGAGTTTCACTATGATGATGGACTTGATTAAAATGATTTGCAGGTTTTAGTAAGTATTTACCGAAAACTCTCACAGTTAGTAGAGGAGCACTAAAAATTGGATCTAAGGACTATGGATTTAGGCATTTCACTGCATCTGTATTTTACAGAACCACAAAAATATTTGAGGCTGAAAGGGCCTCTGGAGATCGCCTAGTCCAAGCCCCTGGTCAAAGCAAGGTCAGCAGGTTGCCCAAGACCATTTTCAGTCTGGTTTTGAATACCTCTGAGGATGGAGACTCCACAGCCTCTCTGGACTACTTGTTCAGTGTTTGACCAACCTCACAGTGATAAATAAAAAAAAATAAATAAAAATTCTTGTTTAAATGGATTTTTTTTTTATTTCAGAAGTTTTGGATCTATATGTGTAGTCAACAAGCCCAACCATTAAAGAAACAGAAAATACTGTATAAGTGGCTAGCATCAGCTTCACTTTCACCTCTTAATTTTCCATGTGGAGCTATAAATGTAAGGGGTTTGTAAAACAAACCAAAATGTTTGGAGCAAAAATAATTTCTGGCTGTGAGTAACATGAACTCTCACTGCTCGTGTATGTATGGTTTGTTTTTTTAATCAGTCTTGTCACAGACCCTTTGTTAAAGTGGAATGAATTGAGCCAGAGCTACTGGTATTTAAAATTATTTAAACAAAAAAAACCTTGAGATCATGAGTAGATAACATTGTTTTATATAAAAGTGGTTTGGGTTAATACAAAAAACTGCTCAAAAGATTTCTTAGCAAAGTATACGTGAGCCAAAGTGAAAGCTCCACTCACCAAAGTAGATCTACAACATGTAGATCACCATATAATAAACCCAACTTCCATTGCTTTTCTAATAGTGCATGCCTGTATGACTCAACTCAGTCAATTATTTTAATGAAAGCCACCTTTTCTTTCTCCTACTGTCTGAAAAGCAAGTTCAGGTCTCATATCTAGGTCTGAGTGAAGTTGGATGCAACACTTCAGTCAAGGCTGGTAGAGATATTTAGCTGTAGTGTCCATCGATTTCAATAGGAGACATATCTAACATATTTGAGGATCTGAGCTTTAAACTTTCCAGACCGCTTTTTTTGCACTTGCAAAATGGAGATAATGTTCTCATAAATTGTTGAAACCCAGGACAACCCTGAAACTTCCAATAAAACTCCACAACTGTATTGTCTCCAGTTTGTTGCCATTTCAAGGGGTCTTATCTGAATGCTTTACCAAGATATTATTTTTCATCTAAGAAGAGGTCCAGTGTGCATATATGGAAGTAACAGTTGTCCTACCATATAACCTCTGGAGAAGGAAATGCCTTCACTTTCATTGACAAACGATAGGATTTTCTTCCAGCTACAGCCTCCAGCGCAGTTTTTCTTCGACGTTTCAAATTAATGAACATTTTATCTTAAAGAAAAGAAACAGAGTACACCTATATTACCGATTTTTTCAGCCTGCAAAAACAGTTGCTCTACTAAAGAGAACAGGAATCCAAATAAAAACTATCTTTAATAATGTTGGTGTTCCCACGTGGCAACACCAAGAATAAAACCTAACCTCCTAAAGACCTGAAAAAAAAAATAGAGAATAATACCACAAATACACAAGAAACTGAGATACAGTTCCCAGGCTATGAATCTGCCTGGAGAAGATATGCTCTAGCCAAAATTCATATTCTGCTTCAGTCAGAAAAAAAGGCACTGATTTCAACACAAGAGATAAGGTGATTTGTGGTACATGGGAAACTGAACTAGATGAGCAGATGACCACTCCACCCCTAAAGGCCAAGAATCAATGAATGTTCCAAGAGAAAATATGCTGCCAGAGAGGATTTAAGGGACCTTCAGAAAAACAGCAAAGGAAAAGGCAGAAACTTTCTGTATCATTGGTAAACAGCTGTTTCATCAAACAAACAAATCTTTATCACTTCACTGGAACAATCTCAACCTGCTGGAATTTATTCTTTTCCAGTTGTACTGCCCCCATATTTCAAACTCTCTGGCAAGTTGATGGGTTTAACCAGAGGCAATAAAACAGAATATTAGCACAATATATTGAAAAATTCCCCCCCCCCCCGCACTTAAGCAAAATAAAACTTTCAAATAGTACCTACGGTGCAATATTTATTCACATTATGGACTGCATAAGGATGTTGGATATCTATTAAACAGGTGCAATATTTAATCACACTTGCCACATACATTGAAAATAACATGCACAAGACAAATCAGTAGTTTAATTACACAAGTCAGGTTATACTTAAAGATACAACCCTGATTCTGCAAACCCTTATTCACACGGGCTCTTTCTAATATGGGTATCCCACAGATGGAGCTGCTTATGTGAATAAGAGTTTACAGGCTAGCTTCAACAGTTCCAGCTTCTCTGACTTCAATTTTAATCTAAAACTCAATTTCTGATAGCTTCAGACTTATCTGTTCAAGAATATAAGAAGTTGATATCGTGATTCATCTTATGTTCCTAGTGACTTAGTCCAAGGTTTAAACAGAGAAAATGGACTGAAATACTCTCTAAGAATACCATCATCTGGTGCTTAGTCCCTACTTCCAGATGAGAGAGAAAAGATAGACCACTGAAAACATAGTACAAATCAATATTCTGACCATGACTCATCTGTTGTAGAGGACACCCACCAACCACTTGGTCATTAATACCAATGATGCTCCAAAGATCCCGGACAGTCCTGATTGTAACAGAATGCCACAAAGAAGGTAGCTTCCTACAGAGTCCCAATGCACCAAAGTCCTAATTCATACAAGCTTGAAACGACACAAGGAATTTCCAAATCCCACAGGAAGCCCAGGCAGACCATAGGGAAGTCACTTAAGGCTCCAACTGTAAAACCACATTAATGAGTTGCAATATCTTGTGCTTGTTTCAGTTTTTTGAATGGTCTAGCAGCTACCTGCTCCATGTAGAGCTAGTGTATTTATTTCTTCTTCATTTTTCACAGGAAACAGTAAACAAGTACTGTAGAAGAGGAAGTGGGATTCTTCTGTTTAAAATCAGATTGTACTTTTTTTTTTTTTCCCCCTCTTCAAACTACAGTTTAACTGATTGCTTCTGCCAGAACTGACTGAGGACAGGGTCATCACAGTACTTAGCAGACAAGAGTGATCGAACTGAACATTAACACATCTACCGCCAACAATACAAAACAGTCATGGAAGAACAAGGCACATATTCTCTCTGGTCTCCCTCCTTTTTCTACCAATGATGAACGTGCTATAAATTCACTTCCACTTTGTGTCAAGCTGTCGTATGACTGAACTTGGTACGTGAACATTCAGTATTCTACAAATCTGCAACATTTCTTACCGTAAACAATGACAGTTGTGTTAACAGCTTTGATTGATGGCCCACTCTTCACGTGGCAGGTATACTGGCCTTTATCTATATCACGTACTTTGTCAACAACGAGGATACTGTAAAAAATATTGGCTTCTGTATTCTTCTGGTCAATGCGCTGTGTTACAGAACCTCTCTTCCTTGTCTATAAAAGCAAAAATGAACAAGAACGAGCTTAATCAAACCAATTTTCATTATTATTAAGACTTTTATTTTACTGTACTGCCACCATACCTTAATAAAAAAATCCAGATCCCTCTGTACAGCACAGACATACAAAAGCCGCCTAACATTTCCGGAGGGTCAACAATAAAAATTAGGAGTAACATTATACGGCAATTCATTCCTATCTTCACCAAAATTGTAATAGCATCCAAACTAGTTCTTCCCAGGCAAAGATCATCCCTTCTGTATGGCCTGCCATACCAACAGTCCCCATTGCGCCTTGTCCAGCATTGCTCATAAAAATCCCCTCAGTCACTGGCACATAGTTTGGTGCCTGGATTCAGTGTCCACAGGCAGCAGACATACAGAAGAAAAGGGCATTAACACAAGAAGGGGAGAATTCTGGAAATGCTATAGACGGAAAAGGGACTAGATTTGGCAAGGGAATAAGAGGGTGGAACTGAAGATAATGTGAGTCTGAGGAGTTATTTCCTGCAACTCCCCCTCAGCCTTTGGCCTCAAAGTTTATTTAACCCAGGACATCGTTGGTGTCTTATAAACACTGAGCACCCTTCAGTTACCATCCAAATAAAAACAAAGCAGAATTTCACAAGTGCGGTGCCTGGCTAGGGCTTCGTAAGACAGGAATGAGCAATATAATATATTTGGAGCATTTCTTGTTGCTAAGTTTTTTATTTCTGCGGTGAAAAAATGCCAGGGAAAACGGCTACAGTATGCAAGAAATGATTGCATTAATCTTCCCTATATAATGTGATCATAATTTCAGCTTGTGATTAGGCACAATGAGTGACATAATAAATGATCTTGACTTGAATCACCAGCATAAATCAAACTGACATGAAAGGAATGGGAGTTGTAAACGTTAAACTAATGTCAAATTTCTTATCAGCTTTACACGGACTCCCTGGCAGTTATTCTGTAAGCGACAAATATTTATGAGGATGCTCCTAATGTGGGGGGAGGAGAAGCACATTCAAGATCATTCCTGTAGTTGTCAAAACAAGAGGATTGTTCATGTGACACTTAACAAATGAGATTTTGGCTAGCTAAATCAAAATATCTTTTCTAAACATGCTCGAGTCGGGTGCCTGACTGTCTGCCAGTCTTTGAAATGAATGTGTTGAGAAAGACAGCCTTGCTGAAAACTTTTTTTGTCACAAGAGAGCCCTTGCCTGGGACTGGGTGATGAATTTCTACCATTTCTCCAGGTCAAAAAGAAGCTCCCAGGGACAGAACTACTCCAACATTCGTTCACAATTATGCAATATAACCAGAGTACATTGTGTAAACATGTTTACTTATTCAATTAAGCACCAGAAAGGAAAAAAAAAAAAAACAACCACCTTTAAAGACATGTCAGCAAGGGTCAAAACAATGGAATGCGAACCACAGCAAGCATTTCGAGGCAAAATTCCTCCCAGGATGCTAGGTGCAGTGTGATTTGTGGGAAACCCCCGGTTTCCTCATTTCAACCACAGCACTCACCTCTCCAGGATAAGTCCACGTCATCTGCACTCTCGTGTTCCAGGCTGCAGTGACAGTGCAGTTAATTGCCAGGCTGTCTCCTTTCAGCAACTTGACAAGACGCGGGGTGCTTAACTGAACATCAAAAATTGTGTTGGCTGCACATGACGAAGAGAAAGAAAAGTGAATAACGTCACCAGGGCAGAGTGCTTTCTGAAAGACGGGGAGTGGAGAAGGCTACTTACTTTCTCGGTGTGTTAGGTACTTTGTGCTATACTTGTGTCCACCAATGGTTGTTTCGCAGCTCAGGAGCCCTATGAATTTGTAGGTTGCCTTAGGTATTCTGAAGCCTTTCATGCTGTCCCAGATTATTGTCTTGCCATCAGGAGTTAGGGTTTCTCGTGGAATCTGGAAGTGTTAAACACACATCATAAAAACAACTCATCCTCATGCCATTTTCTAATCAAAGCAGCCTAATAAAAAGGAATGGGAAAAAAACACACCAAAAAATGCCAATCAAAGTAGAAAGGATGACATTTAATTATGCATATTTTTCAAGTCACATTTTCATCACAAAATAGAGGAAAAATCCGAGTGAAGAATGTGAATGTTTTATTTGTTTCCAAGATTTCATTATTTATAACAGGATGTAATTTATGACACAATAGATTGACACTATCATTAGCCTCAGCACTTGGGCTGCTATTCTCTTGGCTTCCAGTTGGCAGCTAAAGTGCTCGTCTTGGCGAACCTTTGCAATTAAGTATCCTGGTTTTACTACTGAGACACAAATACACATTTTTCAATGGAGGTGACAAATGGACTTAATTTGCCATCATTTCATGGTTTTAACAAATTCCTGCCAGGATCCAATCTGATGCTTCTCACGTTTATGTTGTCTAAAGGACTGGGCTGTTTAAAAAAAAACCAACCTTAAGGATATGAATGGCTGTTCTAAAGCTGACAGGTCACAGAGTACACGTGTCTAAGTCATTACATACAACATGAAGTGCAAATTTTAAAGCCACAAAGCTTCCTTAGGCATTTTTATTGAGAACTACTGATCATACTGAATGAGGAAAGTCATATTGACTAGAGATTTTGAAAGGACTCCTTGAAACACTAAATACATCACATTTCCACAGAAAAAGTATTCAGCACATTTTAAAAATTTGACACTTTTAAGGCCCTCAGAAGTTGATAACCCAACAAGTAATTAGTGTAAAGCTGTCAGATGTTTTTAAATTTAAGACCTGAAATCTAATACAGACCAAAATATTACCATGTGGGATCAAGTGTTCAGACCTCTTGTTTTTACATTGTTTTTGTTGTTATGCCTTATCAATGGAATAAATACCACCATTTGGATAACACAGAGATCAGCCATGAGTACAAAGCCTGGATGTGACTCTACTTTTATAAAGCCTGCTTTTATGGTAAAAATAACATATTTTTAAAGATGGCACATAGCAGAGTTTGAGTGAATTAGTGCCCTAAGCAAAGACCTCTGGGTCAACTAATCACCTTGCAGCCCATCACCTCTCGCTGCGCACCCAGTCTCACTACGTCCCCTTCATCTCTTTCTTCCCCTTTATTTGAGCAGAGGACTTGTGTGTTGGCCAGCCCTCTCCTTCCTCCAGCCAAAGCCAGCATGGGTGGCTGCCAGAGGCTGGGGGAAGTGTGCCTGCCCGGCACCTTCCTGCGTGGTACAGTGTCTCTCCAAAACATGGCACCCTCGATGCTGCCTACTCAGAGCACGCCAAAAGCTGCCCTTGAGGTCACCTCCACTCATCTCATGCCATCTCCTCCAACAGAAACGCATGATGAATCAAATGAAAAACAATTACAGAGCACAAAATGCTGTGGTAGAATTCCTTATCTTTAAAACAGCTGATAAGATGCTATAATAAGCATGCAAATCACAGGGGAAGTGTGTGTTACACACACACACATAAAGCCCATTACATTATAGCCTGCTGGCTACCATTCAACAATATCTTGGACTCTAAGAGCTCTGTTGCCATTCCTGTTCTAAATAAAACAAGTATTCAAGCTTTGGTTTAACTAGTTCTTAGTTTCAAGGGCTTCAAATGAATTTATCCTCTTGCTGCTTCGGTGGAAACCAAACTATTTCTGAGCGTATTCCTCTATAGGTTTTCATATATACCATGAAGAAAGAGTCAAGTCAGAGCTTCAGAGCCTCCCTAGAATGACATTTCCCAGGGAATGCATTCACTTCACATTAATTAGTTGATTGATGGATTACTGAATTTGTATTAGCCTTACTCCAGGAATGGGAAAGTAACCAAAACACCCAGGAAGTGTCCAGGTCTTGGAAATAAAGTGCTCATAAATATGATCCTGCTTTGCAACACCAAATGTTGCCAGTTGTCTCTATATCCAACAGACTCACCTGTCCCGGAGGCAAATCTTTGTCTGCACGGTTTACTCATCTGACACCCCTCAAAAACAGCTAGAACTACATCTTTTTGTGTAGTTTTTTGCAGCTTTGAGACTAAAAAGTTGCACACACTCACACATGAAAGCATAAATTGACATTTTTAATTTACTGTATGGAATACTTTAGAAAACTGAAGTCTATGACCAGCGAAAGACAACCGTGACACAGCTGTTCTCTGGTTAAGTCGGGGAAACAAGATACTGCAACAAGTCCCTTTCAGAGGGTGGAAATACCAGGATTTTGTCTCAGAGGAGACCAAGGGCAGTGACTGGTTGCTCACCCTCATGGCCCTTCACAGCTCTACCCTTTTTCCTTACTTGTTTCGGTTTCTTACCCAGCTCTCCTCCATGGTTTTCCTCTGCCAACCCCACTGATTCAGATGACCTGTTTCCCACTCTCAGAGAAGCACAGTTACTTTGCTCTGACCTAAACCAGCTTCCAGGCCACCATCTAGAGACACGGCATCATCACCATGATGATCACTGCATGGATGGTACAGGACAGAGGATCCCAGAATCACACAGTAATTTAGGTTGGAAGGGACCTCTAGAGGTCACCTGGTCCATTCCAAACACAGAGCAGGACCAATGTAGTTCAGAGCCTTGTCAAAAAGCTTGGCCATTTGGTCATCATGGAGAGAAGTAGAAAACCTATGAAGAAACACAGTGCTAGAATAGTGAGATTTCCACTGAAGCAGCAGAGGATAAATCCAGCTAAAATAATAGCTTACAGATGGGAACCAGCAGATAGTCAGAGGCATTCAAAGAATCAATTTGTTGCAACGGCTGCAGTAAACATGGAATTTACTGTCTACATACTTATCTGCATGAACCACATCACTGTGGCTGCCAGTGCAGTCCTGGCCTTTTACCTTCTTTGTACTTTGTTTCAAACTAGACTTCAGTCTCTTTTGGTACAGGCTGTGCGTTGTTTGCTCAGCACCAACCACTGAACCCTTTTGGTATGGCATTAACACCTTGTGGTACTACCACAAGGTTTTGGATATATATATATGGTCAAGAGTATGTAGTCAAGCTGTGGTTTGACATCTCCAAAGGCAGATTGTATTGGAAAGAGTCAGCTGAAAGTATAGTAAAAACGTACATTAGAGTTTTGAATGCATGTCTTTTCTTTCGTGTTTCCCCTTCCATCTATTTGGGAAGGATGAGGTGGTATTTATTAAGAGTTCAGACTGTCCAGGTGTGTGACTCTCAACATCCTTGGGGTTTTTTCCTCTTTTTATTTCTTGTGCTGAAGCTTATTTACCTCTATTCCTGTGAATGTCATTGTTGACTTTATGACAGAGAATCCGAAAGGAGAGTAAACAGAGGGATCAAACCATTGTACCAAAAGGTGATGCTTTCTCCATTTAGCAAGACAAGAGCAACTAAAAAAGCAAGGGAAGTGCATACCTTAATTGCAACAAGGTTTATCGTATTTTAGTGATCTTGAATGAGGCTGCCAGAATCATACCAATAGGGATGATGGTTTCAAAGGCTCTGGATATCTGTCTATTAAGCATTAGATCAAAACTATCAATTTATTTCACAGGTCATCATACGATGAGGAAGAGAAACGGCCACCGGCTGTTGCAGATGTAGGTTATAGAAGGACCCGAAGGCTGGATTTGAAATAGGAATTAAAAGCTCCATCCTCATTTCCCATTCCCTGTTTTATTAGCTTCTTGATTTTTAAGATCCCTTCTATGTTGTATATGATCGCCATGATACAGAATACAATTTGCACAGATGTTCAGTCTGGAAGATGGAGCAACACAGTATCTCAAAAGGGTTGACTAAGGTAAAGATGCAGTTTTAGTAAAAAAATCGTTTGTAGTGTTCAAGATGGACAATAAACCTTCCCCACATCGGTCCACTAAAACTAAGAAGTAGCACTGCACAGGAACAAAATGCTGGAGGCAGTGCTCATGCAACTGTCCCAACAAGTCCTTTCAGAAGAGAGAGATTACAAAAAAATATTCCATATTTTGGCTTCCTGGCAATATAGAATGCAGAATCTAATGACTAACACTGGGGTTTTCTTTCCAGCTCCAGAGGACTGCATTATGGGGACACTGACTTCTTCCTTTACTGCTAAATGGAAAACACAGAATAGCATTTGCCAGCTCTCCAGAAGTAGTATGCCTGCAGCTGTGAAATGCATTTAACACCTCTCTTAATTGCCATGTAAGCAAAAACTTGCTGGAATCTTCATACATGGGTGTCACAGATGATAAATAAAGTAAGATATGATGTAATGCATTGTAGCTTACATACTTCAGGAAATTCTGGGATGAATTAGGAAACACATTTATTTTTCCTGGAATGCAAAACATGTAAGCAACCAATCCTTTCTTTCAAGACTTGGCTCCACCGCCTCTTTCTCCTTCCCAGAGTTTTACATCTGGTTTTGATGGTGTAAAGATGCGTCTTACACCACAACCCCAAGCTAAAGGCAAGCTGATATGAAAAAAGAGAGTAGATATGTCTCAATCTCCTCCCAATAAGGAGGAAAAAAAAAAGATTTTTATATTGTTTAATAAGAGAGAAACCTGACAGGAATTTTCTCAGTTAGGAATTTAATATGCTGAGATGTCAGATGCGACAATACAGTGCCCCAATAAGTTCCCACTCTACAACATCTGCCCTATAGAAAGTCAAGCCTCATTTACTTTTGATTCTATAGCCACAGAATCTTGGGCGTCATCCACCCCTGCTGCACTTCTTGCAGGAGAACCATGTGTGTGTGTACACACACATACGGTAACATCCTGGCTCAGATTACTTTCTTTTCTCTGCATTTTGCTTTCTTTCATGTGATTTAACAGGTGGAAACCAAGAGGCAAAATCAGTATTTATATTAGCAAAGCAGCACTGGATAGAATTTGTAAACTTCTAGGTCAAGTTAAAACACAGGCTCAAATCTGTGGCTGGTGTAAAACTCTATAGTTAAAGAGGAATCAAAGATTTGTATTGATCTAGATAAGCATCTTACAGTGGTATTGTTTGGCAATTGCATGTTATTCTGTAAAAAGACAAATTTCTTTTACTTGTAACAATGATGAACATTTATGCCACTATATACAGAACTCCCTTTATTTAGAAATAAAACATCACTGGCACCTCCACCTAATTTTTAAGCCAAACAAAGGAACTTTAAAAAAAGAAGCACCATTCTCTGTCTTGATAGCAGGTACTTTACTACATACATATAGGTCAGTTAGCTGTCTGTGTAACTCTCAAGGAACCTAGGAAAGAAATGGTTTCCCCAAAACGTGAAAAATGCCTAGATTTTCTAAAACTGGCCCCACC
>NW_008825109.1:4521711-4524784 GCF_000699105.1 Pygoscelis adeliae | reverse complement strand
CTGATAAGTGTACTCATATGTAAAAGGAAGCAGTGAAGTCACTGGTGGGAATGAGGTAGGGCAAAGGCTTGCAGAGATCCTTGTACAGCCCCAGCAAGTCTCCAGGAACTGCACTTACCGGCTGTTCCAGAGGACAGAAAAGGAAAGGGGAGGAAGGGCAGGGGAAGAGGTGGGAGGAAATCTCCTCCTAACAAGAAATTCCTTCCTGGGCTTAAGAAACCTTTGTCAGTGAAGATTTAATAAAATGGTATGAAAAGTTAAAGTTTCTTCAGAAAATTCCCATCCAGTGTAAGAGACTTGATGAAGCCCTTCTGTGAGATATGAGACAAAGCCTCCAGGATTGAAATATTTCTAAACACACTGACACCCAGAAACCTTGTTTAAGAAATACTAAATTGTTGAAATATTTCAAAAGCATTACAATAGTTGTAAAACAAACAAACAAAAAAATCATCATCCACAATAACACTTTCAGAGCATGCTTGGATTGAGGTACCTTTTTTAAAGTAACAGCAACGTTTGGTGCTGTGACTCTGCACGGAATGATCATTTCTCTTCCCACAGTCATGTGTATTATCTTAGGTATATCCCTGTGCATCTCTACAAATGGATTGCCTGTATCTGCAGGAGAAGAAAAAGAAAAGGTTAATATCTGAAGTCTTAAGACAGTGTATGGAAATTGTAACGGTTGCGTATCTGAAAGAACAGACTAACCCTGTCCATAACAAAAGCTAGACAAAGTCCTCAAATCAATCTGCTCTTTACTTTTATCTAAACAAGCTCAGCAAAATATTATTAAGTATTTGAAAATATATTTATCACTCAATATCAATAGCAGTACTTTGGTATCTCATTTAAAATCCAGGACAGTTAAAGTACATTTTTCCCATTACAGCATCATCTCTACTGCTGAGATATGCATTTCTTATTTCAGGGCATTTCTATTTTATTATCACCAGGAGAAGCAATTATATGGGAAGCGAGCTGAAATTCACTTATCAGGAAACCCCTACACAGGACATGTTCCTGCTCTCTGCAAGAAATTGATGGGAAAAACTCACATTGACTTCACCAGGAGAAAGAATCTACTGTGATTATCCAGCCACATTTTAACTCTGAGAATACGGACTAGGGAGAGTTAATTATTCTCCTCCTTCCCACTATCACAATACCTATATGTCTCTTTTGTAAGTGACAAGGTAAATGAAAATGCCAGGAAAACATTCATTCCGTTTGACTCAATAACTAAAGCTTGGCAGAGTAATTTACCGTCCCTTGAACAATCCCTTTAACAAAAGGCATTGTCATAAATAGCTTGCGCTGGGAACAGGGAACATTGCTGCTGCTATTGTTTGGACCATTTAACAAAGCGGGGCTCAAGCCACAGGCTCTGGCTCCAAATCTTCTTTGCAGGTGTTCAGATCTGAAGGTTTGGTTTGACTCCCAGTGCAGATAGACTACCTCAAAATTCACATAAGATTTGGCTTTTAACTCTTGAAAAAGTAGAACATTCGGATCTTAATTCCATGCTTATCTACAGCTCCAATGTTTTTTCAGGCAAATCCTATTTTTTCAGGCAAATCCTATTATTCTCATTCAGTCAAAAATCTTACAAATAACGGAAATCTTTCTTGGAAAAGAAATGAGTAAAGCTAGCAAGAACTGACCCTTTATAAAACCTTAAATTGCAATATACTAAAGTGTTCTGGTCCCAGACTTCTGCATGTTGACCTATGTTCACCCAAGTAGTTCTTCAAATGCATTACTTTTGCTTCTCTTTCAAAAGTATGATCTTCACTTCCCAATGTCATAAAACTGTTCTGCCCTTAGGATCTTCTTTTCTTATTATATGCAATAATATTTTTGTTTGAGACATCAAATAGGAAGAGAAGCAAATTCTACTCAAACTTATACTGGGGAGAATCCCAAGGTAGAGTATCTCAAACATACCCCAGGATACGGAAAAAGTTTTCCTGAAGAGGTTTAATGAAATGAAAGACTGTCACAATGCTTTATTTAATAATAGGTGTTAAATGTCCACTGAGATCGCAAAAGGAACTTATGAGTAATAGAGGATGCGTATGTAATAAAAAATACCCTAAGGACTTGTTAGGCTGATGTTTCCTCTGCAATACGATTCAAGGGAAGACCAAGAATGAACCTGTTTGTAGCATGGTGAAGAGAACCCTTTTTGTTTTTCAGGGGCTGCAGCCACAGAAGAGGTCACCTGCCCCTTAACATCACCAGACAAACGGATTTACTACTCCCCAAAGACTCGTTTGTCTTTGTCACAAAATTAAGAGCTCCTGCCCAAAACCAGCAAGCTTTGCAAAGTAGTTTCCTGTATCATAATCTCCAAATCATTACAAGTGTGAGGAAGAGCTGTTCTGGGGACTACCGGTGCTGTCTGCAGACACAGTGTCACCACTGACTGATGCCAATGTCAAGGCAGAGGGGGCTGTGCAGCTCAGACATCCCAGGACTCCTGCCCATCGAAGGCAGGGACAGGAAACGAGCACAAAACACCATGCTTGGGTTTTTTTTCCTTCTTCTTGAATGGAAATGCACGCTCGCGCCTGGAGAAGTCAATGAAGTGCTCTATAAAAGTCAACTGAACGCCCTGGCTGCCTTTAAAGCTCAGTCACAGCCTTTCTTGGTGCACTCCCTGCAGTGGTACGCCAAGGCGTCTCTGTGCCCCCGCTATTCGCGTGCGGAGCTCCCATTGACATCACCGGGGACTTCCGCCATGGGCCGGAGGGCAATCGATGGCCCCAAGTGCTCCAAATGTCTTCCTGCTTTTGATTAAAAGAAATACGCATCATGTTTCCTAGCACAGTTTTGTTTTCATAATGAGTGTGGAGGCTTTTCCTGATTCTCTTTGATTTTATTCTCCTTCTGTCTTAATGGCCATGAGGCCCTGAGAGTATCCCCTTAAGACCAGAATCTGGTGCAGGGTCTACCAGCCTGGATCAGGCAAAGCCAAATGCACAGCAGCACCAGGGCGGGTTATGCCACGTTGGAAGGGTATGCCAATGACATGGAATCCTTCTGTTCCCCAAATAATAGCACTCCT
>NW_008825109.1:4499627-4521684 GCF_000699105.1 Pygoscelis adeliae | reverse complement strand
CATCATAGCCCTAGCTATTGCCAGTGGCTCCTGCTACATTTCCTCCCAATTCCTTCCTGAGGGGAGGTAAATGCCATCCTTCCCTGAGCAGCTGGCTGGCAACGCATCTGGGATGACCTAATCTCTCACCAGTGGTCTTCTGGGCCAGCTTCACTCACTCTTGTGTTCAGAAAGTTCTAGATGTAAAAGGAACATCATGGATTGACCTATCTTGAAGACCACATCCAAGTTATACATTCAGCTCCATCAGGATTTGGAATGGAAGATCTAAGAGGGTTGACCTTGTTTTTTGAATTTTTGCTTGTTTGGGGGGTGGGGTGGGGTGTTGTTCTTGTTGTTTTTTTCCTTCAGAGCTGCCTGCAACGGTAGCAAAATGAAAGATGGACAGCCAGAATATTTGCATATACTAAAGGTTGCTTTAAAAGTCAGTTTAGTGTTTTTTTAAATTGTGCCTGGAATTAATGACTGTGTGCTGGTTTGACTGTGTCCCTTACAATATCTCTCAGTTACAATCAACATGAGCCCACAAAGAACATTCATGAAATCACAAAATCCATGAAGGTCACTTGCTATATTGTTAGAGAACATAAATAGCAGCTTTTTATTAATCTGTTTGGCAGCCAGATACAAACTTGATAAGAGACTTAACACAAGCAATATTATGTCTGGTATCAGTAACCTGTCTAGGCTATTTATAGGATTTGCACAAACAACTAGATTAGCCAACACTGAAATGCCAAATTCAGAAAAGATGGAGAGGTTCTTTCTTTCCCCACAAGCTTCAGCTACTGTTCTTGGGTTTGTTTTGTTTTTAATAATCTGAGCTATGTAAGTCAGAGTACTTACACATACATTTGCAAGAAGAAAAGTCTCTGCAGGAAGGTCTGAGCTCCTTGAAATCTCTTGTCCTCAGAAGTTCTTCCAAAATACCTACTTATACTTGGCTCACCATTAAGACTTGTTTCAGGCTAAGAGAGCCAAAACAGTTTTCTCACATTCACACAACACCCTTTTCCCTCATGCACGTGAAGAGGACCAAAGTCTTTACTAAAGTACAGACATGCAAACTTCATTAAAGTTAATGGGCCAATTGCCAAATTCCCCTTTCCATTGTAGGGATGGAAACTAACTAACTAACTTTATTTATCACCCTAACTAACTTTATTTATCCCAGCTAAATTAGTAGGGCTGTTCAGCAGTAATTTGGGGAGAACCTTGCACACCAAGAGTGGCTCTCATCTCACTTACTCATCTAAAATATAGACATTTCTCACTTGAGCTAGGTGGCCAAACTGTTAGTGTTGTCACTGGGGAGAAAGGGGGAATTCTGCCATGGGACTCATCTGACCTGTTTGAGACATCTGTTTCATGATGAGATGAATCATGCCCTAGGAAAGGCACTTATTCAACCTGTTCACTTGTAGGTGTCTATGTTCCTTAAGAAAAAAAAAATCCCATTTTGTATGTCTGGAAGCGCAACACTTATCTGCAAGAAGGGCTTTTCCACTCTTGCTTCTTCTTAGCCTGTAAAATAGTACTCTCCAAATTCAAATGATTTCTAAACCTTGAAGGAAGACTGGAGATATAAATTAATAAACACAGAAGTCCAGGGGGGAAAAACAAATAAAAAGGAGGGGATTATTTTATATCTGGAGCACATTCAGACACAAAGCATCGCTGGCTTAATTGTACAGTGATTTTTAGGCAGGGTTTGTTTGTTTTCCTTTGGGTCTAGTTATACTATGCTGTTATCGATGTAGGTTCATAACACACGTAAAACATGGTTAAAACTCTTAAGGAAAAATAATCGTACCCACATTAGCCAGGAAATCCACACTAGAGCAATTGCTATGTTCAGAAAGCGATCTCTAGAAAGGCTAATGGACATGAGGAACACTTTTTCAGATGTATCCCTCCCTCATGATGTTTCACCTTGGAAACGTATTTCTGTTTCAGTAGGAGCTATAAGCCTTGGTGAGGAAGAAGGACCTCGGAGAGCTTAGTGCATGGCCTTTGATGCTGCCAAGGTGTCCACACATGCTCTGCTCAACACAGTGTACTATAATGTGAAGTCCATGGACACGCAATGACAAAAGCACAGCAATTATAGGTGATTGACGTCAGCAAGTCCTAGAGGGCTCTGTTTTGTAACAGGAACCTCATTAGACACTAAAAATGTGTCCGCATACTTGATACAGCTGTAGCATAGTTTAATTTCAACTAGTTTCCTTTTCATAACAGAAGTGCTATCATATTATTGACTCTGACAGTGTAAGCCAAACCGTACTGCTCATACGTTGAAACTGTGCCAAAAGCAAAGACAGAAAAAAGGCACAGGGGAGGAAGAGTTTCCCAGGCGTCAGCAGGTTCTTCTGTCAGTACATTATTTCTGAATAAGAAGAAAAAGGAAAAAGAAGAAAATCTCCCTTTCTGTTAGCTTTCAGGGTGTTTTGTCTTCCTGCTTTTTTCACCTGTTGAAATATTTTGACTTTGATGCTTCTGATCTTAAGAGACCCTTTTGGGGAACTCTTTTGATGCCCTCCCTGTTCTGCAACATAGTACCTTTAGGGTTACAGAAGTCAATGCATTCAAGCTAAACATTAAATCCATGTCGGTTCTGGGGCTGGATCCAGCTATCCGTCAACAAGTGGACCTCCCAAGGAGATGCCATACGCTCAACACTTGCAGAATACAACTCTAGAGTTTGAAAATGCACTCAAAACCCCAGATGTTTTGGCACTTCAGAGGCTTACATTTTTGAGCCATTCACTAATGCACTTCATTCTGGACTGTCCAACCTGAGAAACACCTCAAGCCAAATATCCCAAACTAGTGGACATGTTTGACATTCCAGGCACTGGTGAGTACAGGTACTCTCAGGACTTGTACCTTTAGTTACCCAGCACTGGTTTGTTTCACCTGACTTAAATCATCTCAAAGCAAGACATCTATTCTAAGCTTGTTCTCCAGATTCCATGTAAAGTCAGTGATGAGAAATACTTCCCAGAAGGTCCTTTTTTCTCTCTTTTAAGTACACAAAGAGAACAGACAACTGACTTAGCCTAGAGGTCTGATTTTAAAACAAAATATTTTGAATGGCGCTTGATTGAAGTACATGTCTCACTTTGCAAGGCAAAGCATGTGGGCAGAAGACATGCAGAGCAGGAGTGCAAGGAGAGACAAGGAGAGGGAGAACTTTGACTAAGAAATGGGCTAATACCCTAAAGCCAAGTACAACTTCACTTGGAGAAAAATTCTCTGTTGCAGTAGAATTAAGACATTACTTTTATACATTAATAGCTGAAAGCTATCTTCATCACAAGAAGCAGCAACACTTCAACTTGAATCAAAGTTTGTTTAAATTACTGCAAAAATCTAACCCTGATATATCAATGTAATTGAACTTACGTGCTTTTCCTCTGTCATACCATGGGAACAATTGATCAAAGGCAAGAGATGATGAGAGTAGAGAATGAAGAGAACTGCACATTTTTGGAGAAAGTGAATGAGCTCCAGAAACTGGAAAAGAGTGTCTTAGAGATACCAGAACAAAGGCAGGCAGAAAGAAAAGCCTTTAGCACTGTCCCCAGGGAAATCTACATAGGTTTCAAAACAGCCTGCTGATAATTTGGTGTTTCTTAAACGTCTTTATTCCATAATTATCCCTTTTCAAGCAGAAAATTCCCCATGCCTCACTCCAATGTACACAGCGAGTGTTCATTACGAAACTTTCCATTTTACTACTAAGCTGCAGTTGCATAACAAAATAAAGATCAGAGCAGCTTTTGGTCCAAGTCAGTGGAGAAATTGGCAAAGAGGCTTTGCTTCATTTCAGATTTTTCCCATGGGTTGTGGTGGAAGTCAGGCCATCAGTTTTCTTAGAGCAAAGTCCAAGGCTCTTAAGAGAATTCATTTCCCTCGCTCGATGTTTCAATTCCTGAGCTGTGTGTGGTCAAGAGTTGCTGCAGCACACACTGTGCACTCACTCCCCTGTGCAACTCAGTAGTGACCTCTCCAGCTGAAAGAAAGGTGGTGTCAGGACTAGCACCAGAAAGAAATGTCACCAGCCTGCCTGTTCTTGATCACCCAAACACAGGACTTCAGCAATGCTTCAAGTCATCCTGGGGCACGTGGGACTTGCAGTCTCCTACTCATCATCTTGCATCTTGTTTTTGCCTATAGAAGTTCATCTTCTGCCATAGCATACACTCGTTACTGAACCAAAGGACTTACTTTATTGGGGTTTTTTTTTTAATCCAGTTCATATTCAGTATCACTCTAATTACGGAAATGAATAACATTTTTAAAACAATAAGTGATGACTTCCTGTACAAACAATATCAACTTTCCTGATTTGGATTCTGTGTTTGTAAATAGCAACTATTTGTTCTCATCTGCAGCATGCTAAGACATGGGAAACAGGCACCTCGGTGATCCACATGGAGCTAACATGGGAAATGGACTGACACAATGTCCTGCCACAGGAAACAATACAAAACTAAGACGGACCCAAATTTTACAAATGTTTATTTCCTAAGCACCCACGAATTCATTTAAAATAAAACTAAACTCAAGAAAGGTAGTCTTCACAGAGGATTTTGTTATCCCTGTCTCACCCCCACTTGAGCCAGATAATTGAATTTCATTCATGTTCACAGAAATAATGACTTTTATTAAGAGATTCCTTAAGTATTTTCTTTCCAGATGCTAACACTACACTGATCAGAAAGGATGAGTTTTGGTACTTGGTATCTTGTTTCTTTGCAACCTACTCAACAAGTCTTCCTGAAATTGTAAGTTTTTGGAGGACTAATATACCTTTCCCCACCTTAGGGCAGAGTGATGCTTTCAACAGGCATTAAATGAGCAGTTACTTTGCAGCCTCCCTCGTTATCAGTAGTTTGCTAACTCTCTAACTCTCATATGTGCTTACTAGGACACAATCAACACTTAAGTGTTAAGAAATTGGTTTTCAATCAAAAGGATTGTCAAATTCAGAAAATTGAGATGCCAAAGAGGTCTAAGCTTGATACGGGTTTGTCCCTTAAACATTTTACTGTTTTTTGGCAAGTAAGGTAGGAGGAGAAACATAATCCAATCCTATCTTCAACAGCGACATCAACATTTAATGACTGAATGTCCTTGAAAAACCAACAAAACCAAGACACTCAGGCAGCCTTCCTTAACTGATGGGGGGGGGGAAGCTGTACAAAAACTATTTCTCCACTGATATGTTTTTCTTATATCACCATGTGAACTACACAGATAACCTTGGTTCGCATACGTCTAATTGAGGATATCTTTCAGATGCAAGCAAGCTACATACAACCTGGGAAGCAGTGAAGAGCTAGAAAGACTGGTTGTATCTTTCATTTGTAAAAATTCAGGATCCAGAAAAATTAACACTTCAAACAGGAAAGAGACAAAGAGAACGTAGAAGAATCTCTTATATTGTAAAGTGGGTTTAGCAGAGAGGTTCTCAATCAGAGTCACAACCATCCTTGCTCTTCTCATGTGGTGAATGGAGAGGATTGTGGGTAAATATCACATAGAGATGACATCCAAGGTGGGAGGTTCAAGAAGGTCCCTTGATGGGAAACTTAACAAAAGTCATCCAAGAAAATGGTAAGTTTTCCTAGGCAGCCGGAAATGTTGGTCACTAAATTAATAACCTACTTTGGTTATGCTTCCATGGATGCCCCTGTAGTTGGACATCCAGTGAATTATATGAAAATAGTTGGGTGAGAAGAACACTTTGCAGTATATTTCAGATGAAGTAAAGCAGGATGAACAGTGTGAATTATTCAACAATTCTCAATAAAGCAACACAATAATGGGGGGAGCTATCTTATTTTCTATCACTGTAGTGAGAGGTTCACTTCATTCTGCTTTTTCACAGCACCAGTCCCACTTTTCATGTCACAAAATGAAAACAAAGGCTAATTCACTCTGATGTGAACTCATTAGAAGCAGCAGACACATAATCTGGAAAACTTCCAGTTGCACATTCTCTGTAATATGGGCTTTCAAAATCTGTTAATCCTGATATCTTACAGTAATCTATTAATTTTAGTCTGTAAAAATAAAGAAAAACTAAAATATAAGATTAAAAAAAATCCCTAAAATGTTTATAATTTCTTCTTTTATTAATGCATCTATTGAATTCAACTGTTCTCAGAAGTGTCTGATTAATATCCTGGAAGAAAACAGGATCAGAAAGCAATTTCTGTTATAGCCTAACTGACCTAATTCCAGCATTTCCCATACATTACACAATACTTGTTTGCTGAACACAATTCTGTGTTTAGTTTGATTCCATTTATTCTAGATTTTTACAATCTGTGTAACATGGACTACAGAGTACATTTCTGAATGTGACTTAACATAAAAATAGTAATTTTGTACAGCATGAGATAATTCAGTGATCTGGATAGACAGCTCTGGCATCCTTCAGCTGCCTAGAAATCTGTAATCTTACACAGACAAGTTAAAGTGGACATTGTACCACATATATGGTTTTCCTCAGTCACCATCCGATTCTGTAAGATACTATTTCTCTGATACACATTTCACAGATTCACTTCTAGTCTACTTCCATGTGGAGTTCTATTTACTCTAGCAGACTGGTTGGATTGGGTCTTTTTCTTTCTTCATTTTCTTCCTAACAGATAAAACTCTAGCAATTGTATTTGCAAGCTCTGAGAAAGCAGATTTTATACATTAATTAGTAAATTATCATGCCACTTTGCAAGGCTGAAAACATAATTCAAAGCCCTGTATTTAACCACGGCTGAACTGCCTTATTTATCCATTTTGCTGTACGGATGTGTAAGTACCAAGGAGTGTTAAAAAACGTAATCTTACCGTTAATAAATACATAGACTGTAGATTCTTTCTTCTTTTTTGCTGGACTTGTTGGGTATTTGCAGCTATAGTTTCCAGTGTCACTCGCTTGAGTTCTGCTCAAGGTCAGACTGCTGCAGGACTGCTTCCCATTCCTTCCACAGGCATATTTAATTACTTTCAGCCTTTTGCTATCCTTACTTAGAGTTTCAGGCAAAGACCATGAATGAACCATTTCCCCCCTGCAAATACAGATAAGGAAGCAGAAACAATTATGCTGGGCTGCAATTATATAGCTCCAGTTCCCAAGCTTTCTTTTTTATTATATCAGGCTATTTCTGGGGTTCTCTTTTATCTTGTTTTCCAAAAACAACAACAGAAACAACAAAGAACCATTAAACAATTGCCATTGAAGTTCACTCCCCACCTTTCCCCACAACATAAGGTTTCATTTTTTTCTAATTTCAGTTACAAAAAAAAGAAAGTGTCAGGTGTATGAACTCCCAGCCAAATTATCAGAATCCAGCTGAGCTGGTTACCTGCAGGTGAGATTTAAAGTCTGGCCTGCTTGAACAACGTGCTGTGTGCCATTTGTGCTCAGCTGAGGAACTTTTAATTTTGATCCTGAACTAGATCCTAGAAAAACAGAGAAAAAAAAAAACATTAACAATGATAAATCATCCTGTTTCCAGTCCACTCACATTTATGATGTCAAGCTGGAAGGGGAAAGCAAAGAAAAGGGGATGTCCCCCTTACCACACATACTCTTTTGCTCTGAGCATAATCCTGCTGTCCTGACTCAGGACTCACATAATCTTCCACAAGAACTAGTCAGGAAAGAATGTAGAAATGAAAGCTATGCAAGTTTTGGTCAATGGCTTTGCTCTCAGATTGTTCGCTGAGCGTACTATGAAGAAAGTTCAGGACCTTGCGGCTACACATCTAACCAAGGAAGCGCACCCTCGAGCACCACTGGCTGCATTTCCTTAGGAAACACCACCATGGCAGCCCCTTCAATGGGAAGGGCAAAAGTCAGCCACTTCCATGGAAAGAGCCACGTATCGACCTCTAAGATACTGAACTCTCACTCAAACAACTTGCTGCAAAGCTGGAACTGCTCTGGAAGGAGTGATAGGGGATTAAGGATCTTCCCTTCCTGACTGGAGTTCACAGCACTGTTACCTACGGTCCCTCACTGCAGACTTCCTACCAATGAAGTGGTGTCAAAAGGTAACTGGACAGCTCTATAACAAATTTTGAGAACAAGATCAAGGCACCCTCCGGATCAGATCTGCTGCTTATTGAGAAAGCAAGTATGCCAACGTGGCCCAGGTCATGGCCAGACCATTCTGGTATGGGTGAAGCCCTGGGTGTCAGTATAACATGAGGTGGCTTAGGACACTTGGAAACATCTAGGCAGGCTTCTCACAAGTCATGTGAAGGCAATTTTTAGGAAGTCCATGAAAAAGTCCCGTGGTCAGAAGACTAGAGGAACACTGGATTTTCCCTCTCATCAAGCCAGCAAGTGCTGGAAAGGCATAGTGTTCTGTCTTTGCCCCATAATAGGGTATGGCCACAAAAGCTTTCATGGCAAGCAGACAGAAATGCATGCCTTAGAGAAGAAACAGTCCTTGATCCATCCCATTGCCCTCTCACTGACAGCAAAGTGTTCCAGAAGCTAGGAACATAACAAGAAAATATTTTGAAACAGTTAAAGTTGAAAACCAACTCTGGACCCGAGTGCAATTTGTGAAGATTTCAGTGTTGTGAGAGAGGAGCAGAGAGTACCCCAGGTCACTTTACTCCAAAGAGAAAGTATTTCTTTGTCAACATGCAAGAGAAACAGCATCACGTAAACAAGGGTAATGTGGATTTTCCACTAGAACGTAATCAAGTACAGTTTCAGTTTAGCTATTTTAAGCCCTTCCAAGAGGTCCCTGCCACAGCCGAATATGAACAGCTGTGTGCACCAAACATAGTAGAAATACGTGAACCTTCTTTGGCTGCTATGGATCACCCTCTCAAAAGGCCTCTCTCTTTCATTGACTATAGAAGGAGTTTTTGGACATCAACTCCGGCTGAGATTGGCGACTACATTTTGGCTGTATAAACCCCCCAAAGTCAATGGCTGCTCCAAATCCAGCAGTTTTCACCCAGCAGCAGGTGTAGCCTCAGATTAGAGGCTGAACGGCAAAACTCTGTTCTGAGGTGTGGACTTGAACTCCTTCAGTCTGAGCAAGGCCTAGAAACCAAGTCTCCACTGTTGGAGAGAGATGCTAAAAGTAGAAGGATTTTGTACAAAAGGTAGAGAGGCACTGCCCTCATCTGCTGCTTTTGCGAGTCTTTTCTGAGGAGCCAGCTGTGCTCCGTTTGTCAGTAAGTACTTCCTACTAATTCCTTATAACATCAGTGGAGACAAGAGACCTAAATCACCTTCTGGGACTACCTAGCACAAACCATCAAAAGAAGCAAATAGCGAATTAGGTCTTCAAAACTGTTTCGCTAGAGGTCTTCAGAGACCTGTTTCTCTTCCTTAACAATATAGGAAAGGTACAGCGTAGGGGTTAACTAACTTTTAACTAATCTTTGGCATCTAAGTTAGTTACATTGATCTGCATTTTTCTTTTTAGCCCTGTATATCTTGTTTAAGCTGTGGCTCCAGTAGTTTTCCTGTATATACTAACATCCATCCCTATTCAAAAGCAGATTTAAAGGGTACACTTAAACATAGACATAAACTAAATTATAGCTCACTTGAACAGGCTTCAAGCAAGGGCATAACAAGTTTTCAGAATAAAGAGGTCCTCTGAACTGCACCACAAATATTACCAGAAATTTGAATGGTGATACTGTACAAATACACAGACTTCCTCCGCGATTTATCTAAACAATCATACTTCTAACTAGAAATGTTAAGAGGGGAGAAAAAAGATGCAGCAAATCTTTGAAGAAGCTATTTGTTATGTGATATCTTGCAAACATACGTTTTTCTCACCTACCATTTAAGGATCTCAACTCTGAAATGCTGGGTCTGCCAAATAGCGCACTGTGCTTTTATGGGATAGTCTCCCATAGATGCTTACGATCTATGAGTCTACTCATTTGCAGTTCTGAAATAATGTCCCTGAAGCTAAACACTGAGAATTTGAGATAAGACATTACAAGAGTTCAGGCAGCTTCAGTGAAGAGCAACCCAGGCACTTTGGTTGAGAGGGTTTGTCAATGTCCTCCAACTAATCTGACAGTTTCATGAAACCACCATGTTCCTGCATTTCATTTGTATTCCTCTTGTCATCCCAGAATTGGAGGCTCAGATGCTCTCCCAAGAAGGCAGTGTTTATATCCAGCTTTATGAATTTTGTTCCTTACTTCAGTGATGAACCTGGCCTCAAGCTTCCCTGAACTGCTCCTTATTTTGGTCTCTAGAAAAGCTGAAAGCATGCAACGGTGTTTACAAACAGTTCAATAGGTATGAAAAAAACATCAGTAATGGTCTGCCAGAGGAACCCATCGGGATCAAAGCCCAGCTGCTAGAGTTGCAACACTCAACCCAGTTGCTAGAGAGCAACACATAGGTTGCTTCCAGTGTAAAACCAATGGAAAGGTGGAAAATCCATGTGAGTGACAGGCACTGAGAGCAAGGCAGAAGAGCAAGTCTACAGTGCTTGGTCATGACTGCGGCGCTGAGTGCTCGGCTTTGCTCAGCACCAACACTGGCACCGGCACCCTGCCCAGGAGCAAAGCCAGCCATGCAGCACTTTGCCCATGCTTGACCCATGCTGGGACCAGGAGACCAGCCCTGGGAATGTGGGCTACTGTTGTTTTCAAAGTCTGCCAAAGGTGAAGGAGAAGAAAACATTATAAATGTTAAAACTTTTCTCTTGGTAACTCTACGGGGATATAAGCAAAAACGGCCACATGAAAATCTTGAGATCTATCTTAAATCAAGCATACAAAACAGGACAGCCTGGAAGCCTGTATGTCAGAAGATCTGCCTCAGAGTTATTAAAATCAAATTAAAAAAAAACCCAACAGATCTTTTCACCCCATCCTGCAGGCAAAAAAGAAACCCAGATATACTGGATACATATTCAAGCTTTTGCCCTTTTACACATATTACGTATATCTAAAAGACACCGCAGTATTTGTAAATATTGTAGGTGCGATCTTAAGGAGTGCTTAGCGTTTGTCTAACTTTGCTCCCATTGATATAAGTCAGAGATTCATCACTGATTTCAAGTACATTTTAGACACTTAACTCTAGTAGTTAATCATATTAATATTCAAGACCTAACATCAATGTATTTGGCATGATATATCAGATTTGTTATATATTCATTCATTTGGTTTTTCACTCACAAAAAGCTGAAGTAAAAGATTCTATCTCTAGCCAAGATTGCTGCTTTTGCAAGTATGCGAGAGAATGCTTTTACCAGTAAGATGCTAAGTCTTGAAGAAAAACAGCTTTATTTGACATCCTATCTATTAATGGGTCATTAGCTTCCTTATGTTTTTAAATGCTTCAAAACTGTTGCAGAGTACAAACGCAATAGGGTTTGACATGTTTACCAGAAAAGAAAAAGGAAGGAGAATAGCAGGGAAATTCCTACTGTCAATATTTAGAAGCGGATTATGCCTTCTATGTACCTTCTCTGGGCATTTTACTTGACACTGTCTTTTCTGAAGGGTCATGGCTCAACAGGACATGTTCACTTATCATTGTGCCTGTCACTAAGCGACCATCAGCAGCCTACCCTCACACTGACCTACATTGGGGGGTGCAACTTCTTTTCATGTGACAACAAGAGAACTAATTAATCCTGATAACTGAGGAATCTCCTCCCATAGGGAAAGGGGTGGGTTTTTTGGCATATTCTATTTGTTTCGGAAGGCTTATTAGATACATGTGAAAGTCAGTCAACAGGGTTGCTTAATTAATGAGCAAACATTAATTTAGATTGCAAAAGTTAGCCATTCTATCTAAAATAAGGGAAGGAGAAATAATTTTTTTAAGAAAGCAGAGGGTATAACCTGTAATTTGCAAAGGAAGAGAAGAATAAACTTTCTTCAATTATTTTCTGCCTTGCAAAAAAGGCAATGCTCTTCCTGAATGAAGTGAACAAAAATTTCATAGAATCATAGACTTATATCTCAAGTTGGAAGGGACCCATAAGGATCATCGAGTCCAAATCCCTGCTCCTCCCAGGACTAGACACGGATTACAAGTAATTAAAAAAAAAAAAAAATGAACATACATATATTTTTCCAATACGATGTGTGAGTTCAGTTCTACAGACATCTGAGAAACCATGCACACATGATCAACCTTCCACTGATTTTAGCTAAACCTCAATTTCTTTTAAAAGGATAGATCTGCTGAACTTAAAATTGGGACCACACTCTGGATTATTATCCCTATTCTGATTTTTCCAGCTTTTACTTTTAAATTTCCTTTTATACACTGTGAATTTCTGCTACTTTTGACTAAAGAAAGTAAACCCAAAAGCTAGATTTATGGCTTAGTTAAAAAAAAAAACATACAATATTAGAAGTTATTAGAAATTTCTTTTAAGTTAACAGGTTTGGTGGGCTTTTACTTTCAACATCTTCATAATTTAAGGCTGAGTGACTGTCTTCCAACCACTCCAGTTATCCTGAACATGTTGACTAATCTTTTTTCACCTGCACAACGAGAGGTTAAGAAGAACGATCAGTTTATCTTTGCAACTTCAGTGTATACAAAGAATCTGACCTTCTGGGTTTAAAGTGCCATCTGTGGGCAATAAAGTTATCCATCATGAAGTAATTGTTTCAGTCATTGTTGGATTTGCACGTGTTTTACGGCTTGTTAAACATAACTGACCCTTCGTGGTTTTTACCATGAAATATCATTTCCTCCTGATTCAAACACATTCAGCAAAAATGTATTTTGTGGAGGACACTCCTGAACTGGAAAGAGAGCGCACGTGATTTCTTAATAGGGTCTTCACCTCTCTGTGCTCCTTAAAACGCGGGTCATTCAGTTCAAATGCAGCCCAGGACTTTACTCTTGCTTATGAGCACTTCCTTATGAGTCATCCCATTGAAGAGAATGGGAATACTCACATGTGTGCAACTAATAAGCAACTGCAGAATCCGGCCAAAATTCTTAGGAGCATGGTAGTGTCCAGTGGGTTGACCTTCAGTGCATCTCCAGTGAAAATGAGCTGACTCTGATCTGCAGCACCTTAACCAGAACATGGCCACCAGCTAACCTCATATGGGGCATACAGCTTTACTCCATTTTGTAAGGAAATCTGTGTTATTGGTAGTTTTATTTCAGAGCTCTTCTTGGCAAGCTATTGTATTACCAACTCTTCTGAAGGTAGTTCAGGCCATTCTGTGAGTAAATATAACTTTTTTTTGGTCCGTTGTACCTATCCATAATAATTCCAATTACATCATTGCACCAAATTACTCTATTTAAAAAAAAGAGAGAGAGAGAAAGGAACTTGTGGTCAACTCTGAAGAGCCATTTAAAGTTTTGATTTACATCTGACCATAAGGAGAAATATTGACCAATAGGGCCACCTAATTTAATCAACATGAAGATTCCCATCAGCGTCAATACTTGCATTTATAAGACGAGAAAACTTCTAGGCAGAATTGTCTCAAAATTTGAGTGGCTATTGGAAAAAAAATTTATTTTTTTTCCTGCCTGAAGGGCAAAAGTCTGGCCTGGTCCTGCCACAGGGCTAGAGGGAGAAGGGATCACCCTGGATAATGAAGCTTTCTACTTCTGTGACTGCTGCTGGGAAGCTACTCTTCCCCCTCCATGGCAGCAATAGCCCCTATTTCATCTATGTTGCCTGGGTTTCTAGTGCTCAGGCACAGGCAAAGCAGGCAGCACAGTCTGGTTCCTGCACCCAGAGGCAAAAGTACCATCTCCATTGCCTGTGCTTAGAAACAGCCTCCAGGAAAGACCTACAGTGCAAAACCATGAGCCACCCTGAGGATCAAAGCAGTATCTCCAGGTCTTTCAGATGCCACCTAGGTCCCCATCCTAAAGGAAACATCACAGTCCTTCATACACCTAATTTCATACCACTTCTCTGAAGCAAATCCAAACATCCCACCTGAATTCTGCAGAAGAGAAACTAAGACAGCTTATCTGTGAGGTAGCAAGGAGGTATGCCTATGTCCCAAGCTGACATTGACAATTGTCCAGATGAGCAAGCTCATGATCTGAAGCAGCAAAAGGTAACCGCTATTTCTATTGAAGCAGAAGTAGCAGGGCAACTAAGGGCCATGGGGACTAGCAAGGGTTAACAAACGTAGGTTCTTGGACTCTAAGGTAGATTTGTCCCGGTTTCCTGTTTGCTCTTGTGCAAAGAGAGGCACTGTGTGTGCCCGTACACAGCCGGCAAACAGAAACGCACTCAGGGCAGAAGACATGGCTCAAGCTGTCTCACTCCTCAACAGATCTATCACTCACACATGCCTCTGTTGTGGCTGAAATGTGTTCTTGTTTGCTTTTAAGATCAAGAAAATTGTTGGAAGCTATTTACTTACGAAGTATACATTGATGCAAAAAATAATCAATTCATTGACTTGTCCCTTCCAGGTCCAGAAGGGACATTCTGATTGCCCAGTCTGATCTTCGGCAACACATGCCCAGTGATTTCTGGATCAAATGTGTAAATCTGATTAATCTCAACTATAATTTAAGAATTTAAAGTACCATTATGACATAACAGTCAGCCAAGAAAATGGATAGGTTAATGGATGAGAAAGCTGGGCTGCTGTATGATACAGCATCATAATAGAGTCTGAACAGCGTAAAGTTTACCACAGTAGATTAGAAGAGTCCTGGGTAGACTAAAATGCCTTGACCCTGATTCCATGCCCTGGAATTAAAAATCAGTCAGCAGGGCAAATGGATACGCTACCACCCAAGAAAGGTCTTCACAGGCACAAAAAAGATGTGTATGTCTATTATTCGAGCAAGTGTGTCCTTCCCCTCTCAGTTCTGGATCTTAGAGCAAGTGATAAGAGTTTATTTACTACCTGTATGCATTTGCTGTCCCTAGACGTGTATACACACTGATACAAGATTAGATGCTATAGAGGCAAAGCATAACACCTGGTAGCTAAAAATAGAGCAAGCACAATTCTGATAGCACTTCATTAACACCTCTGAGCAGTACATACTATCATGCCAATATGATCAATAGCTGTAAATGTAAACAAATATGTATTTCCCCAATAATTGCCAAATATTTTGCCGGTATTTACACTAGCTAAGTCAGGCTGTGCTTACAGATGCCTGTGGTAAAGCCATTTTATTAAAGAGTAGGGGGGGTTGTTCATTGAAAAGTTTAGACGCAGAAATCTCACAAGCTGAAATCACAGTTGGTTATTTGAAATAAATCTGGCTCCAATTACTACCAACTGAAATTATTACCATTTCCCATCATACCTGGGCATCCAAGGCCATGCAGTTCAGTGCGCTGTGCCCATGCAACAGCTGCTTGAAGGCACTTGCTTCACCAGCTCATCAGAAGATTGTGTCCTGTCTGCCCTAAAGTCACCAGGTGACTTTTGTGCGTGAGCACGGGCACTTTACATAATGCCAATTAAAAATAAATGTCAAAATTTAACATTCAGAGAACCTGAGAGAAAAAAAAAATCTTAGTTTCCTCATTTATCCATCCAATTTTAATAACTCTAGAAACTTATCATCTGAAATGAGCACCTTTGCCACTATCTAGCCTGGCGAAGGTGCTCGCTTCATTAGCTATGTGAGGAGAAAGCAATTACAGAGAAGAAGTAAAACCAGCCATAATCGCAAACTTTTTATTTCCCATTGAGCATATGGAATTGAAAATGGGAAGCCAAATATACAGTCTAACACCTCCATTATGAACCCTCATGGGATCATCACTTTGGTAAGCCACACCAAAGGGGCAAAACGCACAAATGTATGGTGTGCATTGAGAAAAGCAAGAGCAATATCGCAGTTGTGTCCACCTTAGTCTGGTCTTCACTCCAAAAGAGTGAATGCCCAGCTTAAAAAAGCAGGTCTGCTCAGGCTGTTCTCGGCAAGGACTGGTTATAGCAGAGCTAGGCTGTAGCGATACTGTCACAGCTACATTCGGCGTAGGTCCGTGCGGCTCACATACCCCTCCACCTCAACGTGCCTGTCCTGGGACCTCTGGGGAGACCCTGCTCAGGCCATTGCAGATGAGAAGCAGTTGTGACTCCATCATCTGCCCATCCAAAAGTGATGCTGTGTGATCAGTCACTGGCATTCACCCAGGAGTATGGTTTCACACCTCCACGTACGATTAAGCCTGTGCTGCTCACAGGAGTGTAGGTAGCCCTACCTGTATTACGTCTGTGAGCCATCAGATCTACTCTATCACTTACTGACACGCATCAGCAATCACTGCGCCTCTGCTCTAATTCCATTGTGACAGATCAGAGCACATAATCATCAGTTCAATATTTTTTGAGAAAAGTTTATCCCATTAACTAGTGTAGTAGGAAAGTATTGATATGGTATAAAGACAAAGCAAGTGCATTAAAAACAGACACAAAAATAATTTAAAATTCCTATATAGAGTAAGGGGGTACATTTTCTTGACCAAATTAAATTTCTTTGCCAACTTGATACTTAAGATTTGTTACAGCTTCTCTGGCAGGACAAATTAAGCGATATAATAGGATTGAATTGGAAGACTATTTCATATAGTTGTCGAAGCAGACAAACTGCCTACCTGGCCGTAACCTGCCAGCTCAGCCAGCAACGCAGGCCTGTCAAATTCATCTGGGGCTGTATTATTCATTAAGCTCTGCACACAGAAATAAATTAGGAACTATATAAAAGAAAACATAAAGCAAAGTTGCAGGATTTCCACTTTGCCGAAGGCTGCCGGTTATTATTTCCGATGATCCATCATTATGGCTGAACTGTCCTGTAATGCTCCAACAAAAAAAAAAGGCAAAGCCGGGAACTGACTTTCCATCCACCCTACTTTAACCTATAAAACAGAACTATAAGTAAAAGCTCTGGGTTCAAAACAAAGGAAAATAACTAATGCGACACAACAATTTAAACTAGAGAGGTGAGAAGAACCAGAAGAGTCTGCACAGAAGAGTCCCTTGTAATGGCTCAAGAGGCTAAACCCATTCTGCAGTTAAATGACATCTAAAACACAAAGTCTATGGTAGGTGCACATGCAGAAAAGCTTCTGGCAAGCTTGCCCATGGCTCAATTTACATTGGGAAATTATAATCATTAATACTTACAAAATAGATTAGAATGAACATTAATTATAGCACTGCATGAAACAAAGAAAGGTAGGTTTTCACCCAGACACTACCAGCACAACAGAATAAAATTCTCTGTATTATACAATACAATGCAATTTAATCCCACTATGTTATATCCATTTGCCATAAACATAGACAACACCTACATTTTGGCAGACACTAATTTTATTTTCCTTGACCCTCAATCCCACGGTTTCTTAGTAAATAATAGTGGATTTTAGATCATACTACCAAAAAAAATTCCTCCCTGGAGAATTTTATCAGATAACTGCTTCCTGCAAGGTTCCTTGAACCACCCCTGAAGATCAGATGTTGGACACCGCCAGAGACATGACACGGAGCTAAAAAGAGCCCTTGTCTGATCCAGGATGGCAACTCTCACGCTTCTGTTAACATTAGTCCACGGTGATCCTGATGAGAGGTTTTTCCACAGAGGAACAACAATGGGAACAAAAGGGGCAAATTCCTTTGCTCTGTGGCAGGGAAGAATCCCACAGGAAGGACACTTAAGCAAACTATGTGAAATTGTGAAATTCCTCTCATGAAACGCCCTCACACTCATCCCTCGCCACTCCCCACACACTAAGCAGGGGGTCCTGTTCCCAGAGCACAGGCTTCCCGAGGGAACTTCTGAGGAGCAGAGACATCTGCTCAGGGGTCCCCGGCTCTGCGAGGGCCACTGTGCCCTGCCCGCTCCACCCCCGCTTCCAGGCATGGCGCGGAAATGTCACCTCATTGCCACAGCATCTTCAGCCCACTGACGTCCTAGAAACAGCTTCCTTCTAACCACTTCCCCATCCTTCAGCTGCTCTAACAGCAAAGAGCACCTTGTTTCAAGGCCATAGCTCCAAAAGAGGGAATATGACTTAAAAGGGATTGAATTTAGGAGTGCTTAGTGCCACGTATCAGTGAATGTTGGAAGAACAGCCCCACCATCTAGAAAAGTCATGCAAACAGAAATCAGTGTCAACCGCGTCACGCTGGATTGTGCTCTGTAAATATGTCACAGGGGTGACTTTACATTGTGGACATGGACAAATTGATTTTGGTAATGAAAATCAACTGGGATTTGATGGAAAAACAACAGAGATAGTAAAATCAGGTCATCGTGAACCCATTAACACAAGCCAAACAAAAGTCTGGGAAAGATGATGAATAAATCAGTTAACTGTTTTACAAGGATCTATAATGGTCTTGAATAATACAGATGCGTCATGAGCAAAATCACCCTCCTCTTCATCTTTAGGCTGGCACATTTCCACCCACCATGCCACAAAAAAAACCCCCAAATACCAAACATGACTTAATACAGAAGAAACAGTCATCCACACTCCCAGTCCAAGTTTCTCCATATATCTCAATGGCTCAAGACTTACGTTTCAGACAAAAGTACTTCTGAAATGGATAGTTTCAAATCTCTTTCCGCACACCCTTGTGTTTCTCAATCTGCTCTGCTTACTTCCAGCATGAATTCATTCTGCCTGTCACAAAGGCATGATATTGTGCCGCGCTTGGCTTTGGCGAGAGCACTAATGCCTGTATTTTCACTTTCCAAACTGCTGCTTGCAGTATATCTTTTTCTTTTAACCACCAGGATTTATGTAGTGCTGACCTCCAACCATGGGGGAATGAAACTGAACTTCTGCATGTTGATAGGAGAAAACTGTGTGGGCACCTTCCTGGCAATCACTGGACCAATTTTAGGATGAGCGGTTCCCACATGGTGGATTAAGAAGTCAGACCATTTCCAACTGGGAATGCTTGGGAAAGGTTGTTTCTCAGTTGCAGGAACAAGGGCAAAGAGAGAAGAGCCTGATGCTGTCCATGGGTGGAATTCATGCTCAAATATACACAGAAACGTTCCCCACATTCTTACAAATATTGATAGAGGAAAAAAAGAGGCTGCTGGGGGAAAAGTGAGATCTAAAGATAAAGCATGTCCGTGGAGGGAGCAGTTTGCTTCTTGAAGGTCTCACACTAATACGAGAGACTTGCCTCCAAGAGCAGAGGTGACTGTGGTTGGGCATCCTACGCTTCATGGCAAAGCTACTCTTGCAACAGTCTCGCTTTCCATTCCCTCTGGGGCTGCAGCAGGAAGTCCCAACCCCTAACTTTGGGGGATTCAAAGGAACAGTTTTACTGATAAAGCCCCAGCACAGCCCCACTGGACACAGTCTTCTGAAATGCTGCACCTTGACCCTCATCTGCTGAGCTTCTTCCTTTCCCAATCTCAGTTGGACATGAAAACTAGCAAGTTGATAAACATTGTGCTTGAAGTTTCCAAACCACATTAAAGTGTAAGGACTCAGCAACTGTCCTGAAAATCTGGACAATTTCCTTTTGTCCTATACACCCACACAGTGTGAAGGGCTACTGGTTTCAGTCTTTCAAGCATCCGACAAAAAATAGGCTCAGCTGGTTTGTTACTGTTCACATGTAAAAAAAAAACACCACCGCCAAAAAAGTCCTCAAATCTCCCCAATGGCAATTTTTTAGGGTTTTAAATGTAAAACCTTCTGGGTGCTTCTGGATATGAAGATCTTTACTAGGGTACAGGCCAAGTCCTGATTTCCTCCAGCATCAACCGTAAATCTAGAAGATGCTAGCCTAGCCCAAGGGAATTGCTCCAGATTTACACCAGCTATAAGAGAAAGAAATTTAGCTTTGTGTAGAGCATATGAGCAAAACACCTGTCTGGTAAAACATCAGTAAGTGATGTAAGTGATTTTCTTTATCAATGCCAGGAAGTTTGATACTTAAACCCCATGTACACATTTTTTAAAAACCTGTGTTATACAGCAGGGTCTAACTCTTCTGCCTTATGTGAATGTAGTCTGGAATTTTTAAGGGAGCCCGGTTTCCACGAAGATCCAGAAGAAGTGGGAAACCCAGTTTTTCTGGACTCCATTAAGATCTCCAGCCCTAATCCCAAAATAGACCGCTGTAGCTGTGTGTCTGCGCTGCTGTTTCAGCTGAGTACTGAAATCAAACTGAAACCTTAACGTATGAACTTCTATCTGAATAGCACTTTTGGAGAAGACAGATTAGTTATTGCAAAAACTTAACCTCAGTGCTGATTAGATTTGACCTGGAATTTCTTCCTTCATTCTTTCCAGCTGACCATGAAATTGAAAAATCCATCATTCGTTGGGGATTTTGATGATCTAGTTCCAACTGGAATAACTGAGATTCGTATGTTCACAGGTAAGATTGTAATAGAGTCTATTTACTTTCTAGCTGCTAATTGTGAGGTATTGCTTCTGTGTGGAAAGCTGGAAATACAGCCAAGTTATCAGCTTATGTTTCTGGAAATGCGTCCACATAATCCTCAATCCAGGCCGCAGAATCTGATCTTTTCAGGGTTTAAACCCAGTCCTTCACGTTCCCAAACACTACCGATTAAAATTATTGTCATACAAAGTCTAGGATTGGGAGACTGAACTTAATATGGCAACGACATTTTCATGTTCACCATTATGCTTACAATCTTTAACATAAATGTATGCAATACAATTTGTGGAATAAATATATACAAGCTATAAAGGAAACATATGCGAGTACTACGCAAAACACAGGCAAAAGTATTGTTCTTTCCCACGATAGCCAAAATATGCATGTGCATAGAAATACAAGAGAGCTGAAGTGCCCAACACTCACATGTCAAAGAAACATAATTTTCTCAATCTCATTTTTCAAATGGGGACTCTACAGCTTGTAGCTTGCGTGTTGTTTTGGGGAAATTTAAATTATTAAATAGACATATATAAGCTAAAAGACCTCCTTCTGTCGCTTCCTTATGAAGCTCTCTCTAGTAACTCCTGAACCACTGACTATTGCTGTGAATGTCCTCTAGTACCTGTCAGTAAATGGAAGCTCAGCAGACACCCGCAGAAATACAAGAGTGGACCATACGGCGGTGGTGAATCGAGTTTCATCTCGAACACTTGAAACAGGAAGTGCTGGACAGCCTGAGTAAGAGTTTTGGGTAAATAGGCAGTGAAGGAGCATGAAATGGGAAGAAAAGCGTGGAGAGATGCATGGTACAAAACATCCTACCACTTCACCAATAACTTTGAAACTCTCCGTGCAAATGCAAGTATGGAGAGTTTTACCACTGACCCAGAAGAAGCATGATCAACCTATCTGGGATGTCCAAACACAGCTGTGCGAGGATGATTTTCTTTCAAAAAAAAAAAAAAAAGAAAATGGAACAAAATCAAAGAGTTTGAAAAAGTCTAAATTCTGATTTGGAGCACAATCTCTTGTACATTGAAGGGCGGGATACGAATTTCCAGCAAAACGGTTGTAAAGGCACTCAGCCAGACTACAGAGAAGCATCTTCGCGGTGCCTACCACACCTGAGCCAACCCCGGGACGCACGTCCCCAGCACCCAGAGCACCAGGTTTTCCCCTAAACAAGCCAAGCTTTTCCCATTGGAATTGGTCTTGGGCGTGCATGTCCCTGACAGTCCCTGGAACAGGAAGGTGAACCAGGGTCTCTTACGGCCCCTGGCTCAGGGAGTCCACCCTCTCCCTGGGCAGTGGGTTTGCCATGATGTGCACAATGGAAAACCTTTCCGACAGGAAAGAGGAAGCCAGTCCCATAACATAGCTGGTCACTGCAGGAGCCCATGTGGGAGTGGGACGCCGAAGTTCAAGCTCAAGCTGTGAAGGAAGCCTGGCAAGGATTTGAGCCCACATTTCCTGTATCCAGGGTGGGTGTCCCATGCCTGTGCCTGTTTCATCCTGGGCATAAGAACCTCCTTGGCAGAGACAAATAATGTGGGGAAATTAGCACTTTCCTGGGGAAAAGAAAGGAAAAAAAAGAATACCTACATATCTATATCAAAGTTGATGAATCAGCACTTCCCGAGCAGGAAAACGTCTCGTCGGAGCGGCC
>NW_008825109.1:4489990-4497262 GCF_000699105.1 Pygoscelis adeliae | reverse complement strand
CGGATCGCCTGCCAGCAGCACTGAGCGCTCAGAGCAGGGATGCCAGGAAGGGGCAGCACTGGCTAAGGATGCTCCAGAAGTCTGCCCCGCCAGCGCTGCTGCTGGCCTTCACTGACCCTGTGACATCCAGGACCATCCTAGAAATACATTTCTCCTCCCTATGCACTTACCTCATGTTTTCCATACGTGTTTTATTTTGTGAAAGACCAGAACAGAGCCCGTGACAGCAAAACTCAAGCCCCGTGTTTCCGCTTTTCCCCTGAGTAGCCAGAGAAAGGCTATTGCATGTGTCAGGTCTTCGGTTTGACCCAGTATGGCCCTTCCTAAATTTTTATGCTATGAAATAAGTCGCAAGAGTGTCTCCATGGGGCAGGTAAATGTGATCACCCCCATTTTACAGAGAAGGAAATGGAGGCACATAGAGAGGTTAGGCAGCTAGTCCAAGGTCATAGGAAGCTGGTGACAAGAGCCAGAAATAGAACTCAGATCTCCTGTGTCCCACCAGACCATCCTGTGCAAGAAAAAAGATGAGAAGTTGGTGTTGTTTTTAACTTGAGAACTGTTTAACTTTCAAGTTTAAAGTCTGTGAGAATATTTCCTGCACGCTTCTCTCTGACTCCTATTCATAAGTGACACCTTAAGCTAAGAATTTAAGCCTGCATTTTCCAATCTTCCTGCCCCCAGCTGAGACCTTGAAAATAAAATAGTTATGGATACCTTCCCCCTCATCTGCTCACACCATGGGGGGAAGAACCCAGAAGTTTCTTTCCCGAAGAGGATGACTCATAAGAAATCACCTCCTCCAGCAGAGAGGACAGCAGCTGGGAAAACAGTTGGCCAGTGAGGACAGACCAGCCAGAACTAGGACACTGGGCATCCTGACAGCTCAGACCCCCTAGGAGCAAGGGCTCCCTGTGGAAGGAGCTAAGGGAACTGTATGTCCCTGCCTTTGACCTACCCAGTGCTGAGTACGTGGTGAGTCTGCGATGATGCAGGCCCTATCACAAGCTCAGCAGCCATGCCACACCAGTTCCCCCCCATGCTCTTCACACCTCCTACATCATAGCTGCATTCAGTCATGGCCCTGCGAAGACCACAGCACTTCGGCAAGACATACCTCCCTCCTTCTCCAATGGATGTCATCAGCTCCTGATCCACCCGAGGAGCTGAGGACCAGGGAGGGCAAACCTGAAGATCTGCTTGTAACCCCTCATCATACACTAAAGCCAGGGAGAGAAGAGATGTGGAGCCTGCATGAAGGCTGAAAAGACCCCAGTACTGAGATACGGGGAAGAAAGAGGCAGCAGACATTCCCATAAAGCAGAATGAAGGTACAGTGGGAAGCCTGTGCCTGGAACTGGATGAAAGGCATCTCTAAACACATAGGCTGAAGGATCTGGACACATGGACAGTGCATGTGCGAAGGGGAGGGCTGCATGGAACCTGTTTGAGCTTATTTTTTGTGTACTACCATGTAACTGGCAACACCTAGTAGGGTGAGAACTTATTTTGAAGAGTGGTTTAGGTGCTATGGCCAAACAAACACTAAGGAGCTGGTCATAGACCTGTCCCAGGCAAATGTCCATCCTGCAGGCAATATGAGTTCTTCATACCAGAATCTTAGGCCTTGGTCCCAATTCTGAGTGGCATATGTGAGGATGATTTTTATCTTTAGAATAAAGGATACGTAACTGTTGTTACTTTCCCTTCAGTTCTGAAATGTCGGAAATTTCCTTTTTCTGGCATTTGTTAAAAAGACTATTACTAAATACTAGAAAGGAAATCAGCCAAATTTAGCAGCTGAGAGTAAGCCCTGTTTGAAACATATCAGGCAAATATCCTTGCTGCAAGGCTGATCATCTGCTCCATCTCTAGCACTACCGAAGCTGCAAAAGAGAGAGGAGAAACAGCTTTTACAGTAGACAACATCTGTTTTTAGTGTTCACTTGTATCCCAGCAGTACCTTGTATTGTTGAATTTTACCCTGCTCTGGAGGAAGATGGCTTCTACCAAGCCTTTTGCTTGAACAACCCATACATCTGACACTAAGACCATCAAGTTGTCAGGCAGCAGAAGCACCAGCTCTCCAATACGCATCCCTTACTCCTCCCTGGCCAGCAAGACTCATTGGAACAACATAGAAAACGAGAATAGGAAATTTGATTGAAAAGACGAGTAATCAGGGCATTCAGCTCCTGGGTCTGCCTTGAGCGGCAGACTACCATGCTGCAAAGAAACACAGACACCACCCTGAGCGCACAGAACCTTTCATAGCTGAATACTTAACCAGGGCATTGCCTCTTGTCTGCTCTCTGCCAGTCTTTATGACTTGCATGTCTGGCTTCAAGAGTTAGGTGGGGTGGAGACTCCTCTCAACCCGGATATGACTTAGTCAAGTTGCTGGAACACATCCTGAGGTTGTGGATTCTACTCCCTGTTGGAAGCAGGACACTTGGAACATCCTGAGTTAAGGTTTTAGCCTCGTCTCCTGGGAGGAATCACTTGGACAGTTCCCATGGATCTGGCAAAAATAAAGAGCCTGGAAAATCCCACTCACACCAGCAGCTGATACCCCCCCCAACCTGACCTGACTCTTTCCAGTCATGGAAGCAATTTTTTATTTGCACTGGTGCTCAAAATAGGTCCTTGTGGCACTGGTTCCAATGTTCAGAGCATTACGCAAAAGGTTACCAGCAGCACCTGCACATCAGGTGCCTGCCCATAGAAGAAGACTGCATGGGCTGGAGTTACAGCTGAGGGATCTCATGATTATCTGTTGAACCCTGTACTGACAGCAGAGAGGTAGGCACCTCACAGGAACAGACTAGACTGCCTTTGAGATGGTCCCAAGCTCCAGCTGTTGGGAGAGAAGGAAAGATGTCAAAGCAAAGCAGATTGGATCTCCCTCTGCAGGTCTTCTGCGGAATCTGCATCTGCCAACTGACTTCTTTTAAGAGGACTGGGTGCTCCCAGGACCGAAAATTTAAGCAAAGCAATGTTTCAGTTGATCACCTGAAAACATTACAATTTTTCCAGAACCAGTGGGAAAGGGTCCAACGCTCCCTGCCCACCAGTGGGAGCCTCCTCCATCCTTATAGTCCCTTGTACCTTGTCAGTTGCACTGGCACAACCATTTCTGGGGCTCACAACTGTTTCTGGGGCTCAGTGTAAAACAGTTTGGTGAAATAATTCAGGATGTAACTTGCCTGCTTTCTATGGAGGGCCACTTAGAACCTGGGTCATTTCACTCATACAGCTTACAGCATGCCCGCACAACAAGAAACATGGTGAACTGTGACAACTGGAAGAATATTGGAGCTTTTTATACTGGTCTAGCTACTCGGGAGACTGTAACCTGGAGCAAGATCCTAGGCAAGATGGACTGGGTCTACTCTACTCAAGGCCTTCCTCTGACCCTCTTTTCTTCTCTCTTTTCAATGAGGTGTTTTCAATCACCATTATTTTGACATCCTCTGGTCCCATCTCCCTAGGGCAGGAACGGAGTTTAAGAAACACGTTATCAAATAAATCCCATTTACCATCATCATTATTACTTTAGCTGCTGCTGTTATTTGGATTTGCCCACTACATTGAAAGTTGCATGTAAACCAAAGTAAAGTTCCTTAGTTTTCTCCAGGACTGTGAGAAGAAAAGCTGAGACCTCTTCTCTGTACTACAGCATTTACTGGGACAGCTACTTATACCTGCCCACCAGGCACATGTGTAAGTAAGTGTATGCAGAGACATAAACTACAGCTGTGGTTGTGCTTTCCCTCAGCAAGGCTGAGTTTTGCCTTATGTTGTATAGACTCTTGGCTCTGTACCCAGTCAGTCTGTGTGGCAATGACAGCCAAAAGCTGCAGCAAAGAATTAGTCCTTGCAGGGCAACCTCACAGCACTGCTGCCCATCCTTCACAGAAGGATACAACAGCTCAGGGCAGTGATTGTGTCACCTCTTCATCCAGACTTCCTACCCACATCAAGGCTAGGTCCACTTTTGAGGGCAGGCAAAGCAGGCAGCTGTCTAACCACAGCAAGAAAGTAGAAGCAACGGGAGCATGTAATTTGCTGCTGCTCATTTTTTATTATAATCAGTCAACTGGCATGAGCAATTAATCAGATTACCTGGTATTTTATTGGGAGGTTAGGAAGCTAATGAGTATGAGCTCCTGCAATACTCTGACCTGGAGAGTACTCCCTTTCCAGGAGTTTTGGTGGCTGAGTTGAGAAGCTTAGCTGGTGGAGTACAAGGTCAGTGCCTTTGCTGGCAGTAGCTGTCGTGGAGAAAGCTAGAGGCAAGGGTCTGCCCCTCCTGTCCTTTGGGAGCTGCTTTGAAATGGAGGCCATACCACTGGTCCCTGCTTGTGCTACACCATGGTTGTGTCACAGCAGCTACACCCACACCTGGTCTTGTACCTCTGCCATTTTGACTCTGACCTGCACCCGCTGGCTTGGCTTGCCCTCAGACCTGCCTCATCACTGTGGCCTTGCTGGGGGACCACCAGACTGTATCTGAGCCTGACCACTGTCTCTGAATCTGATCCTGACCCAGACTTGCCATTCCTCATCTTGGCTCCTTGCTGGTGCGGTGACTGCTCCCACCTGCCTTTTTACTGTGCTTGGCTCACTCGGAAAGCAGACAGCCCTTTCTGGTCCCTAGCACATCCAACATGATTTTGGCTCTGCCTGCATCTCCTCTTCCTGTCAGGTCCACACAGCAGAACGCCAGTGATTTCATTCCCCTTACTAAAAGCAAATTCTATTACAGCGCACACTTTCTTTCAAAATACTACACAATTGATTTTATATGTGTATTCAGCAATATTTCACTAAACAGGAAAAAAAAGAGTGGAACAAGAATTTTTCGTTCCTGAAAAACACAAGTACAATAGAAGAATGCTAGTAAGCATTTCCACTATATGTACACGTGCGTGGGCTGGACCCCACTCACACACATGCACACCTGCATCAATATGGGAATGACCTACTTTCGGCAGAGCTGGGTTAGTGTGGTGGTGATGTAGCGCGCTCAGCTTCATCTCCCAAGCATCTGAAATCCAGTCCTCAGCCACCACTTCTTCCCTTTATCCAGGAGGATATATATATGCCTTTCCTGGAGCCATCAGTACATGAATGTACCAGGGTAAGTGTTTAGAAAGAGGCAAGACCACATGAAAGGATCGATTGCTTCTCCTCCCTGTGGAATCGGGCCAAGGTCACTGCATTTCAGTGGGAAAGACAACCAGAAGGTCAGCAGAAGAACCACAAAACCAAACCAAAACATGTCAAAAAGGGAAAACTACCCAGGAAAATATTGGGCCATGAAAAGAAAACCAGCCTTACAATGAAGAGCTCTTTTCCTCTTACCACCCCAAACACTAGCCCCTAGAGGCTTAGTGTTTCCCTCACCATAATACAAACCAGGCCTCCAACGCCAGGAGCCCGCGCAGCTGCTGCTCGCAGAGAAGCTGGTGAGTCAGTGATATGCACGAATGCCTATGTCCTGATTATTTTGGAACAAATCAGATACAAAATGTGAACAAAAGCAAACAGTTATCTGACCACAGAAATTATGTTCACAAGAGTATCTTGGGACCTGTACTGGGAAATGTGGGATATGCACAGCACTGTCAAGGTCCTGCAGCACCAGAGCAACGCGTGTGGTTACACCACATGTACCCCAAATAGTAGGGTTGGTGTACTCCCTGCCCTACGTGCTGGTTCACTTACACAACTGCAAGCAGAGCAATTTCAGGAGAGAGGATTCAGGGCGCAAGTTTGGAGCTCTGGGCCCGGGGACGTCCAACTGGGCTAAATCAGTAGCAATGCAAGTCCACCAGGCAGGTGGAAAGAAAGAGGGCCCACTGCAGTGTTTGCCCAGAACCTCATCAGAGCTATCTCCAGCTGCAGTGTTTGCTCAGAACCATGTCAGAGTTATCTCCAGCTCCATCTGCAAATAGCAAGGATGATGTTTTACAGAGGAAGACTAAAGAGAGCTGCACCAGCCTGGGGGGAGTAAAAGAGCTTCCTCTGAAACGCACTAGAATTGTCTTTTCTTTCGGTCTCCGGGCATGATTGAGATTTTCAAGACAACAGTTTTAAGATAGCTCTTCTCCACAACACATTTCCTTGAAAATAAGTAAAAAGTAAAGAATAAAGAAGTGTTAAAAAAAACAGTAGAAAAATGAAACTGGCTGACAGGAATAGTTAAAAGATTGTTTAACTTCCAGTTCCACAAGATACTCGTGGTGATGTGGGCAGTTATTACCTTAGTGATGCAACAGTGCCATTTCCACGCTATGAAATTAGTATCTTTGCTTCCTTCGGTGCAGGAAAACCATAACTGGCAGATCAGCACAACGTGGGGGCAGAAAAGGGTTGCCTGCTGACTCGGCAAGCCTCAGAGCTGCCCATCTGGCCCTTTGAAAGCCCGTCTGGGAATGCTCTCTTGTCACCAGGTCCGGCAGACAGGATCCAGCACAGGTCTAGGAGGGAGAATGATCTGCGCATAAACTAATCTCACAAGTGCCAGGAGCTGCTGATACGGTTTATGTGTGTCCTTACCTTGCAAAGCTACCGACTCATCTCCTGAAGCTGAGGTTTAGGTTGCTGCTGGCAAAAGGGGAAAGACAAAAAAAGCAGACCAGGAGATTTTGGTGGCAGGACTTCTCTTGAGATCCCTAGAGTTTTCACCGACTTCTCCTCAGTCTCACTAATGGGCAGACAGAGGGAAGGTGGAGAAGCCAGGACTCGGCTGCAGTCACTGAATCCAAACCCACATTTATTTGCCCGAACACCACAAAGAAATGAAGAACGTAACATCATTTGAAGAACAATTGTGGAACATGTATTACCCACACAGTCTTTGTTGAGGTAAAAATTGCCCCAGAGGTCTTTGTGTATACAGGACTATGTCTTTTTTAACCCTGTAATACAAAGGGTTGAGCATCTCCTGGGGAGACCTGGATTAGAAAGATGTTTTAGTGTTTTATCAACAAGTGTGTGGCCTTTCCGGGACAAGCAATGTGCAAGGGCTAATACCATTAGAAGGAACTGGTCAAAAGCTATTTCATGGAGTCGGACTTTACAGGTAGCATGAGCTGCCAGAGAGCAGAGCTCTCAGTTCGTTTTTTTTAACTCTCCCAAACAGAAACAGCCCTTTTCTTTTTTTCCCCCAACGGAGGAGATAGGCGGGCTGCATTCCCATTCAAAGAACCAGGAGACGCTGCGACTCCCCGTGCCGCCATCAGCCCGAGGCAGGCGGAGGGAGAG
>NW_008825109.1:4489247-4489614 GCF_000699105.1 Pygoscelis adeliae | reverse complement strand
CGGGGCCGCGCTCGGGTCTTCCCCTGCGCCGGGGAGGATGCGGTGAGGAGGCTGCTGCCGCTTCCCTTCCCGAGAGCCAGCGAGCCGAATTTCCCGGGGTGTGTACGGTCAGCAATAAAAAGAGAAACGCACGATCCAAGTTAATTTTCCACCCCCGAAAGGAAATGCTGCTTCCTGTATTATGCAAGGCCGGTGCCAACAACACTGACACAGGAGTCTATTGTCCTTTTCACAAAGCCGTGGTAGGGAAGGACGCCTGAGAAAATAGTCCTTTTGCAACAGCAAGGAGCTTTTGATCGTTGGGGGGAAAAGAGAAAAAAAAAAAAAGAGATAAAAGCGGGTGTTCGCTGGGGGCTGGGAGGGATGC
>NW_008825109.1:4488019-4488704 GCF_000699105.1 Pygoscelis adeliae | reverse complement strand
GGGGGTCCCTCTCCGCACCGGCCAGGGCACAGTGTACACGGTGCTCGGGCCAGCTGCGAGCCCCAGCAGTTTATTAGCAGGAAAAGCTAAGTAACACCTGAAGAAGAGCCGCGGTGCTTCCAAAGGCAGTTTGGGAGACATGCTTTCCTGTCAGAGGCCTTAAAAATACCATGGCTTTCTTTCCCCTAAATAAGTAATAAAGGCTGAAACACTTTATTCCTACTCTAGAAGGATCACGTCCATCCAAAAGAGGGTACTTGGATCCTTGGATATTTGGGTTCATTCCATTTTGCTGCTGCTATCCCTTGTTGCTGATGCTATCCTTTATTACACAATTCTTAAAGAGTCAATCTTTCCTTAAAAGAGCTTTTAAAAGAACAATTCTTATTCTTAAAATAGTTCTTATAAACTTTCTTATTAGTTCTTACTAAAGGCGAGTTCCTGCCTTTCTTAATGGGATACAAAACCCATTTCCAAGGGAAGTCTATGTCCAGCAAGAGCAGCAGGGTCAGGCTCTTGCTTCAACTGTTTTCTGGCAGCTGTCTGTCTGCAGGATGGAATCACTTTGGCCAACTAATGACTGACAGTGGCTCATTATGAGACAATGCAAATCATTTTCTTTAAATGTGCATGCTTGCCTTCGAAAAGAAAACCTAATGTTCCTCTTCACACATGTAAATAGGAT
>NW_008825109.1:4466643-4487989 GCF_000699105.1 Pygoscelis adeliae | reverse complement strand
ATGGGGAACCTTCAAGAATGATTATGAATATTGTATACAAAAATAGAAGGGGTTTTCTCAAGTCCAAGAGCAGGGTTCCTTTAAGAAATCCTAAATCTTGCTCAATTTTTGTGTCTCCTTTGCTGTGAAAACAAAACAGAACAAAAATCCCAAAGTAAAACAGAACACCTGGGTTTCCAGTAGCTTGCAAGGCACTCACTGCTGAATACAGCTGGTTGTGAATGATGGTGAACATCACTGGTGGCCTTCCAACTCTACAGCTGTATTTACACACCCTTCACAGAGACGCAGGTTTGGGTCTGCAGTTTATAACCCCGTGCCCAACTCTGGCCCATGGTCCTTAGCTCCCATCTAACCTCAGATACAGTCGTTTTTAATGCTGTCACCGTGCCAGCTCTTCAGGCTGTTTCCAGGCTTCCTATGGAGGCCAGGCCTACTGCAGGCAGGAAAGGCTGTGCTCCTTCTGCCTGTGGTACTGCCCACCCTTCCCCCAGCCCTTAGACGTGGGCAATTCAAGTTTATCTCCCACAGACTCTGCCATAGACTTCTGTTATCTGGAATAAGCCCCAGAGGCACAAATCCTTAAAGGCATTGAAGTGCCTAACTCCCATCAGAATGAGGGATGTAGTTGTCTAAATACCGCTGATAATCTACAAAGTTGCTCACGATTTGTATAACAGAGATCACGTAAGTACCTACAGTCTGACATAGGCAAAGCACTAAGTAAGATTTCCTTTACTTTTACTACTGCTGTTGCTACTGCTATTATTGAACATCCATGCTAGGGTCTACTCACAAGCCCAAGTCGGGACTTAGGAGTCCACTGGGGGAAGGAGCACAAGGGGCAAAGGTTCTGCTTATGATATTTCACATCCAAAGAGTATGCTGAGAAACAGCCAGTATGTCTGACACAGAAATGGTAACAATGGGAAGATTGTCATGAGCTGTCCGAGCACAAGAGCGCATTCAGTACGCCAGACACCCTCTACTTTCAAGGGTTTTTCAGGATTGACGACAGAAGTAAATTTGTAATGTTATGTTTCTCCTGCCCCTCTGATGACGGCTGGTCACTGGGTATCACACGATGCCTACTGGAACATCTGTCACGAAGCCATGGAAAAACAAGTTAGCCCAGCTTCTTGGGTCTCTGTTGGGAACGGGTTGGAAATGGGAGGGATCCCTTTCTTGCACCCACCTATGTCTGTGCCTGTCCAACCTCTTCATGGCAAAATACAAAGCGCGCTTGTGAATTTAGAACCTTGGGAAACAGCTAGTCATCTACTTTACACTGGATTCAGCCAGCAATGAAGTTAAGATGTCCATCATTTTGGTGAGATGGATGAGGCTTATTAAGAGAGGAAATAGGCACAGCCCTAAGGGATAGGATATACCAAATGAGCACCTAAAAATAAACTCTTTGTTTTTCCTGTTCCATGAAAGCTATTGTTGAAGTTGCCACAGAAATATTTCATAATTGTGAAACAAAAAAACACCCGAGAGGTAATCTCTCCTCTACCTGAGATTTCTCAGTACAGTACAAACTTTGCAAAAAATTCAGTGTGTTTGAAATAACTCATAGGTCCAGAAGGGGACAAATTTGTAACTGTTCATCATTATATGACTTAAAAAAACCAAAGCCACCATTAGTAACAGGTCTAATTCAAACACCTTAAAACATGATCCTACTGAAGGTGTCAGTTTGTCTGCTTTGTGAGGGGTAAATCTGCAAAAATGTTGTAATTCTAGAGGTCACGTAAGGATGAAATGATGTGTCCGATTTCACACAACACGAGCGATGGGGTCAGAAAATGAATTCTCTTGGTCAAGTCATGAAAACCAGTCCTGCAGACAGACACATTGTTCAAACCCTTTCACTGTGTATCAGGCTCCAGTGTCAGAAATGTAGTGCTGTGACCACAGGAACTACGGAAACCTGGTTTCCTACATAGCTTGAGGTTTCTGTGTTTGAGAAAGTGTGAGCTCTGCTCAATGTTTTTCTCATGGGTGAACATTCATAAGGCGTTTAAATGCCCTAGTGAGCCCAGGGACACGCTGGTGACTGATAAGGTATGAGTTCACAATAAAGCCTTTCCCTCAGATTTTTCTCTTACGGGTTCTCTCTACTCTACCTAGCCCCTATTTGCATGAAAACTGTAGGAATATAATTACCTTTAAAATCTATTATTTTATATCAGCTTTAATTAAAACTGGCCAACAGATTCCAAAGGGCTCTTTGGTGAGGTAGGAACCATGTAGGTACACACAGGTTGCTCACACAACTCTCATTTCTTTAGAAAACAATGCTAATTGCTTAGATTGTTTGCTGTCCTGGTTCTTTCTAAAGAAAAGCTATAGCAGAACCTTATTCCCCTACTTCAGAGAATTTCTTCCCATTTCCAGCCGAAGTGAATTCATGCCGACTTTACATTTTTCTGGTTTTATGCTGACTTTGTCTTTCTAGCTTAAATACCATATATTTACAGGTATTTATCCCTTGATAAATGGGATAAATTTGTCAGACACAGAATCAACTTTATTTTTACTATAATTGCCTCCTCTCATAGGACAGGAATGACCTAGTAGACTTTTCAACTATCCCAGTTTTAACTAATTTTTCTTGAACATTCAAAACGACCGTGCCTTTTCATGGCAGTTTCACACTGATGGGTCATGACCATTCTGAGATACTGAATACATCCTTTTTTTTTCCCTCTGTCATCACCAGTGTATAATTGCCAGACTTACAGCAGATGTTTTCAAGGAATTTACTCAGAACAAAAGTTATTGAACAGTTCCACTTCCCGGTCTCATGAAGTTGTGAGCATAGTTTGACTCGCAGATTCTGGTAAGTTATTTTAAGCATTATGTACAAAAATATTCCATTTTGAAAGTTGGTTTTACTGGGGATTTTCTGCTCTCTCATACATATGTACACAGCAACTTGGAATGTGAGACTTGCAACTATAGGGAACAAAAACGACTAGTTCTGTTTCACCTTGCCAAGGAAAGAGACAAGTGTTCTCTGCGGAAAAGAAGAAAAGAATACTGCAAGATAAAACAAAACATAAAACGCTGCTATTCCAGGAGAGAAACCTCTAAAAATGTAGCTGAAAGAGTTTTCAACCACCAAAATTGCATACTGTTTCAGAAGACAGCTGCACAACCGAAACAAAAAGCAAGGTGCTTGCAAAAATCCAGTCTGTTCAAAAACAAATACATGGATCTGAAACTGAATGTTTAATTTTATACTTCACAGGAAATGCACCTGTTTGCATTTCTGTCTCTCCTCCCACAGAAGGATCCTGAAGCTCATTCAAAAAATCAACAGATGAACATTTGCAACATTTTGGAAATGAGAAACATCCTCCTTTCTGAACCAGTCTACTTCTCAGTGACCACATGCTACTTGAGGGCATGAAAAGGCTTCACCAGCCTGTCTGTCCAGGACGGAGAGCTCCTTGAAGACCTGTGATGTGAAATATTTCTCCTTTGAGCCCTGTTGAGGAGAGGAATCTTTCAGTCAGAGACTTCCTCATGTTCCTTCAGCAGCCCTGCCATTTTGGCCCCCACACAGGGCTCAGTTCTGTTGCCAAATGTAGGTGTCTAATCCCACCTGTAATAACCTGGGGCATGCGAGCTGTCCACCCACAGATGGCATGGGTCCAGCACGTCCAGACCTCTCAGGAGCAATGTCCAGAGTTCTGAAGGGATTGCCTGGGGCCTGTACGATGACTGGATGCCAATGTTTGGACAACTGAATTGTCCCTCAGGCTTCTTTCTTAACACGTCTCAGAAATTTCCATCTTCTCTTCTAGCTAAGACACTGCTGAGTTCTTTTGAAATGTGTTGTAATTTAATACCACTTAATACCTGGTATTTTCTAAGGAATTTACTTTCAAAGGCATTTAGGCCTAGATCTAGACTAAGTCCTTGTAACTGATGTTTTCTACTGTCTGCACACCTTTGAAGGCCTAGAGTGAGCCAACAGGAAACACAAGGCACAGGGATCAAAGTGGGCTTTGGTCTGCCTGGCTAAAGGACATGACCACACCAGTGGATGCAGATAGACCTCAACTCATACTGGTAGTATCATTAACCTTTGAACTGGAAATACTGAGGAGTTGAATGAGTTGAGCTGACTGAATAGAGCCAGCCTGGATCTGGAAACAGTACAGTCATGTTCGGTTGAAACTATTTCTGAGCTAAGACACCGTACTGCGAACTGCTTCATGGACTTGGCCTGGTCTCCACAAGGAGGATCTACCTTCCAGGCTTTTTTGTTTTGTGGAAACATATGTTTTGATTTTTTTCTGTATTTTCTCCTAAGCAAAGGTGGAACAGCAGTTAAGTTGGAAGGCCTTTAGGTTGCATATTTCAGCAACCAAGTCTTGTTGAAGATGGTGAATGCGGTTGCTTCACCGTCAACTGGTAACATACTTCCTGGAAGGTATGAAAACTGAAACTCTTCCCGAACCTTTTTCCTTTCTGAGAGAATGAGTTTAAAAGCTCTGGTATTGGTTCTCCTATCTCTTTTGCGGTGCTGGAAACCTTCTTGTGTCAGTTTATTATGCTGTGTTGCCAGCACAATCAAGATTTTCAAGCAATGCCCGTTCTGTACCCATCTACGCTTTTTCTCTCAGTGCAGTCAGCAAGAACTCAAACCAGAAGTGGTAAGTAACTGATACTAATTTCTACTCTTTCTGAAATCTAAATTGGACACAAGTTCTACTTGCTTACATAAAACCTTACATTAACCCTCGATGAAGTTCCTTGTTACAATGGCATACCATAACACCCAAGGTATTCCCAAATGTACTGGGATGGTGGTTGCCTAAATGCTGTCTTTACACCTATAAACTGAATGAGGAATGCCTCCTGTTTTCTTTTTTCCATTTAACACTTGACAGTCTTTTGTTAATACAAAGAATACCCAGCCTTTTAGATGAAAAGAAAATCTAAAGCCAGTCGCTAGTAGGGTTGTCGCAGAGCTATTCACTTAATTCAGTGAAAAGTTGGCTAAACTGCTTTTATGGTTCTTTTTCCCCTGATTCATTTGGCTTGCCTGCTGGAGTGAAGAATGTGTGTGTGTGTGTTCTTCTGGCTGAGGTACGGAAATTAAAATTATTTTGTGGTTTACTGTTTCCAGGATCAAAATTAACCCACAGGCAGTAGCTTGAGGAATTGCGGTTGAAGAATTGATTTTCCTTTATGAAATTCAATCTGTGCTTCCCTTATTTGTCAGCAGTTGTTTCCTTTATTCTGCTTTGGATAATATTGTAGAAGGCTTGTCCGCCTCTGAACAGAGCATAGCGCACACATTCAGATGCCACAGTCACTTTGGTCACCTTTCTTTGTCATTGTGTATACAACTTCCTTTTATTTCAGAGAAAAGAGACTTAATGATATTTCCTCATTGCAACCATCAGGACCTTTAAGTGTTTCCCCATAAGTTAATCCTCACCTGCACCTTTCAAGTTTTTTTAAATTTTTTTTTTTGGCATCTTTCACGTCTATTGTGCTGGGAAATGTGACAGTGTCCAGTACAGTGTTTCGTTTTCAGTTGGCACTCTTTAAAGAGTGTTCTGCCTATAGTCTCTCTCTGTTGGTTTTTTTTTTTTACTGTTTCCAAGGACTGTTCTTGTTTGGTGTGAATTTGCAAGTCAGAAGGCTGCTGAGCTGAAAGACCATTTCACTTTTCTCTCCTTCACAAGAGACCACAGCTTCTTTCCTTACATTTTCCATATATTTCTTCTTCTCTCTTCTTGTTAGTGCTTTGGTTTTTATTTAATAGAGACTTTTACCTGCTTCTTTATCTAGAAGGCATAATGCTTCCTTTCATTTGTTCTCCTTCCTTCATGCTGTTCTTATTTATCTAGACTTAAGTTACACTTGCCGGGAAATCAAGAATGGTTATTGAAGGTTCAAAGCTATTAGCGTCAGCTGAAAGGGAACTGACATCTTCCCATCTTTTTTTGAAAGAAATAGAAGAACAATAAAATAAAACGACTTGTCTGTACAATTAAAAAGATCTGTCATAGAACAGAAAATAGAGCCCATGCCATCTGGCTAAAGTATCATAACCACACATTTATCTTTCCTTCAATCTCTTTCTCTAGTTGCTGCAATTACAGAAGAAAAATGTCCAGGTCATAAATCATTTCACCCTTTTAAATTTTAATGTTTTAAATATTTAAGCCTTTTAAAATGTTTTTAATAGCTTTACAGAATAGTTCCTCAAAGCTATGCCATAGTCACCGCTCCAAAACACAGCAATACCTCATTTTATGCTTTTCTACTAGGTGTTTCCAGCTACTAATTAAAAAAGAAAACATGAAGTATGTTGACAGACAGCAGTGGCCCTGGCCAAAGACATAAAAACAATAGTAACATGATGGCTATAGAAATGGAAGTAGTCATTACCTAATCACAGGGAAAGAAAGATAAGACTAGCACCAGAATCAAAGAACAGGAGAGAAATTTTCCTGTAGAAGCAGGAAATATTTAAAAAATAGTCCCACAAAAATCAACTGGTTTGGTGATTTGATGATTAATAGCAGGCAGATGAACCAATCCTTTGACAGTATAATTTTTTTCTAAGAAGAAATATAGAAAACATACCTTAAAATCTCTCTCTTCCGGTCAGATAATTGGAAGTTGCTACAGACAACTAAGCAAGAAGTCATATTTTCTTATGCCAAATCCCAGAATTTCATTTAGCCCACAGTGGTTAATAAGGTACCTCTGAGCACTGTGAGCAGAACTTGCAGAACATGTATTACAAACAAAGGACAAGAAGATTTAGAAAAATTACCAAAATGTATACAAACACGGTTTATTTAAATATCTGCTTACCTGCAATCATTTGTCTTATCTTTCTTCTGTTTTTGAAGAAAACGGCCAAGAACAAAAGCTTGTTTACCCCTTTCCAGCCAAGAAAGACCAGAGACACCCACAGGCCCATGTTGCTGTTGAATCACCTTCCCTACCCTAGTCTGACTTTCTTATTCAATGTAGTTTTATTCAACTGGCCAGATTTAAAGCCATTCTTGAATAAGAAAACACAACTCATGTGCCTTATAACTAAAACAACTTACGGCAAACCCAGATTTCAGTAAATACAGAAATTGATAACATACAATTATGAACTGACTCACCACTCCTGTTCTGCTGGCAGCATACCTCAACTGAAGGGCTCTTACTATATGCTTTTATCACCTAACTGACTGATGTTTGTATTAGTTTGGGGGGGGGGGGTTGCCTTTTTTTTTTTTTTAATCTGGGTTATCTCACCCCTCTGTATTGCAATGAATCAAAGGTTGACTGAAGTAATGGATCATGGGTGGATTTTCCTCTGGGTCCATGGATTTCAATGGAGGAGCTGCGAGTATCTCCACAGAGAGTATGAGAAGGGGCTGTATGGAGAAGGAAACTGTCATTACATGACGGGCTTCTGTATCCTTGAAGGATCTTGCCGATGATCAAGCTGTTGTATGTCAAATGCTTATTCAGGAAAGAAACAAGTGCACTAAAACTTGCTGTCAAATACAAATGTCAGAGCAATGGATCTGCAAACACCTTCTCAGGGAGATCAATGTCATTATTAAGCTTCATATGGTTCAAAAGTAAAGACAAGAAGCAGACTGAATTCAGATCATCATGGAGTGTCTCTTGCACAAGAGAGAGAAAACATAATGGTCAGTATCATGATCATACTTAGACCATGAGAAAAGTGAGATCCCAAATCCAAACCTCAGCCTGGACACTGTAAGAATACAGAGAAAAGTGTCACCTTTTCTACACGGATGTGCCCATCACGGCCGGAATTCCCACCAGTGAAGTAGTGGTGTTGGACATTCCTAATTATAAGTGCGCAACTAGAAGTATATTAAGTGGATCCGATTTTCAGAAAGCACCAGGTTCTGAAATTCAAGACTTTCAGAGCCTGTCATGTAAGCTGCCCACAAAATTAGGCAACAATATCATCTCTGACAATTGGTAAATGCTGTAGTTACTTCATCACTTCTTGAGGAGCAGCGGCAGCGAAGCCACAGATGACAGTAATGTCAGGAGATAAGACTGCAATAGTGGGAAAGGGCAGTCCCTGACTGTAAACCAGAGACATTGGTGACAGCAGGGAAACTGTTAAGCTAATGAGGAAGAAACTTGAGGAGAAGTGTAAAAACTCCTCCATGCCAGCCCACACAGTAACTGCAGAATTACCCTTCCCATTCCCGCTACTAAAAGCAGTAATTTCTTAATCTTAGACTTTCAGACCATTAACAAAATAAAACAAATCAAACAAAAAGAATTAAAATGGAGTGTGCAAGTTTAGCAGGGGACCGCAGAGGGTTTTATTTCCCCAGCTGACGCTGCCAGGTACACTGTACGTAGCCTCACCACACGCAACTACCGACCCCGCGGTGTCCAGCCCTGTCCAGTGTCAGTATGAGATATGCTCCAGCTCGCTGAGTGCAGCAGCTCCTTGGGCCCAGCTCCATCTGCAGCTATCCCTCAGGACAGGTGAGATGTGATCTTCTCTCCTGTAACATGGCTGCAAAAGCATGACGTTTCTCTAACCCTCCTGAAACCCTTTTTTTAGTTTTGATATTTTTTCTCCTGTACTGCTGATCTAAAGGGATAGCAAAAACATTTCCATTAGATGTAAAACATATGTTTGTGAGAGAAAATTGGGAAAAACATTCTAAAAAGTCACAGTATCTCCTGCTGACCATTTTTACTGTCAGATTGACTATATTATTTCCTATTCCTATATGACTTCACTCCCTAGTCCCCTTTGGTCTAGATAATGTAACTTACTGTTCAAGGTCTATCTGCCTATGACAATTTTGCCCTTCTGTATGCTCTGTAATATATGTAAAATTGTGTGGCATCTCTGTGAACACTTTGGGAGACCTTTAGCGAGTCTCTCTTTGCATTCCTTTTCCCACTGAAACCCATCCATCCAAAGCCTTCCAGAGCAGCAGTGCAACAGGGAGGTAGCAATATACCATTATCTGGAACACAAGTTTACTGTTGAAATGTTTTTTTTTCTGAGTAGAAAGCAAAGGCACAATCTACTTTGTAGCCTGATCAAGGGATTAATATAGAGTATATATTACTTTTTCTGCTTGTACACCCTGCAGGTCTTGTGACTAAGACTTATAAGAGTGACACAGGTTAAAAAGATCGTACTGAGGTTCTTCTCTTAGCGTGAAAACGCATTTCCTTAATTCTAAGGGTGCTAAGAATTGACATCATTAAATTAAGTTAATAGAAGGTACAAATGTTCTGCCTCCTTTGGAATAACAGGACATGGTTACCCACTTGGTCGTCTGGTTTTAGATATCTACGGTTGAAGCAATTTTAAACCGTGTATCTTGCAGGGTCAGAACGCAAAGAAGGTAAGCCAAAAGGAAGTGGCGGCTGAAGTAAGAGGTAGGATATAGCTTCAGAATAAAAGGGATCAGCACAGCATATTTTTAGATACTTGAGAATGGGGCCCAAAAAGAACAAAACTGTGCAATCAAGGACACTGCTTCCCCTTCCAATCACACGCACGCTCTCTATATTGTATCTAATCACTCACAGTTATGGAGTCATTTCCTTAGGAGTTCTAAGGGAATCACGTTTGGATTCCAAAATGTATAAGCAATGCATGAATTTGATACTATAGAAACCTGCATCGGAAGTCCTTGATCAAAATATTCAGCACCACAAGTATGGTATCATTCTTCCAGTCCCTTCACAGTTTTCCACCTGGTACGTTTTTCAAGGATGTATATTACCTCAGAAAATAAAGAGAACAGATACTAAATTTGCCCTGAACTAATAACGAATCCTTGCATGACGTCATTGTCACATTAAGGAATATATTTAAAGATAAATAAAAGGAATCTTGACTAATTTTATTGTTTTCTGAGAAAAGGCCTGCAGAAGGAAGAGTGGGTGGCTGAATAAGATCCCACAAAACATTCAGCATTTATGACATAAAGGCAAATGCGTTGACAAGTGAAGTGAAAACTCAGTGTGTTATCACTGAGTCACACGTTGAGAAGCACATCTGTGACACAGAACGTAGAAAATATCAAAAGAATATAGTATAATGCCAAGCAAGCCCTTACAGAAGGAGCAGAATGTAAAAGGCTTTAAAATCATTACACATAAAGAGTAAAATCATGTAACAGCCGCACAATCTGGCACTCATGCTGTCATTAGGACAGAACCAAAAAAAAGTAAAGCCATTTAAAAGGAACCACTTGTGGACTGAAGCGTAACAACCAGATATCTCTGTATTTTGTATTAGTATTAGTATCTGAAACTCCACCTTGTTTGAAAAATCAGTGTAGTTTTGAATGGCTGCCCTCTGAATGACTGATAATGCCAACTAGACATATGTTACAACAATACAGGCACTGCAGTTATATATATAATATATGGAGACATGATGATTGTTATTTCACTTTTAAAAGTCACTATGCCCTAGGGCACAATTAACAGGCAATAAATTCCTACATGCTACTGAAGTTTAGAGATTAGCGTTTGCCAGTCAAAGCATGGAAACACATTTACACCTAATAAAATAAGGCTGATTAGCTGTTTAAATAATAGGAAATGTCAGTCGGGGGCCACAGAAGGCTATGAACAATAACTAAACCCATCACCAAAAAATTAACATGTGTGTTTAAAGAAAAGTCAAATATTAAGCATCTAAAAGAGCCTTAAACGTTTGCCAAATCATCCAAAAGAGAAGGAACTTCACTTAAGTGATGAAAACAATAGTTAGTGGTAGAAACTTACCGAAGTACAGTAGGGCATGTGTCACTACAGTCTGTGCACTTCTTTGCAGATTGATTTAGGAAAAGCTTTTACACACTGGACAGGAATTCAGTGAGAGTTTGGAGTGTAGTACAGCTTATTAGGACATGCTTTGGCCTTGTCCAGTTGTAGGATTGCAGATGATATCAAAGGGTATGTCTGGACCACAGGGCAGATGTGCTCGGTGGCGTGCCCTGCACTTCCCATCTCCCAGCTATCCATGGCTGTTGGAAGATGCGCGTCTCCCCACCGCCCATAGCCCTGTCCTTCCCAGGGAATTGAGGGCACAGCAGGAGGCTTGGATGGCTATAAAGTCTTGCTCTAACATGAAGTCAGGATGCAACTAATATGAGCTCCCAGACCCCAAAACTGGAAAAGCCCAAGCCCCTCATTGAAATATACTGATAGATGCTTTGGATTTAGGACTATATATGCTCACTTGAAAGTTAGGTAATACAAGGAAGGAGGAGGTGGACAATAGCACTGGTGTGGTATGCCACTCAAACCGACACATGACTTCTCTGTACTTGTGACTTGAGCCACTGCCTCTCTTCCTGAGAAGACAAGGATGGGTGCAGAGGCAGGTCTTCTACACATTGATACAGGCCAGGCAGCTCTGTTTGGTAGTGGTCAAGGATCAAAAATTGGATCCTAGCTACTGCTAATGTTGGAATTTGTCCACCCAGCTATCTGATTAGTTTTTAAAAAAATACTATAAATAATTTTCTGTTAGTTTTAACATCTTTGAGTGTTCTCCTCCTGTTTTCTCCTTTTTTTTCTCTAGCTTTGAATTTAAGAGAGGTTGAAGCAATCATTACCCGGCACCTATATAAAGAGACTAACAGCATACTTTCTAATTGATTTCATGGTTTGGTCTTCTACTCAGCACCTTTAACCTGACAAACTTAAGCTGTATCACTCAAAATAGAACCTACATCATGAAGGCATGCTTTTTTCCTGGTGTGAACCCCCAAATGCAAAATAAGGTACAACAAAAGTTAATTTTTTCCTGGAGTACTTGAGTTTGTCAAAATTCCACTGCGCACAACCCTCTGCCGAAAGCATTCAGCACCTTTCATGAATGCTAATGACCTTACAAGGGCTAGACAGTTTTGCAACGAGAACAATTTGTTGCTCAGCTGAGACGCTTGGAAAACATACATTAAAATAATACGTTGCATTAAGCAGTGACAAACTAAAGAATAAGTCATCAAATACAGTTTTGAAACCAAAAAGGTTTTGGCACCAAAGTTCAAAGGCAGTTAGTGTTTGCTGAATTTGTGGAATTTTCACATTCTGGGTTTCTTCTTGCCCATGGCAGGGAGACAGCCCTTAGGCAACGAACAGAAATGATCTCACATGGTTATGAATAAAAGCAGGACCTGCATAGTACTTGTGATATATGCTTGCTCTTCTATATTGTCTGCTTTGCAGCAGTATTCCCTTGCAGCACTGAATGATAACCATGCGCTGTATTAATAAGAGCATATCCAGCAGACTGAGGAAAGTGGTTTTCCCCCTCTGTTCAGCACTTACAAGATAAAGCTGAACTACTGTGTCCAGTTTGAGGATCTTCAGTACAAAGAGACAGACAAACCAGAGCAAGACCAGTAGAAAGGCTACCAAGACGTTTAAGGGGATGGACTACATGATATAGGAGAGTTCTCTCACATAGGGTGAGAGAACTAGGTTCATTCAGCTTCAGAGAACAGAAGCCTAAGAAAGGATCTGATTGCTGTCTAATCTAAATTAACGGGTGGCTATAGAAAAGAGATTCTTCTCAGAGAGGCAAGTTGCAGCTGGGGAGCTCTTATTAGATACAAGGAAAAAAGCCTTCCCAATGAGGTGCTCAGGTGGGAGAAGAGGCTGCTGCAGAATCCTCATCCTCAGAGATAATCAAGGCCCTGAGCAACATGGTGTAATTTCAAAGCTGACCCCATTTTGAGTGGGGGAGTGGGTTTAGACCAGATGAGGTCCTAAGATCCCTTCCAAGCTAAATTATTATATGATTTACAAGATCATGACAGGAAGACAATGTGAGGAAACATCTAAACCACATGATGAAATCCAGTTTAGTTTCAGTGGCATTTAAGCATGTGTTTGAATTACTCCTGAAACAGAATCAAGAAATAAATATAGATGCATGACGTAGAGAGATAAAGTGCCTATATATAGCTTCAAAAATTCTTGAAGAGGGGAAGGATGTTCTGCCTAGCCTGCCAGATTGGAACCAAGGAGACTGTTTGTCATTTCCAACATTTTTTTATAGGCTTTTTTGTGATTTGGTGCAAATAACTTAATCTCACTATAAATCAGATGCTGACTTATTAAGTAACAGCATAAATCCATTAACACTTAGATATTTGTGAGTCCTTCAAATAATACTGAAATAAAGTTCACAAGTGGTTTCCAACAGGGCAAAGGAGAGGATGCATCTCCTTAAGTTCTGAGTCATCCGTCTTAGTGTAAGACAAACTGTGTCATAAGAGCGTCATTGACAGCAAAGCTAGGAGGTTTAGCTCCAGCGTAGGCATCTATCATGTAGACATCTGCATTTGGTTAGAAGAATCTCACCCAGGAAGCTACAATGCAAAACTGCTTCCTCATGCCAGAAGCCTTCAGATGTAGCATTAATCAGAATGGAATAAGAAGTAGGATGGATGTTTCTTTTCTTCAGTCTCTCAATAATTGCACTGAGTGAGGGGTTTTTTTTTCACTGTTGCCAATAATACATTGACAAAAACACATTGTAATCTCTGTATTAAAAAACCTAGGTTATTACAATCATAAAGCTGCTCCAATGACTTCCAAGAAACAAACTTCTGGATGAAAGACAAATGGTTCAAATTAAACTTGGGTTAAATATGAATGACAGTTGGGAAAAATATCTTTGGAATTGTCCTAGGACAAGTACATTGACTGCTTACATACACAGAGATCTTTGCTAGTTCTTTAAACAGCACAAATCCCTCGTACTCTTCAATTTGCACTGCGCTCTTTGAATGCCAAGATCACCACAAAAATGAGACATGACTTCTTCCATATGATGTTTAGTAGATACTATGTCCTGTGTTTAAAACTGGTGGTCTGTCTGCCTGCGCTTTCCACACATCCCAATGCAATTATTACTTCTCCAGGTGTGAGGCAGTGGGTGAAGCAATATATAAGTGAAGCAAAAGTGAACCTCTACCACAAGCCTGAGTTCAGTAAAAGAAAAAATCCATCTTAGAGCAAAACTCTTCTCCAACTGCTTTATCACTGATATAAAGGTATGGGGTTCTCCCAAAAGCAAATTAATTTACCAACTTATTATCTGCTGCCACGTCTATTTTCCTAACCATGCTTCTAGAAAGTCTCATCTCAGCTCTCTCTTCTGATGTCTTCCACTTTGACATTCTTCCTGGAATTACAGTTAGCCTGACTTAATTTAATTAGCGTAAAGATGATGTACACATGTTCTGCCACAGTATTACTTACAGTCTTATAAGCATGTGTCTATATCCCCAAGGGCATCTTAGTCTATGTCTAGGGTATTTTAAATCCACATCACTCAACTATGACACAAAAAAACTAAAGGCTGTAGGGCTGGTCTACAAACTTCACCTCTTGACTTTTCTTATGCTTAGACTGTAAACATGTTACAGTAGAAATTATATTTTCATGCTTTCTATGTACATTGCCTAGCACAATGTGACCCTTGTCCAATATTGGAATGCCTGCCTATTTTACACTAATACAAATATCAATGAGCAAAATCTTTTTTTGTGTAACAGAGAAAACCTGCATGGGAAGGACATGACTTATAATTTAAGGAACCAGCAGAATCTATGCATCCAAGGATAAGTAAAATCCAGGAGAAAAAATGATCAAAATCCATTGTCATTGCTGGCAGATCTTAATGATGGGACGTAATTTGAAATGCTTAATACCCATATTGATTTGGTCTCAGGAAAATCATAAGGTAGATTCAAACAGATAAGAACAGCAAATGTATCACTCCAGCTTTTCATCAGGTTCTGGGCTGCTACAAGGTCTTGGGCAATCCCACTGAACCAGTGTGTGTGAAGCGTGTGGGCTTCCTTACGCCGCTGCCTGGTTTCCTCCTCCCTGAGAACAATGCAATGAATGGGACTGGGAGGGCAGGAGAGCATCCAGCCCTGGAGGACAGCTATTCACGCTGCTCCAGCCAAAGGCCTGTCAGCATTTCCACTCTTTCACACGCATCCCAACTTCAGACAGGGATTACGTCATTTTAACCACTTTTCTCACATTTAAAAAAGTCAAAATTAGTCAAAACAAAAACAGCAACCATGTGTGCTCAGGGATGTGAGCGGAGAAATAAGGATAAACAAATCTGCTGTCTTGCATATCCTACCAGCAGTTCGTCTCAGCGTGATCCTTAAAAACAGCAGGGTGCCTAGCCTCAGCTTTTATCAAATAACATTTATAGGACACCCCACATTCCCTACCAGTGGACCACAAAGAATCAACAGGGAACTAATAGGCTGTCCTTTATTTTTGAAATCTTAGGGTCCAGCTTACTCAAAAAATACTATGATGTATTTTGTTTTGTTTTGTTTTATAGCATGGGAAAGAATGAATGAGAAGTGACCCATACAGGCTTAGTTATGAACAATTACGGTTCATATTACAGGCATGTTTATGAAAACAACTGTGTGTAAGGACAAATACCCTTCAAAATCACAGTTCTGCATCTGCATGGACACATGAAGTTTGCTGTAAAGCCTGTTTTAAGGGAATGTCAGTTTTTCAGTGTTGGAAGAGGGAAGGCAGGCTCTAGTATGTCTAGACAGATGTGTTCAGGGATGTTGTCCCTAGACAGCAGAGGATATATGGCCTTTAAAGAGGACAAAGATTGGCTTTGCTATAAAAGAACAAGCCACTTCCTGGAGAGGAAGATGCACTGATTTTTTAGGAAAATGCAGACACATTGTGAGCTCCAAGGAACAGCGATCTAGAGAGGAAGGAAGAGGCTGCGATGTGAGGACTAAACATTACCTACCTATAAACTTTGTAATTAAGGCTCATAGCCTGTTATAAATGAGTCTTTGTACAATCTTCACCTAGATGACAAGAAGCAAATGCTTTATTTTATGTCTTTATTGGTTTCCTCTTCTGCTTCTCTCCTGCTTGAAGAAAAAAAAAAACTTGTAAAATACACCTGTAATATGGATTTCACTGCTAGTAAGGAGGAAAACCAAGACAGAATATGCGTTTGAACAGAAGCAAAAGGCTCTTTGTCAGGAAAAAAAGAAAGTAAGAGACTATAGAGATAACCTGATAATGAAGGGGGATTTCCCAATGAGGTGCCATGACTCCATGCTTAGACACTGACTCCCTGGACTCTCAAAGTCTCAGGGGAAAATTGGTGCTGTTACGTTCACACAATTCATATAGAAAATAGGAAATGTTTTCCAAAATTTTAAGAACATATTTTGCAAAGTCAGCAATTTACATTTTGCTACAGGAAAATTCTCAGAAAAGCAAGAAAAGTATGTGAGAGGTAGACAATGGAAAACTGTTTTTTAGCTTTCATATTGCAGTAAGTAAACACATAACAACCTTGCTTTGGCTATAAGACAGCTATACTCTCTAATATTTTATTGTGAATAAGCACAGATATAGGTTCAAGGAGTTCTCTTCCATGATTCCCGCTGTGGCTTTTAGCTTCTCAATAAATTCCTTGAGTTGAGTTTCTTTCTCCATCATTTTCCAAATGATGGAATTATTTTAGCAATATTATGAAGACTAATGTATTATCATAACTCAGTAGCTTGTGGTCTTAAAATGCTAGGAAAGGAAGTGGGGGTTAGGACAGATGTAAAATCCTTTGAACAGAGAAATAATCCTGAAATCTACTCTTCTCTTTCTTATCACCTAACATTCACCTCTTATTATGTTCAAATATGCCAGATGGTGGTTAATAATAGATAAGTGTATCTAGAATGAAGGCCAAACACATCATTTCATGCTCCTTATCTCTGTAATCTCCATTCAGAGGAATTCTCTTCTTCTTCTGGAATCTGGGGCAACTTTTCTGGAAACTGCAGCGATAGCAAACTCAGTAAGTTATCAGTCCCTGCAACATGTGTGAGTTGTGGCTGGAAGAAGAGCAGATGAAGATATCGACTAACAGCAGATTTTTTCCGCAATATCTGTCATTAGACTGAAGAAAGCATGCGCTCATGGCACATTGGGTCTGAAACAAAGGATGAATAACTTCACAAGGCTTTAAGGAAAACTGCCAGAAAAAACGTGGGGAAATGTGGCGCTTGAAGAGAACAGTAGATTAATGCATTAGCCCCTCATTGTCAGCCTAGTAAGAAGCCTGAGACTATTAATGAATTGGTGGTCTCCATTTAGTAGACTTTCGGGACATATCTCAAAGACAGAGTGCAATTTTTAGTTGGTCTTTGAAAATCACCCAGGAGAAGTGCAGAAGCACATGCTTTAGGCTGGATCTGAGGTCTGCTTCAAGGAACAAACAAAACATTTGGCAGGCAGAGCTAAATACGGGTGATGGAAAATGCTAAAGTACACCTGATGTCTGTAATCTTTTCTTTATTTAAAGAGTGGAAAAATACTAATCTGTAGAGCTTTGGAAACATACTGGATATGTCTTGTTTTAAGAATTTTGTGACCAACACTGGTACAGTGCAGTTACTGCCTCTGCATGGTAGCTTCATGTGAGGCCTGGTGCTTTAGTCTTGCGTTCATAAAAACGGGTGTGAATTAAGAAAGAATATAAGCATATTCAAAAATATCTCCTGTACTGAGGGAGAGAATAGTTGAAACATCTTACCACCCAATCCCAATGCTACTTCTCAGCATATAATGAAAATTAAGTTGTTTCTCTTGGACACAGAACAGATCCACATGTCACCTCACGACTATAGAAAGAAAATTCTGATCTCCCTTAGCCAAATCTTGTGCACTAAGAAGCTACAATACAGCACACCTTTTAGGGCATGATCCTTATTTACTCTCTTTAGACAGAAATATCCCAGAGGAGAAGGCTCCAGACACTCTTCCTTCCTCTCTTTTTCAAAGGATTTTTTTCATCTTTTCAGGACGGTCAGCATGCTATTCTCAAAAGCTATAGCTTTTACCACAATCAGATTTAGTCAGAATCTAGAGGAAAATCAGATTTGGAAAAAAAAAAAAAAATCATAGTTTTAACATAGATATAGCTGTTTATGAGATGTCGTGTAGATCCGATTTCTATGTAGAGCAGAGCCCCCCAAAATGAGTATTCTGCCTCAGTTTTCAAGCAGGCTGAGAAGGTACAACATGGTAGCAAGGGTAAATGGTAATTTTGAAGAAATCTGTAGAATTGGAAATGTCTATTTCCAAGGTGGCAGAAAATTTTAAAAAGCTGAATGGCCTAAATTTAATCATCTAGGTAATTTTCATCCTCCAATACTCAAAGAATCAGCACAGCAATCACAAGTCTTACAAAAAAAATTTTCAATGAGTATTGGTTCTATCTATACCTAGGAGCTATAGTTAAGAAAGAGAGGGAAAGGATATTCGAGATAACAATAGAGTCAATAATATGACAATAACAATAATTTTAGAATAAACTTTGAAGGAGAGGATAATTAGACCTTGGGTAACTGGAAAATAACATAGACTGAAAAATGGATTTTTCCAAGAGGAGGCAATATAATATCCTTCTTTGATTGTGTAAAGGACGTTTTGAAAACAGTAAGTACAGCTCTCATCTAGCAGAATTCTAGTTTAGCATTTGATATAAAGTCATGAGGAAAAATATTGTTTAAGATGGAGAAAGGTGTTAATGGTAGAATTAAAATTTGAATAAAATATTACTCAGAGAGAAGACTATAATGAAGTGCCTTGAAATGGGATGATTCAGGATATATCGGACTTCCTCAGGGACTGTTTTTAGGATCAGTCTTATTTAATATTTCCGTAAGTGATGGTCCCACAAGAAGTAGGAATATGTTAATGAAAGTTAGTCATAGCGCAGAAAGTCGGGAGGTCTCAAACCAGAGGAATATCAGACTAATTACACGCGGATTACATTAGAGTAATAGAAATGTAACAGAGTAAAACAAGGTCATGGACTAGAGATTAAGAACAAGACTTTCCGCAGCAAACTAGGAGCTTGCCAATTAAAGATCTCAGGTGAAGAGAAAGCCTGAGGGTAGCCTATGAAGCACCGGTGTGATGCAACTATGAAAAAAAGCAAATGTGATCCTAAACTGTATTAGGAGAATTGTATTACCATAGCTGTGCAGGCACTGATGTGACCGCACCTGAAACACTCTACAAAAGTCTGACTACTCGTGTTCAAGAACTGTAAAATTGGAGCGTGTTCTGGGAAAGGTTACTGGGATTATCAGAGGAACAGATGATGGTGTGGAGGCTCCATGTCCTCTTCATGGAAGAAGAATCATGCGAGCTAAAAGCCACCAGAACAGATAGGTATAAACTGTCTGTAAATGATTTCTGCTCAGACATGAAGTTTTCGTGACCAAAGCAATGAGGTTCCAGCACAACTGCCCAGAATAAGGAGAGTCAGGGAAGAGTGAAGAGGAATGAGATCAAGTTAACTTAATATGCAAGTTTATGAAGATGTTATGAAAATAATTCTATAGCACGGCTCTTTGTAACAGCAGTGGACAGGACTCAGTGAGCCAAAAGGAGCCCTTGAATCCAAATGTGATCCTATGTCAACCTCCCTTCCCCCTCCTTGTCTCCCTTGAGCCCGTACATTACTTTGATCTGCCCACTCTGATCCTCCACCACAAAGGTATTCACACAAATTTACTCTCAGAGGAGGATATGACAGTCTCTCTTGAAAAGTCCACTGTATATATTTCCCAAACCCTTTCAGGACTGTTTGCTCCTTTGAATAAACAGCTTGGGGTTTGTTTTTCCGGTAATCTCTTACAACTTAAAAAAGTCCTTCTGAAGAAGAAACCACACGAGTTTTCGCAGTTCATTTGCATCTTCTTTGTTCCAGCCTAAATCTAATTCTTTAAAATATTGACCTTTTTTTTAACCTGGAAGGTCACTCTGAATCCAATTCATAATCTTCCTTTACAGAAAATGAGTTTGTAATTTCTTCTGAAACTAAAAATAGAGAATTTGCCTGATGGTATTAACTTAATTTGCTTCCTTTCTCTTTAGTTTTAGCTCAATATGTTAAATAACAATATATTAAATAACCTTTACAACACTGTAATGGCATGTGCTTCAATAACTTTGTGCAAATAAACTTGTATCGGCTATCTGCTCCGACATTTTTCGCTTAGTAAGTATAGGGCTGCCACTCTTTGAATTCATTGACAGTTTCTGTCACAAGCATTACCTAACGTTGCTATATAAACCGAATAGGAAATCTCATTGTAAAACAAAGTTCCAGCAGCACACTTTCAGCATCTTTCAACAATAAAGCTGAGCATAGGAACGTGATTTAAGATGTTAGTATAACACACACAACAAAAAAGTAATTCATGTCGTAAAACAGGTAGCTGTAGAGACTCAGAATTAAGAGATGCAATACAAAGAGCAAAAAAAGTTAAGCCCATTGCGTGGAAAACCTACAGTAAGGAAGTATGAATAAAATCATCCATGGAAAATGTATAATCATAGTTTCCAGAAAAATGAACAAAAGTAAAATTCGTAATACATTATTTTCTCCATAGCAACAATTAATTAACTGCCAACACCCTTTACAATATAATAGCGTTGAATTTCATAAAAGCTTTTCCTGAAGAAACACTGCAATAGTTCTGTACAAAAACAGCGTTGCTGTTTTGCTCCAGCCTTGACTCTGTGAAGTCCACTCCGTGGGATCATTGCACCCGTGTGGAACCCTCTGAAATTCAAGCAAGCTCTCTACAGGCGTCAGGGTCTGCATACAAGCTGCTTGCTGTAAGCTACGACTTCTGTTTACCTACATGCGAGCAAACTGCAGTTTTCTCTCAGAAATGAGTCATCAGATTCAAATCTAAGCCCAAGCTTGGCCAAAATTCAGGAGGCTCTAGACCCACTTCGGATTTTGCTGGCTAAACCTAGGCACCCTGGCTCACATCCCGAGGAGTTCAACACATAATTGCCTTTGAAGATTTGAGCCGTAACTATTTCTAAGCCAGCCATCACCATGCCATCCATGTGGCTAATGATAGCATTCTTAAGCAGCACGTTGTGGTTGGATCAGAAACTTTGTCACGCTTTTGTTTTTAAAATGACAGAAAAAGCACATGGAGAAAATTTTCTGTTGACGGTTTCTTGCAGGGAAAAGAAACACTGTTTTCAGTGATGTATATGCTGAAAATGTCTGTTTTCTGTGCAAAATGCCAGCTTTTCAGTTTGGTGATTACTGGCTCATTTATTGCCTTCAGCTTTAAGAGGAAATTAAGGTGACTTCTGATTATCTTGCTGCTTAATGGATATGGTTATGAGTCAGAGCAGTCTCAGACTCCCCTTTTGCTGCTAGGCATTTTGGCAAACTCTTGGGTGATTTTTTTCCTGCACAGTA
>NW_008825109.1:4462059-4466546 GCF_000699105.1 Pygoscelis adeliae | reverse complement strand
CTGTGACTACAATTATTTTCAAGGTTTCCCTTAGGAAGACACTCTCACAGGAAACGTGCTCTTAGTCTCACCTATATGTGCAGGGTGGTTACGCTTCTGGGAGGCAAATCGCTCCAGGCTAAGGGGGAAGAGAAAAATGTTTTTTTCTGTGAAGTCTCACGAGGGATTTGGTCTCAGTGCCAAAAAAAGAGTTTATGGAGCAGTGAGATCCTGACTACGTGAACACTGGGTAGGTTAAACATTGGACTCAGGCTGAAGGATTAGTTTAAGAATCATATGGTCACGAGGAGGTAATAGAGTTTACTGAAAATAGCTATTTAGCCATTAATAGGGAAATACTCCTACTGGCATTCCTCCAGGTACTGCCCATGTTGCTTCAGCTGTTGCATATACATTGCTTTTTATCTTTCAACCCTGTTTTTTCATAGTTCTCATAGCATTGCGAGTGAAGAGAAAAAGTACTCAAAATCAGCCATAGGCATCTAACTCTCAGCTAGGCTGAACGGAGGCAGCTGGCAAGCCCCGAGGAGGAAGGCAGGTTCAGGGTGTTTGGCTACTGAGCATCCCCTAGTGACTGGCTCTTCCCATTACAGCCTCCTGCTTTTCTGAGTCGGCAAAAGGGGCGCAGAGACGAGAAGCCCAGGTTTCCCAGAGTCCGAACAACGGATTACTACAAATAAAGGAAGAGAACAGATACCAATCCGAGACTTACAAAAGCACTGACAAGCTACAAAATAAGTCATCACTTCAAGACAACAAGGACCTCTTTTTAATCCAACTACATAACTCGGACTAAAAAACAACTGGCATCCCTTGTTTGACCTACCAAAACAGGAACTGAAGGCACTTCTACAGATATACCATCTTTTCACTTAAAATTAACTTACGACTTATAAATCAAATAATGAAACGAGGGATTTTTGGTATTATTTCCCCACTGGATGCTGCAGCACATTAAAAAAGTTTACATTTCATAGAGGGATAACAATGTACTTTTTTTGGCCATCTATTGGACCGCTTGCTGCATTTGAATGATGAGGATGGGCAAAGTTTGACTCAAGAAAATCATGCAAGTTGTGGAGTTTGCTGGTAAACAAACAGGAAAAAATCATCTGCTTCGGCAATATGTGGGATTCTTTTTTTTTTTCTTCTCCCTGCAACAGTAACTTTTTTTCTAAATACTTTCACCAGCTTCAGGAAAGGGTGGGTTAGAGTCAGGGGTTTCCTGAGCCTTTTCAGAACATGGTTTTAACGTAGCCGTGTGTTCAGAAGAGCCCCTAGAGAGTCTTGTTTTGGAACACTCTGACGCCTACACATTATTATCTTTGCTACGTTTTGCAGTTTTGTGTGAAATTTATTTTTAATCTTTAACAAAACATGCCCCTGTTTATCTTAAATTCAGAAAAGGTTTAATAATTTAAAACAAAATAACTTTTTAAATAATTAGATTTACAATGAATGCCAAAACATAAAAGTATAAAGCAAGTTAACAAGAAAGGACTTCTTAAAGATCAAAGAAAATGTGTTTATTTGATTTGATTAAAAACAAATAAAAAGTACTTTCACTTTAACAGGTTATAACTGGCTGTTGACAGAAACCAGTGAAAGAGTTTCCCAGTCCCACAGGATAAAGGTTTTCTTCTGATAGAGGTTCACGTACTCAGAACAGATTGCCCACTGATACGTCAAAGGCATTATATTTTGAAAAGCGACAAAGCTGCATCAATATTAAAAACCGTGGATACAAAGGCAAGTTTCCTTGGACAACATACTCCTTTTGCTATTGTTAAGTAGGACTGATGGTGTAAATCAACGGGTATTTCTATCTTCCATCCCTCCATACACAAGAAAGCTCTGGGAATGGGAGAGGTAAAAAGTACCATTTAATTTAGTGGAAAGGCAATTATTAGCTCAAAAACTGCTTTAACATAGCAGTAGAGTTCCCAGAAGAGAGCTGGCTTCTGTAGATCTCCCCCTCCATGGACAGAGGAGGCTGGTATGCGGCAGCCTGTGCCCTGCCAGGCATGCTATGCCTCTGTCATGACAAGTTTTGAGTCCACCAGGGAAGTCTTTCCCCGAGGCTTGAACAGAAAATGTACAGACCTCTCATGAAATGATGCCATGCTAGGATCCAGGCAAGAAAAAGCTAAGTAATTGAAACAGGAATTTGCTTTAAGTCATGCTGTCTAAAACTTTGTTTAATGATGTTTATGTTTGTTAATACCAATTTAACTGCTAAAAGAGCATTTGAAACAGTATGGGGTTTTTTAAAAGAGTAAACACTTTCCTCATTTCTAAAAGATAAAAGAATCCATGGTCTAAAGATCACTTGAAACCGCAGTGAAGTCCCTCAGCTAAACCAAAAAGACCAGATTTGATGTTCCAAAAATGCTGAGGTAAAAAACATCCAGAAAATATTTAAAACATTCATACATCTTAGACCTCCTCTTCACAAAATGACAAAAAAATAATTCTCAAAAAAATAATAATTTGCAGGTTATCTTTAAAAGCGACATGTGAAATTCATCATCCTAACTTTACAGAAGTAATCATTTTAGAGGAGCGGTAGTTATTTTCACACTAATTTTAGAGTGTCCACATACTCTTTTAAGTGTCCACATACAAGAACAGCCTCTTTAGCAACCACAGTCACTGCATCTCACTTCCCACCCTGTTGCCATCGGCCTGGAAGATGCCTTCAGACAGACTATCCAGACCTGCATGCCAGCAACACCCCCTGGCAGGCAGGCTTCAGCACACAGGGCCCTGCGTGCTGGGGCTGCTGTGCCTGGGGCAGTGCCTGCGGGCTCCTGTCCGCGCTCTGGTGAGCCCGGTGCTGGGGGCAGCCTTAAAATCATCTGCTACACAGAGGGCAGCCATACCTACTGCTTCTGAGCAGTCGAAGCACTCATCGCTCACCACGTCCTCTCATTTCTGATCAAAGGTTTGGTCAGCCCGACAGTTGCTCATGTAACTCCAGTTAACTTGCAGCAGGGCTGCAGAGAGGAATGAGATACTACTCCCATCATCCACCGTTGAGATGCTCGCTGTAAGATCATTAAAACAAAGCTGGTTGTGAAAGAAATCAAGCCTTGCTCCAATTTAAAATACTTGGTAAATTGACGAGAAAACATGTGTGTGATTTGTGTTTATGTCTGGAAGTTTTCCCTAGCGTGAAAGCCTTTAAAGGAAAACCAGATCTTTCTTGCAATGTATGTTCTTTTATGTTATGCAGCCTAGACCGTGGATTGCAGTGATGTCAAAAATGTACATGGAGTGATTGAACCCTGTCTGTGTCCTGCAAGAATGACTTTGAAAGTTAGATGTTTCATCTCTACAGTCATATCCTGATCAACAAACTCAGTCAATAAATAAATACATTTAGTGACAAACCTAGCTTTTTCTGTAAGCTGCAGTTAAACAGGAACTTGATTTGTTTTTTGTATTCACATCTATTCTATAATAATGAATCCAGCACCACAATATCCGAGTACCCATTATAAGATCAGAGAAACCTTTGTGGTACCCGTTTTCCTAAAAATGATTTAAAAACCCCAGTTCTCCATTCTCATTCTTTTGATGTCTTTGCTTTAAGCCTGAATACAAAGGGCCAGAACTTTGGTTGAGAATGTTTTTTTTTAAGTGGTGAACTGATTTTGCCCGAGAAAGAGGAAACAGAGTATAAAGCATATGAATTTTTCAGTAATTTTCTCCAAAGCCGTGTGCAATTAAAACATATATAAAATTTGCATTTAAATATTGCTTTTTGTGCAAGATGTGGTGTTTATTTGTCATATACGAAATTTGTATCATCAGGGCAATTTGGAGCAAAATCTTAAAGGGTTGAATGAGCTACAGGTCTCAGAATAAATATGTAAAATCGATGCGCCAGATGCACACCTGGAGCTACACATTGAAATCCGTGGAAAACTTTCTCATGATTGTCGGAAAGTCTTACAAAGTTTAAGTGCAAGCTAATATTAATTCCGTTACCATACTGTTATTGTGGCTATTAATACCTGCCTACTAACACAGCAGCTTTTAGCCACCATTCTCAAAACCCATTTCCAAAGATTAACCCGCTGCAGGCCCGTCCCTGTCGGTCGCTGAGAGAAGATCAGGGCCCCCCGAGGCCCTTGGTAGAGCAGCACACCCCAACGCCTCTCATCCGCACAGCGGAGGCTGCGCGGCTGGCCCAGCGCCCGAGGAAGCATCGCTGCCTCGTCTCGCTACCTCAGGCTGCCAGCACTGTGACAGCGGTTGGGGTCACACCAGCTCTCTGCTTTTGCTGCCTGTGGCCCACTGGGAGAGGACGGGTTTGACCAAGAGAAGCACCCCTCACCCGACGCCACAACATGGCCGACCCGGCCTCCTGTGGGAGGCCATTGGTCAACTCCAGCTCATGCTTGGGGCCAGGGTGGTACCGAAACAGCTGGGCTTTGCCGGCATGTGGGAACAGCACGGTCAGTCTATGAGCAAGAGCCCAT
>NW_008825109.1:4437173-4461372 GCF_000699105.1 Pygoscelis adeliae | reverse complement strand
AGGGGCTTCGTGCGCGGCAGCCAGCGCGGCAGCGCCGGCGGAGGGAGGTCGTGCCTCAAGCCTTTGTGGTGGATAGCAGTGGCGTGACCGCCTGTGACGGACTGGGCGCTGCCGTGACTTGAGCGCCTTACTTTTTGGGAGTATTTCATGGTTTTCTCCTTACGCCTGACCTTCACTTTGATCTTCCCTCTTGTCGCATCTTCCAGGCAATGTATCTCTTCAACGCGTTCGCTTACAGCAATCTCAGAAAGGTCTGGCCAGCGTTGAGTACGTTAGTTGGTAGATGCTTTATATGCATGTCATAACAGGTAGTTCAGGGTTTTCTAATAGCTGTTAGGTTGTTGACAGTTAACACGTTCGTACAAAGGACCTTACTTAAGCATGAATTTTCTGTTGGATCCGACAGTGCTGCTGGAGGAAACTCCTGCACTGAACAGCCCATCACTGTCACCTTCCAGAATTTGTTATACATTGGCCTATTGGTGGAGCAATTTGTATGAACAATCCTAAAATCGCTTCAATAAAATCGGGCAGGTTAGCATGGAATTAGTGGTCTGGGTTAAGGTGGCTTTACTTAGTAAGTCTGTGGAGGTGTGTTTTTCTGGTCTTCTGCTACAAGTTACTGTTTTTCCTTTGCTCTTTCAGTTACCTGGTATGCTAGACTGCTTAAATACACCTTGTCCTCTTTATGGCAGCCTTAAACCATGAATAAAATCAGTTTGATCTTAGTGGATTGCGTCTGTATTGAAGTAAATGAAGGAATGCTCAGACATGTTCCTTTCTGTCCTGTCAGCTGAGCATGACCTGCCTTCTTCCTTTCCATCCCTGCAGCCCAGGGTGGGAATGAACAACGGGTAATTGCGAGTTTAACGGTTTCAGCCAGATCCAAAAAATGTGTTATTGATACCTTTAACTGTTATCAGACTCTCTGGAAGGATTGTAATTTAGTGTGGGGTTTGTGTTTTGGTGGTTTTTGTTTTTTTAAAAAGAGACTTTAAAGTCTAGGGCTTGTACATGAGTAGTTTAAGGAGTCTTTGAACACTGTTTCATTTGCCTGGCCTAACAGCCCACACAAAAGGGGTCTAGTTCTGTTAAAGTAATCCTTACCTTTTTTTATTCCAGAATTCCAGAGGCACTTCTTATCTCTTGAAGGATAGTGTCCCAATTACTGAATTTTCAGCTTCAGGACCATTTGAAGGTCATGATCTTCTGCGTAGAGGGTATACTTTACTTTTTCTTGTTGAATTGTGCCATAGCCGATGTTCAACTTCAGATACAGGAAGAAAGTATGTGTTAAATGTTGGCTTTTTAAAGGAGGTTCTTGGAAGGTGTATTGCAAAAGCTATAACCTAAAGTGCACATATTTAATCAGATTGCCTTTCAAGCGTGAATTTTCTGTGAAACATCACTTCAAGAAGTAGATAACATTAATGGACTTCTACCTGTGTGATACTGCTCTTTAGAAAAGAGATGGCAAAGTATTAATAATTATGAAATATATGCTAGTTTTAATATACATGTATATGAGTGTGCTGTAGCACTGTGGGAAATGGTTAATTTCAGCATTGGTGCAAAAAGTAAATATAGTAAAAATAGTGGGTTTGGGTTTTGTCATTTTATATGAGTGGAAAACTACGTCTGTGTCTTGGATAATGAATCTGAAATAAGTTCATGGAGTTTAAAATGTGGGTAATATAGGTATGGGGGAGGAAGGTATGTACAATATTCAGTTGCAAAAGCTTGGCGACTTCTAAAATCAGATACCGTGTAGCTTGGACATAATTAAACCTATGATGTTTTAATTTATTAATATTTTTCTTTATTTCTGAAGGGGGTCAAGGAAGAAAAGCTGTCATTCTGTTTTGTCAAACATAAAGAGAAAAGGATGCCTGAAATTTAAATTATTTTTCTTCTGGTGGTGCTGTAGTTAGAGGTCTTACTTGCTGTTTCACTACTAAGCTTTTTTTTTTTTTGGTAGTTCAAACTGCTAATTGTGTGTCTCTGTGGGTTGATGTTTGTATCTGCAACTTAATATCCTGATTAATTTGAAGTTCAAATTTTTTACTTGTATTTCTAGCTTTACAAGTGTGAAAAATGAATTGTTGCCCAGCCACCCACTGGAGTTGTCAGAAAAAAATGTAAGTACAACAGCAAATGTAGCCGTCTTCACTCTTAACTAATTATGAAGTTTAAATTAACAATGTGGTTACCTGGACTGCTTTTTGCGGTAACAAGTAATGAGCAGGGTCTTGCCTTTAACAGAATAAAGGTGTTCAACAATAGTAACATCTTATTTATACAAATAACGTCGTTGGCAAATTTGTTTAATGTTAACCTCCCACTTCAAGTATGTAAGCGGGCTTCCAAGTAGGGATTTACTTGGTAAGCTTTAGTCATCTAAAAGTTACTAAGCTGGTTGTGTATGCAGCCTCTATAGTTAGGAGGGGGGCACACCTGTCACTTCTAGAAGGCTGATCCTCCCATTTTGTCTATAGGTTTACCATCTATCTTCATTTTCAGACTTTCAGTCTGTGAACACGTAAATACTTTTCATGAAATTACTTGATCCCATTTAGAAATTTTACACATACAGTTTGTCATAAGTGTGTGCAATCTTGTCCGGCTTAGTTATCGCTCATGGACCACTTAAGAGTGGTCTGTGGACCATAGGCTGAAGGGAAAGGGAGACTAGACTGACAGCTTTGGCTAAATAGCTCGTTGAACTGAGTCTTGTCTCTGGTGCCTGTTTTGTCATCACAGAAGATTTGATGTAATAGAATGTCCTGAAGCAAAGGCAGTATTTGGATATAGTGTTCCAAATTGCTAAGCTAATCAGCATGACGAGGTCTGAATGTAATGTCTAATGTATTCTAATTCTAACCAGTGCTAGTGTTGCCTTGAGTTAAAAGGATGATGTTAATGTGACACCAACTTCAGGAGCTTATTTATAAATACTGTAAATGTTTCAGAGCTATTTGTCAATTGTTTTTTTTTTTTTACAACTGACTACTATAACTTAGTTTTTAACTCTGTTCTTGCTGTATAAAACCTGCATAATTAAAAGATTACATGCTAGAGAGAAAAAAATGCATAGAAATTAAAACAATGTGTTCCCCTATGAACTATGTGAAACTTTTAAGTTGCTTTTTCCACATATTGTTTGGTTATTTTTCTGTAAATTTATGGCCGATTTTTCTAAGCATTATTTTCATGTACTTTTGAATGGGAAAAGACTTATCTTAGCCTGAGATAGTTATGGTTGTTTTTACTGCCATAAATAGTAGGGTATTCAGGTAGCACTAGTAGAAACCAAATCTTTCTGCTACCCAGATAAGGAGTCCTACCTTTATAAAATGAAAGACATGGAAAAATAATGTGACCAGAATTGTAAGTTTGGGATGAGGCAAATAAATAGTATTTTCTGCTAACTTTTAAAGAGCATTCAATGTAGGTTGTTATGAAGAAAACACGTTATGCCTTTGACTTGTATTTTCCTGTTGATTTTTGAGATCCCTTCACATAAACAGGATGATATTCTCATACTAGTAGGCTTTTGTCATGGTGATTGAGTACAGGTTTTAAAATAAGAGATTTGTATTTTTTGTTTTACTTTACAATACTGTATTGTGTCAACATTACAGCCATGTAGTCACTACTATAAATGCCAAATTTGAGACTGAATTGCTCAAACTTAAGTTAACATTAAGCATAAGTTACTTTTGTGTACTTCAGTATTCGTGAGCCAGCATTTTAATTAAAAGAATTCCCTACTAAATAGATTTTCTTTGTCTTACTGATCAGTTTTAAAGCAGTTGGTAAAATTACGAGCTTTCTTTTGCTTTTTGGATTCATACGGAGTGTATGTGGTGCTCTGTCTTCCTACTTGATCAGAAAAGAAGTACTTCAAGAGTTTTCAAATAAAGTCTTTGATAGCTAACAATAACATCAATTGCGGCTTTCAAGTTTGTATTCTTACTTTAAACCAGACTTAGCTTCCAATTCATGCTGACAATATTGTAGTAAAGTAGTGCAAAACTACACCACTTGGTGGTGGTACGTGTCCTGATTGTCAAAAATAACAAAATAAAATTGCTACTATTGATTTGTAATAAAATCCAGCAAAAAGCAACTCCAGTTTCATAAAACAAATACTACTGCATCACTATCTTTTGTGTACATTTGAGAAAACATATGATGGAATCACTGAATTTTTACATATAAACTCAATAAGCATGTTCATTTAAGTAGGATGTCACAAATATCTTCTATGGCTATACTTGAAAGTAACTTTTTCTAAAATAAAAAAAATCAATGTTTTTTGTGATAGTTCCAGTTTAATCAAGATAAAACAAACTTTGCCACACTGAGAAACATTCAAGGACTCCATGCACCTTTAAAGCTGCAGATGGAATTCAGAGCAGTGAAACAGGTAGGCATTTTTATCCAACTGGTATAACTTAAACCACTTGAAAAAATTTTTATCTTGGAATGTGCTTTCAGAGAAACATCTTTCTTTATTGAAATACCTTATGTTTCCAAAAGAAATTATTTCATTGGACTGCTTTTATTAAAACCAACCAACCAAACATTGCAATTAATAGTTTCCAGGACACTCAATATGCTGAAGCCTTTCAGCTGCTGTTCTTTTATTGGTTACTTGGTGGAGTGGTAACCACTCTAGCTTTTCCGTGGACTAGCTTCTTGTAAGCCTTCAGAGAAAAGCAGGAGGACTTGAGTATTAATTCCTAAAATTAATGCTCTCCTCTGAACCTATGACCTTCATGGGAAGGAATCCGTGCATCTGTAGGGCAAAGAGACTTAGGGATCTGAAGCAGGTACTGATTTGGGAGTGGATATAGAGGTAGCGTGAAACCTGAAGCAGAGAATTTGCTATGTGCTTATTATTGTTCCATAGCCTTTCTTGTAAGATCAGGGGAGGTCTACAGGGAGTTAAGTTCAAAGGTTTTAACTCTTAATTGGGAAGCTGAGTCTGTCTTCTTTTCCTTCTTATCACCTAGGATGGAGAGTAACTGGAGGGAGGCTGACTTTGTCCCTTAGGAAACATAGAAAGCTCATTGGTCCTAGTAGACTTTTTTGGCTTGTTGAAGGTTGTAAAGCTATTAAGAGTTGTTTTTCCAAGTGAGTTGGAGCAATTTTATACTCCCTTCCAGTGGATCAGGTGCTACTGAACCACAGTGAGCTGCATTAAACTTGGCAGAAATTACTGGTCCTGAAGAGGTGAAAGTCAAACAGGGTGTATGAAAACATCCCTTGATCTCAGCTGTGCTGTCTTACAAGGAAAAATCTTTTTCCTAACTGTTGTTAGCATGTGGCAGAAAATGAGGCAGGTGAGGATATCCTGCTAGTGTGTCTCCACAAGTATTCTTGGGGGATGGGGGGGGAAATATGGTGATTAGAAGGTTTTTCACTGCCAGCTTCATGTTGGATATACAAGTTCTCTTGTGGTTTAATTTCACTTTTCTAAAATATTTACTGGAGTAGTGTATTTGAACTTCTGACAGTTGTACCAGTAGTGACTATGGAAATCTTTGACATATTTTTTGTGTAAAGAGATAGCTACTTGATAATTTTATGGTTGTAAAATATGTTCATGGTATAACTGAAGCATCGCTACTGGTAGTGAATGCAATTGTTAAGTACAGATGTACCATTCTCAGGATATTTAGGATCCGAATGCTGTGTGTACCACTTGAAATTTTTTTGTAATACTGTGGGTGAAGGGTACAGAAGAGAGTCTTGAAAGTAACTGGGAGTGGATTTGAAGCTTAAGAATTGGTGGGGAACAGAGAAATAATTATGATTTAGGTTAATTGCAAGGAGGATTATGTTTAGATGTGAAAATCAATATAACTCTTCCACTTACATTCCTGACTTGTCAGAGGTGTAGGAAACTTAGAATGTGATTTACAAATGCTGCAGTATGTCAGTTGCCCAACACTGACCTCAGAGTGCTGATGTGTTTGTTGCAGTGAGCCCCCCCAGCTTTATGTGATAACAGAGGAGAAAAAAAAACTACTTTTTTTTTTAACTACACTACTTGCTGTAGTAGCTACACTGCAGTGAAAGCTACAAATCTAGTGAAAGGCTGTTCTTTTCACAACAGAGAGATAAACAGTAGAAGATGGTGGTGTTAGGTAGGTTTTGCTATCTATGTGTGCCAGTAGTTCTCTTATTTCATCGTTGCTTTTGAAGGAAGAAATGACTTTGACAATCACTTCTCTCAGTTACTTCAGACTGAAAAATCCAAATATAAACCTCCTTAATTTCAGACTTGCAGAAACTTGAACTCTTGTTGTCTTTTCCCAGGTCCAGCGTCTCCCATTTCTTCACAGCTCAAATGTAGCACTGGATACTCTGAGGGGAAATGATGAATGCATCGGTTTTGAGGATATCCTTAATGGTAAATACATTCCAGTTTGAATGTTATGGAAACATGTAAAGGTAAAACTTAGGAACTGTGAAGTTCTTTGCCTCTATGGAATAAAGAGAATTAAATGCACAAAATACAAAGAAAAAAATTGAATTCCTAAAGGCAAAGAAGCACTGGGGGAAGGAGAAATAAATGTGGTTCAGCTGGTTGTGTGGAAATTACTCTGAAATATTGAGAAAGCCAGTATTTGCTTGTAGGCTGGGTTTCTAAAGGAGTGGAAGATTATGCACTTAATGTTGTATGCCTGTTTCCCCAGAAACTTTTGAACTACTTGTGCAGATTTTGACAGGTGGAGCTTACAAAGATAGAAAGTTTGTATAAGTTCTATAATTAAAAAGAAAGAAAGGCTAAAGGAGAGATACTGAACTAATGAACCAGAGATGTGGTGGGGGAAGGCTCCCTCAAATTAACTCAACAGTTTGCAGTTGTGTGGTGGGCTACTGGCTGACAGTATGTGTGGAATAGAATAAACCTGGAAAAATAGTTTAAAAAAATAATTTCTTTCTAGCTGGTAGTTAAGGACATGGAAAGAGGCAGAGGGTATTTTGAGGTGGGATTGGAGAATGGAAAGAGACAGGTAGATAGGAAACTGGAAATAATGGAGGGGTAGGTGGGAATCTAGAGGCATGAGGTAAATCTGGGATTATTTTCTGGGATGGGTTTACAGGAAGCAAGGGAAGGAATCTTAGGTTATTGTGGTTCAGGGGTAGAGCAATGTCAGACATAATTTATAGGAATTTGGTTATTAACCATTGCTCACAACAAGCTGTTACATATTTATAGAGTGCTGAGGAGTGAGCAGGTTAAAAGTGTTTTTGGTAAGGTTGTATTTATCAGCTGGGGCTGGATTAGATAATTTTAGTGTCTGGAGGAATCAAAGGCATTAATATGCGTTATTTACAGAAGGAAAACACTCCAATACACCCATAAAGAAAGGTGTATTTCTTTCAAGTGCAGTCACAACCTTTTTTCTGGCCTTGATTTTTATTTTATTTATTTTTTGTATGGAAATGACGTTCATACTGTCAGTATTGGTATCTCTTGTGTCCTCTGTACATTCCTTGATAACATTAGAGTACAGTGGCTAATGCCAACCATACTTTACAGAATGGAGGAAATCTCAGAGATATTTAAGGGCATAGAATTTCTGTGAAACTACGTGGTTAGGTGGAGAAGAGAAACCACAAGTACGTCCCAACTAGCAGAAGGGCTGGAGTGTGAGCTCCTATTGTGCAGAGAAGTTGCACTGGAAAAAGATGTGGGGCACCTATGAGGAAAAGCTTCAGTAGACTTGAGTTTTCTTAAACGCAAAACTCAATCAGCCTTGAGATTCAAGCTATAGGAGACTGTGCTTATGTAGAACTGGTTGGTTTTACTTGAAGTGTGTGCGTGTCCTTATGAAACACTGTTCCACTATGGATGTATTTGTTATCTGATGATTGCTTTGGATAGAGACTTAGGAGTTACAGACCTGCATTGTGCAACACTGTCAAAAATCAGTAGAGTAACTGTTGCACTAAGGATTAGAATGAAGGGAAAAAAGAAATGGTCATGTTCATAGTTATTGTTGGTCTTTGTAGCTTGGTAAAAGCCTCATGCCGTTGACTGTGGTTTTTTTTTTCCAGATCCTTCACAGAGTGAAGTTATGGGAGAACCACACATGATGATGGAATACAAGCTTGGTTTATTGTAACAAAATGTACTCCACAAAAATGTTTTGTGTGTGTCTTTATACTGCAGATCTAAACACATGATACTAAATTGACACTCGCGGTGTTAAGCAGTCCTACAGTTACCACTTGCCTTCCTTGATGAAAAGGCACATTAAATGTTTAAAGTCTAAATTGTTCTGTGCTTGTTGTCAATTATATAAATGTGCTGTAACTAGGTAGTTTAAATAATGTCTCTTCATCCACTGCTCAGGACAGTAGCTTCTTAACTATGGAAATGCTATATATGTATACAAGAAATCCAAAAATACCCATGCATTTTAAAACTGATTACTGTCGGTAAATGCATTTAATGGATGTTCTTGCAGAAGAACTTTTTAAGGGGGAAAAGAAGGTATTTTCCATTGAGTAACTCTTTGTTCATGAAAATTTCCATACACTTTTTAAACTATTGAATAAAAGTTTGCTATAAATGCTGTTGCGTTCCAAAATATATTTAATTGTAAATCAAGAATCTCTTATCCGCAACACTGTTTGTGGTGTTCCTTTTTCCTGCAGTATCTTTAAAGATCTTTAACTTCTGCACTGCCAGTGGAATCCTGTTACATACATTTTATCCCCCCCTGTTGCCAGTTGTTCGTGAGTGAACCATTAAGATTTTGTGTCGAATTGGAAGTATCGCTGTAAGAAGGGAGTTGAAGGTCTGGATTTTTTCATCTGTGTCTCTGAGAGGATATTCTGATTCCTGAAAGTAGAAGCAAGTTCCGCTTGGAGTTTAAAGAGGTGTTTTAAAATCTATTTGGGAACATAATCCAAAAGAGCAGCCCTAGATCTAGGTATTTTAGATTTCAGGGATTAAGAAAGAATGCAGTGCCTAATTATAACAGTACCTAAGAAAGCTGCTGCAGTGAGAACATGAAGATATAGTGGTACTAGATGACAAATACAGAAATAATTTTTTGTGGATTTACCAAAATCGGACCTTAATTAAGGGAGAATGAGACACCTATACTTAAATACACCTTTTGAAGGAGCAGGCCACTGAGAGGGTTTTTGTGTGCTTAAGTGGGGGATGGATGTGCATGTGTTATTAAATTCAGGGCTGTAACAACTATTTTCTGATGTCATACATGTGCATGTATCATATATAAATCCTGCAAGGCAGCTAATATGATGTGGCATATTAGGAGAAAAAGTCTGTGGTTCAAAAGATGTCATCTCTTGTCACATGGGGGGAGCTTGAAACAATATTTCTAAGACAGGAACTGTCTTTATTCAGCAGGTTTTAATGACTCGGTTAAACTGCTAAGTGCACTCAGTATTCTGTTATAGATAATTTTAGCAGAAATGTTGCTATAAACCTCTTTTCACAATCCCAAACATCTCTTGTGCTTTTCAGTGCGCTTAAAGGTGCCACAAAATCACATGTGTGTGAAAGCCTCTAGCTTCTGTCCTGTAAATTTTACAGTGCTTTTATGTGCATCTATTGCAAAACATTGCAGCAAAGTGAAAACATTGAGATGACACAGTATGAGACACTTTACTGTCGGTTTTATTTGGTTTTATATTTAAACTTGTTTCATTTAAGAAGTGAACCTTCTAAAATTGTCTTTCACTTGCAGAGATTAGAGGCTTGTGCTATGAAATACAAGCAATTTAATTTGTATTTTTTGCCTTAGTGAGGTTAAACACAGGACCAATAAATTGAGCGTGCAGGTGTAGACCTCCTCACTATTTTGTTTTCCATAGCTGTCCTGTTTTTTCTGTGAGCTGATATACTTTATTAAATATCAGAATTGGCTGCTATTTTATAATTGACAAGTTTCTTGGCAGTTTTGTATAAAGCAAAAGTAAACTGCTGTTTTGAAGTAAGCTTGGGGTTCAGTAGGTTTTGTATTGCTCTAGGCTCAGGCTAGAAAGGCTGAGGGGTTACCTTGCCAGGTCTGGGACAAATTAAGGTATGGGCATGCATTTTTAGGAGGATTTTCAGGTCTGCCTTCCTACCAGCACTGTTCCAGAAATAGGGGTGCAGAAAACGGGGAGCCCTCCCATAGTTGTGCACAGTTACTGGTTCTTTGTAGCTCCTCGCCTCCAGTGTATCTAGCTAGTTGGCCTTTCCTGGTGTTGGTTGAAAGATGTATTGTATTGTATCCACGCAAAACTACGCTCAGACGAGTATTTAGTAGAATTTCTCATTAGTGCAGCGAAGAGCGGACACAGATTAGGAGGCTGGACGTAGTTTCTAGGTGGTTTTGTTCAAGGTTTAGTATACTTTATTATAATCTTGGGTGAGACCAACCCATCTCCAGAGCAAGGAAGCTCATTTTAGGGGCTAGCCAGGCTGGAAAGCAAATGGTATGTGTAAGAGGCACATGCAAGAATTTATGCTTTTAATAGAGTAATGGAGTCAAAGAGGACTGAGGCAAAGAGCTTTTGAGATAAAAAGGAAGGGTTGCACTTGCTCAGCGTTGCAGTGGGTTGGGCTGGGGACTGGTCTTCCTGGCCCAGCCCCTTCTCCCTGTTACAGACAAGCCTCATTCTGTAAGGCAGGTGCTGCAAGTAGCAATCTGCAGAGGCACGCCAAGCGAGGTGTGCTGACAAGTGTAGCTGGGACAGACCCTGCCTTGGTCTCGCATTGGACCCAACCTGGGCAAGGGGAGGAAGGTGCTTGCAGGTCCCCTGGTCTGACAGGTGCAACACAAGCCCCCGCGCTGACTTCTTGCGGACAGCAGTGCTGTCCCTGCCTCCCCTTGGTGCTGATGTTCAGGGCAGCATCCTTGCCTCCCTCCTCCTCCTGCGCTGCTGTTTGTGTGTTATGACCACAAAAAATAGATGATACCATAGTGCTGCTGCTTCTGTTTACATAAACATTCCTCCACCGGTCATCCTGTTGGCCGTTTGTCAAAGAACAATGCAAGAACTACAAATACAATGTAGAGTTTAAAAAACCAAACTTCATTATTAACTTCTGTCAAAATAATTTGCATTTACATACAAACAGAGCAACTACTATAAACTTGGAAGATTTTGATTTAATAATCTGAAGCACACCAGTACCTGGTTTCCTCAACTTGTGCTGTGCTAGGCACTTTAAAAAAACACAGTTCATATCCTTCATGTGTTTTGACTGAAACTTACAACCAGTTCTAAATGCTGTGTCTACCAGAAATACTTTGCAAAGAGCAAGTACTTTGTACAGCAAAATCAAACCATAACAAAGCCATTCCTGAAGTGCAGGTGCATGTTCTCATTTGGGTCAACAGAATGCCACTGCGGAATGGGCTTGCTTTCTTGCTACCTTCCGAGTGCTAGCAAAGGTGTGCATTGAAGAAGAGGAAGTGAATGCACACACCCCTTCTTCATTTGTTTTACTTTTTCCAGGCAGTTTTGTGTGAAATAGTTAATTTCATAAAGTGTTACATAACTGCATAATGAAGAGGCAAAGAAGACAATGTAATCTTTGTGCTGAAATCCTTTACATCAGTGTTTTCTTAATCTCTCTACAAGTGCTCATTATGTTTTGGACACACCGATTATTGTAAAGCTCAGCTCACTTCTCCAGTGAGTTGGCAGCAACTTGGGCACCTCAAGGGAGGGGAGTTAAGCGGTTTTATTTACTGGCTAGTATCTAAACTAGCTAGGAAAAGCTAATGATCTTTAATTGCCAACATCAGCCTTGGTAGTTCAGGACAGAAGTGTAAGAGCTGGCTATAGTTATTAGCTGTGCAAATATTCATTCCTCCTGTCCTGGATAAATGGCACTGTTTTCACCAGTGATGATAGTTTACACTATCTCCTGGATAGTGTAAACTCTCCTTTACCTTATTTGAACCCTCTTCCAAACTTCTCCGTGATCGCGATACATAGCTTGGAAACAATGCTGTCTTTCAAACAGAAAGGATCTACAATATCATATCATTGTGATGTGGTACTAGTATTTTTTGGTGGAGTACCACTGAGAAGCTCTGCAGAAGTACTCTGTTCATATGATGGATATTAATGGCTGTAAGCAGATTATTGATTATACAGCATAAGCTATGTCCGTCTTTATTTTTATCCTATGCTGTGTGCATGTGAAGTCAGTTCCCATATCATAGTTGCTTTCCTAGAGTTTTCCTTCTGTGAATGTCAACCACCTTACATTATTCTGATTTCCCTACCTAATCTGTTTTGGGGGAAGCGAGTCACTTACAACCTGCCTGTACTTCCAGGGATCAGAATGGTATTGGCTGTCAAACTCTCTCTGAAAAAAACACATGGGAGTGGTCCTTAACGTGGTGTTATATTTACACTTCTGCTGTGTTGTGCATTCTAGAAGCTAATACTCCGGATAATTTCTACTTAAAGATCTCAAGCAAAAAGGTGAAGAGTCAATGCAGAAACTGATTCTAGGTTTGGCAGTCTCACCAGTTTGCACTGTGGCCCTGGGCAAGTCACTTGTCCTCTCTGTTGATTTCTCTCTCTCTGCAACAGGGAGGATAATATCTAGTACGGAAGGAGGTTCTTAATAGCATTTGTAAAGTGCTTTGAAGATGAGAAATGCTGTTCAAGTGCTCATAAATTATGCTGCATTCGTTGCAAGATGATTAGATGCATGATTCAGATTTGGTCACCTCATTTCAGGGTTGTTAAAAAAATAATCAAAGATCCACTGAAAAGAAATGCTATTACAGCCTTTCACTAGAGGAAACATTTAAGCTATGTACAGCCAACTTACTTAACTAGAAAACAAAAAATATCTATGGGACAAAAAATAGAGGTGTCTGTATGCAGTCCCTAATATATGGAAAACGATAAAAATAAATGTGCAATATGGCCTCTGCAAAATGTAGGCATAGGCCTAACTTCACACTCTGCAAGCTGGAAATTTTCTAAGTATGACAGTTCTGTGTGAAAATCCATTTTAAGAGCTAAGTCACAGGCAAGGTCCACACATCATACATTAAACTTGCTCAAAAACTCTCTGCTAACTGCAGAGCAATAAGTCTACTTACAGCAGGCACAAGTACTGCCTCCAGTTTGGTTGCTTTCTGAAAAAAGTACCTTTTAGTTTAGTAATTTTAGACAGGTTTGGGGGCTTCACCATTAAGACAGGCTTTTTAAGATGTACACAGTGGACCGCGTCCTCAGCTGGCATGAGCTCCGCTGGCTTCAGCAGAATTGCCAGCACCCTCTGAGTTGATAAGCTTATCTCTGTCGCCCCACTTCGAATGATACAAGATGTATCACAATCCACAGCTGAAAGAGTATCATCCTACCTTATTTTTTTTCTTCATGCTGAAAGCAGCATTAAAATCTCCATTGCCAGCCTATTTGCATAGTTAAGTATAAGAGCTAGTTTTTTCAAGTGCTAAAAAGAGACTGGGTAAAGAGTGCTACCAATTTAGTGCTTATTGCTGCAGGGCCACTTTGAGATTGCATCTGCAACTCTTGTGTTATCTCTATGGTCTCTATATGACATAACGGTCTCTGCCACTGCATGCCAGATTAGAAAACGCGGGTAGGTGAATCCTTCGTTCAACTGTCAACGCTCTCTATACTGGATACTTCTTCAGGTACAAGCAGAGCCAAGTCCTCCCCATTCCAGCTTGTGCACAGAAGCCAGCTGTAAGACACAGATAAGACAGATATCTTTAGCTGAGATAGTTAAGTATAGCATGCTGATTCAGCACCAACACACACATCCAATAGCTCTGTTACAGCCATCTTCTGTAGCACAAAGCTGTTGATGTATCTTAGTAAACAAAAGCAATGATGGTACTTGCCCCTATTACACAAGTTAGACAACATCATTACTGCTGTCTTTGATAAGTACTAAACTACTATGCCTGATTTATTACAGACTGGAACAACTACCCTTTCTGCTCTCAAATAGTAACATTGCATGACACTCTCAAAAGAAAGGTTTTAGAGAAAGGTTATTCAATGGGTGGGATATCTGAGACACTAATGACAGAAGGAAAAGAAGAATAACTTCCAAAAATTTACGGTGATGATGGACTACAGTCCTGATTGCAGGGTAGACTAATTGATGGTAAATATCTGTTGCCTTTTGCACAGAATAGAGTGCTTTCTTAACAGAAACTTTCTCTATCATACAGCACTGAACTAAACTAAAACTAATATTTAATAAAACAGAAGTATTTACTGGGCCTTTGTTAATATAATTGAATTCCTCAGTTTTTTATTACTTTACTGAAAAGTATTCTCCACACTCAGCACAAGACCCCTTTGCTTCAATTCCCTCAGGTCTGAGACCCATCACTACCTTAGTCTTAAGTTACCATTAGTGCAGCTTCTCTGAATAGACTGTGTAAAACACTGTAGTCAGGCAGGCACAGACTTGAAATTATGTGAAATGTTATAAATATACAGCATTATCACTGCCTATTTAAAACTTAAAATGCAGCTGATGTAGAGATAAAAGGTGACTGAGGTAAAGTCTAAGCATTAGGAAAAAAGATAGAAGTCTCCAGCAAGAGTACCACCCTCTTAAGAAAAACAGCTTTTTTCCCTCTGAATATAAATCTATCTAATGGAAAGTGATCCTTCTGTCATTTAGATATATGTTCCAGCATCCTAAAAAGACATAATTCATATTGGAAATAATGTAAAGTGAACTTTGCTTTTGCGAATACTCATGAATAAAATGACCTTTTACTGCCAGTATTACTAGATGGTCACTAGATATGGTTAGACGCAAATGCTATAGAGGCATATTTTTTTAAACATGTCTAGAGGCTTATTCATACGGGGCTTAAAGTTAGTGCAGATCTTTTACAGATTTTGATGGCACTGGGTCACAAGGTACCCATGACCAAGGACTAGGACAGATAACTTTCCATTAAATTCACTGGGTCATTGGTCATGTTTACAACCCTCTTTAGCATCTGGAAGAGCTCAGACTGCAAAACTAAGCTCATGCCTTTCAAGTGATCTGTTACTTTTGTTCTTTGTCAAAGGCTTTCCTCAGGGACACGTGTGAAGTTCTCAAACCAAGGGAAGGGACGCACATGCAGTCGAGTAAAGTGTATCCCACTAGTAGTACACTCAGGGTAGATTTCAGTTTGGTGGAATTAGGTGACAAGTACACAGGAGCTGAAGGGAGGTGGCTGGATCAGGGCCAGACAGGGCTGATGATGGAAAAACTCCAGCAAGGTGTAGGGGAGTAGGTGTTGAAGAGGGGAAGAACAGGAAACTACAGCTACCAGCAGCCGCGGAGCCACTCCTCTCAGAGACTGGACACAAGCCTCGCTGAGAGAAAGCAGCCCCCCATAGCCTGGGCTCCCTCTCTCCTATCTGAGCCCCCCGGGGAAGACACTGCCACGTCCCCTGGTTTCAGCTCTGCCCCACTCCTAGCAGCTGCTTGTACCTTCCATAGGCTTGCTAGGTATAAGCAGTTCCTGAACTGGGTGGAAGCTGGAGGGAAAGCTACACACGAAATAAGCCAAGCACACTAGAAAATACTGAAGTTTGAGAACTACTGCACTAAACCATTCAGCTTCAACTCATGTCAAAACAGAAATTACCGGTAAAAGCAGTCAGAAGCACCCTCCTGGTCCGTACTTACCACAGGACAGCCAGTGGAATTAGACAAAGTCCTGCCGATAAGAGGAAGCTAAAGCCTGAAAACCATGCAACAGTAGCTGCATAGATAATATTAAAAACTGAAAGTGAAATAGTGCCGGTCACAACTTCTAAACAGGCAATACAAGCAAACACAGCACCTGCCAAAGACAAATGGATGAATTACAAACAAATCAAAATAAAACCAAAACCCCTTCCAAGTACTGAAGTTTTTAAACTTGTTTTGAAAGATCTATCTATCTACAGTATTTTAGCAAGTACGCCAAATAACGAGCACCCAAGTATCATATGTCTTTGTTATGGGAGTGTCTTCTGTGGAGACTCCTACAAAAGACTTGGTTTTTAAATGAAAAAAAAAAAACAAAACAATAACAACATTTTGCTGATGGAAACTATTTTTCTTTGCTACTATTCTGTGACTGTACCTACTTTCTTGAATCTGCTTATCACATGACGTTCAAACTGTTTATCCTCACTAACCATATTCTGCATATGTCCATCCCTTACCCCTTCCAATTCTCCTCTCGATTCTCATTCTTCCCTTTCTTGTTTCTTCCTTCTCTAATCTTCACTCTTATATGTGGAAAAGGCTCTGATCCAACAAAGACTGCTGGTTTAGCACCTAATCATCTCCTCCTCATTTTTGAAAGGAAAGAAACAACATTTTTGCACTGAACTACCCATTGAGGTGGCAGTCCACCCCATCAGTGTCTTGTTGAACACATTTTCCCAAACCGCATTCATATTCACGGGACCATAAACAAAATCACAATAGGTAAGCAGAAAAGGATGACAAGAAGCAACCTGATTCCTGCATTAAACTACTTAAGTAGCCAAAGCCCTGAAGAATGCCAAGAAACTGCAAAAACAGAGGTGTATGTTAGCATAGTCAAGTACAAAGAGATCTTTGTTTTAGTGTCTTTTAAAAAATAAACTCAAACAACTCAGGAGAATGCTTCTAGAAAGTATATGCTCCCCAAAAGCAAAATATGGGATACTAGAGTCACATTCTGAGGCCTGACATGCTTTTTTCTGTGTTCCATAAGGAAAGAACTTTGAGAAGTAATATGTTATATCTTTTGGGACATGTTTAAATAGCCACAGGCACCCGTGAAGCCGGACACAGCTCAGGATCCAAGTCTAAGTGTTTTCAAGTGCTCTGAAGGTTGACCACCTACTGCTTACCTTTCTAAATTATTACGTGTGACATTGACTAAATAACAGAAATATATCTTTCTCTGCATGTCAAATATTTGTGAATGTAGAAGCACTTGTGAAATCACATCTGTACAGATCTTGAGCATTCCTCTGCTTCAAGTTCCCCATGGTCTTTATTTTTAGAGCAGTATTTCCTTTGAAGGTTGAAACTTGCAGTAGTTTTTAAACACAATGTTGTTTAAATTCAGAATCAAAAGCCATTAATATCATGACATAGGGTCATATTATATGGAACTTGAAAGACAAGCAGTCTTAAAATACCAATACGTATCTGTTTGTTTAAAGGGGATCTTGATGCATCTCTGTTCTGAAACACCGTATTATTGTATTGTTTAAAAACAAATTCTACTCACCCTGTTCACCAGTGAGAACCACTTTTGACAGCATGGCTCGGAGAACAGGAATAGGCATAAAGCAGAGCAAAGATGGCACTCTTACTGTAAAGCAATGAATCAGTCATGAGACACTGAAGTAATAAAAATCCAGAATTTTACAAATACATTGCAAACGAATTAGTCATATACTTTCAATGCTCAGTTCCCCAAATAGTAAAGGGCAATAGAAAAGTCAAACTAGATGTGCACTGAGACACAATTATCCAAGCACAGAGAAATTAATAAATCCAATATAGCTGTATGGTACTAAAACCAAATCATAAGCAAGTAATTCCATTCTCTTTCCGCACACTTCACTTTTAATTAAATCCTAAATCAGTCTGACTCAACCTTGTGTATTTTACCTCTCTATGACCCTTTCAAGATGGTACGTCCAATATCTACCAACTGTACTCACTACAGATAACATAGCAGTATTTTCACATACATTGTTGACCACGGAACAACTGATTCTGAACTCACCTAAAAACATAAGCAGAGTAGTTTTGGCAAAGGCAGCCATGACCATTCCTCCAATGTAAGAAAATATCCCGATAAAGACAATATAAATGTCTTTGAGACATTTAGAAAATAAGTAAACTCCTAAAAAGCTGGTCAGAGAGACAGAAGTGAACGCAGCTGCTCCATATCCAATGTATACTTCATTCCAGCAGAGTGGCTCATCCAATTCATACAGTGTAAAAAGTGAACTCCCACCAACCATAGTAAACAAGTAAGTCATAAATGTAAAAAGTAACACAGTGATTAAAATTCTCTTTTTATAAGGGGCAGTTTTAAAAAGCATGTACACTCCAGAAAATGTCTCTCTCAGAAGTTCTTTACAAGATACTGGTGCCTGGTGCTGGAATTCAGATATGCCAACTGTATCTTCCAGAAGAAATATAATATAGATAATATTAACAACATGAAGCAGAGATGCCGTCACAAATGTCCATGTAAAGCCTATTCCTCTTAGAAAGTAGCCAGATGACAGTCCTGCCAATCCAGATACAACTCCAAAAATCAAATCCACCACAGCTATTCGTGTTGTCTTCTGCTTCTCATCGTGACACACGTCTGCTATAAAAGCAAAGCCTCCTCCAAGGAAAGTTGCCACACTCCCAAACAGTCCAGTAATAAATGCAACCGCAAATAGGATAGAGAGTGACAAGGAAAAATATGATATTACAGTGAGGCAAATATCAGCAATCAAAGCTCCCACTGATGGTAAAACTAAAGACCTTTTGCGTCCCTGGCGATCCCCATTAGCTACAATGACAAAGGCAACTATAAGGCTGGGAGCTGCCCCAGTTAAGTCCAACTGCATATTAAAAACAGAGGCTTTTTCTTGAACTTCCTGCAAAGAGAAAACAAAAAAAATCGTAAATACTGTAATACATTTAAAAAACCCAACTATATAATTTATAATAATACGACACTTACATAATGATTAGCATGCAATGTATAGCACAATACATCTTTATATATTACAAATTATTATAAAACGTAATATATACAATATCATTGTATAAGAGTATATGACATTATATAAGAATATATTATGCTATAATAAAAAACAGCACATGACTGTTTATAAGAATGCATATTACAGTAATCACTAATACAAAGGAATTGCATATGCAAAGACGCCTGCTTTTGTAATTTTACCTTCAGTATTCCTCAAACATCCCTTGTTACATTTTAAGCCAGAACTTATTTCTTAAGATAGAGTCTTACTAGTACTCTTGACAGAGAAGTTTCAACGGAGACAAGAGAACAATTCTCTTGAGCATGCATTTACAAGAACTGGTGCTTATACTGCAAGTATCCTCCTTCAGCACAGGGTATTGCAAAAGTACAGTGGGCCTATTTTAATCTCTCAGAAATCCATAGTGAAACAGTCTTTGACTGAGGAACACACCCCATGCTCCCTACCCACAGGAGATAATTTTTCTTCCTAAATAATCCTACCGACAGGGTTACAAAGAAACAATTCACTGACTAGCACATTGTACAAGTAAACAGATCAGGATTTGCTCTGACATCCCAGCGTACAATGTTAATAACAACAGCAACCACAAATGTGAAACACAGCATTAAAAATTATACCGACTCACAGATAGGTGAATTAACTAATTTTTAAAACACTGGAAAGCTCTGAGTTCAGAAACTGTCCGAATCGGTGATCTCTCTATAGATATGCTACAGCAGGTATTCACATAAGGAACAGCAGGTAACACTACAACAATGAACACCCGTTATGGGAAAAATTTCTACGTTCTTTTTAACAGAAGTACAAAAATCAAATGTAGCTGAAAAACAGTTAAGAGAAGATGAATGGCCATAGAAAAAAGAACTAAAGAAAAGTCAATTAAAAAAAAATACTATCTTGTTATGAAGCCAGCTGCTAAATGACGCTCAGCAAGCTAATTCAGATCTTGCTTTTATTGCATCGATGCAGGCTAGACAGACAGTGGTCACAGCAGGCATTTCAAAGACAAGCACCTGATCAGACAGAAAAACAGCAGGGGAAAAGGAAGTACCTTAATTTGCACAAATCCTTTATAAGAAAAACTTTCAGATGCAGAGAGTAAAGCCACTCTGAAAGTTTTCTTCAAGTTTTCTGTGGCGTCACACTGACTTGGGCAGGGGTTGCACTCTTCAATCAGTAGCATGTACAGCCGTATAAGTCTCCCCAAGCCATTCTCAGCCTGTGTTCAAGCCATCTATATTCCACGTTTCAGGTGTTTCCTCTGTAGCTAACATAATCCCCACTGAGTAGCATCAAAAGATGAAAAAACCCTAGAATACCCAGGAACGTACTTTGGGCAATTTTAAAAGCTGCTGAATGCTTTATAAATTCATATTTGTATTTACAGGCAAAGACCACAAGTTTCTAGTTCAATCTCTTTGTTTGTTTACAAGATAACCAGGTTTTATTGCAAGAGGAAAATTCAACTGATCCCGAGGCCCTCAAGGAAAGCCCTCAAGATCCCCAGCATGCTAGTGTCTTTTACTCTTTTCCCTTATGGTGTCTGACTACCTTAGGATTCATGATGTCCTGTCCACTGGCCAGCATTGTAGTCACCCTGGAAGGGTCAAAACCATGAAGACTGAACAAACCGAGATGGAAAATGATATTCTGATCTTTAACTCCTCCGCTGCTGACAAAGAGAACTCTATGTAGTTGCAGGCATTGCTTCTTTACTAGCATCATCAGCTTCAAAGACATGAGCGTCAAAGAAATGCTAATACATTGGAAATAAAACTAGATGTTATTATATATCATCTCAACCCACATTAACCATGCAATACAAATATTATTGGCAAACCATAATGAAGTGTTAAACTGGAGGAATAAAACAACAAAGACTTGGGTTTCATTGTTTTGGAAGTAGATGTGCAACATAAAGAACGTAGCTTTAACACATCCAGATACCGCAAAAGACATAAATGACTTGTTGTCTACTGATGAGAAGACTAAAAGACAGAAAAACTCTATTTAGCCTGTAAAGCACTCAACTGCCCACTTCATGTTTTTATAAAGTCAATGGAAAGGAATACAGAAAATGATAGGTCAGACCTGCAGCTGCTTTAAAATCATGTAACTCTATTAAAGTCAATGGAACTACATAAATTTGAAGAGAAAGGTCTCGTTTTTTAATATGCGAATTCACTCTACTCTGAAAAAAATGCTCACGGTGGACAGAAATAGTTCTTAAAATCACAGATTTCAAAATTAAAAGAATGAAAATGAAGAAGCAATTCACTTATATAAGGATTAAACTAAGAAAAAAGTGTCGTGCCTGAGGCTGAACAATGTACAGGACATGATAAACTGACAGGCTCATAAAATTAAAAAATATTACTGAGTAGCAAAGGAAAATGCATGGACTGGATAATAAATAAACTGGATGATAAATAATGTTTAATGATTAATAATATAACTCTTTCTGAGCTAAAAAAAAAAGGATTATCCAAGCCAGTGATTGGAATGCTTCAGCTTGTATTCAAATTACCTTTGAACTCATTTTATTATAAAATGACTAATTTCGTTCAAATTGTAAGAAATAATTAATCTAAATGCTGCAAAGACTATCCATTTTGAACTACATTCTACTTTTTTGCAGGCTCCAAGTGATTTTTGTCTTCAACTTCCTTTTACATTTTGCTTTGAAATAGGTGAGATGATTAGTAAAAAGCTTCTCCATTCTCAGAATGGAAGGACTTATACTAAATTAACTATTAAGGGAGGTGTTCTTCTAAAAGTTAATGCCAAACAGGGCCTGTTGGGAACACTCCTGACAGCAAAATTTACAGCATCTGTAAGCATTAGTCAGTTAGGATGGTCTTGGAAAATCCAGAACACCTACTTCACATATCCTCAGCAAAGGGCTTGGAACTGCGTTACTGGATCCACTCTTTTCCCCATACACAGGATTATTACTCAGCACAGGGACCACGTTCCACTGAAATTGATGGGTGTTTTCAGCATTTTACATTCTTATACTATGGTAACAAGCGTGGTATCAAAATGCAGGTGAGATGTCCAGACAAGAGCATGATTGTTCAGAAGCTCATGCCCTGCTGGCAATCATTGAAATGGAGGGAATGGAAATTTGGCAGGAAGGGGAAACTAAGAAGTTCTATCGGCCATTATTCAACTACCATCTTGAAGGATTCATGTTCTCAAATATCAAGTTAATTATACTTTGTATCCTTGATGCCAAAAAAAACTGTAATGTGTGAATTCACCACCACATCAATCAGAGACGCTATCTAAACTTCAGCTGAAATTAAGCACTCTGCTTCAGTGCTTTGCAAAAAGAAATACGAAGTCTTATATCCTGAGCATAGGTGATCACAATTTGAAAATCAGGTTGAATTTGGGGGCTTTCTAGCAAATGCGAAGTGCAGAAATGTTTGTGAAATGTAGGTTTCTTGATGGGCTCTGCAACTAGAACTGTATGCACCGCATATGGTTTTCTTAGAGTTGCTCCTCCTATTGACACATGACACCGTATGACAAAACACCCACACACAGCATCAAACGGGGAGCTAATACTAAAGAAAACACTTCGGGGAGTAACATACAAGCATTACTCAGACAATAATCGGTTATTATCTCCAAATTAATTCCTATGGGTGGCATATATTACCCTCCTCGGCTGATGGGTCAGCCCAGAAAGCACACTGGACTACAATTCTATCGACCTTTCTACTTTCACATTCTTTCTACTAAGACCGGCTTCTGTCACATGAGGAAGAACCTAGTCCACGCTAAAAATCCTGAATTATTTCTTTGATCATCTTCAATGGAACCATGTACCATTAAAAAAACTCTTCTATATATGACAAATGAAGTAGATAAGCTTAGGTGTTCAGTCTTGTGCACATGCAGCACATCAGAGATTCATATCTGGGATGTGAGTGAAAATTTTCAGGTGCCACCTTTTCAGCAGCATAGGGGAATGCCAGCTGACTGTTTCCGTAACTCCATCTTCTGTGTAATTTACAGTCTGAGTCATCTACTTTTCTGACTCTACAGTGGTTTGATGTTCCACTTAATCTAACCTAACTGCCAGTTGTTGTTGCCAAGGATGGTTCTGTCGTACCTCTTCTGCAAATATGTTCCCTCTGCCATCCCCATGTTAGATACAGCAATCATGTGGCCAGAGTGTGTCAGAGCAGTGCATTGCTTCAGAAAACAACAATACTCAAAAATCAACAAACTCAAAAAGGAGATGAGCTTTCTGTTGAATCAGTACCCATATCAAATCCAAACTGTAGCCTCTAACTGTGGAATTGCAAGATTCAACACATGGGGGGAACAACGGGGGCGGAGAGGGGAAAGGAAAATGGAGTATGATCGTCTCTTCTGCTGGCAACCCACAGTTAGTTCTGCTTAAGCGTACCATTAAAACTGCACTGGAAGTGCAAGGAAAGAGGTTCCAATCAACAACTAGCTATCCAGCATGCTGAACTATGAAAAAGTGCTAAAAATGTAATTGACCATGGGATGCTGTCATCTTGCCATCTTTATATTTCAACAAGGCAGACTAGCACTGCTATGAATGGTAAATCATCAATTATGTTTGATCAAAGATCAGTTAAATAATTTTTCACATTTTAAAAATACAAAATTTTTTATCTTAACCCCCCCCCCCTTCGTACTTTTAATTCCTCTCAAATAAACGTATTCCAAGCTAGATCTTATTCCTGAAAATTACAGGACATTTGCTAAAGTTTACATAGTTACAGAGAGCACTGGAAGTCACAGAGACAACTGATGGCTCATGAACACATTCACAACTCCTGCTGGAAGGAGGAGCCTTCAGCGGTACCCATTGTAATGTCAGGCCAATGCCAATTTGGGCCAAATCCTCTGAGATGATTTTCAACTCCTGTTAAAATATGAATTTACCTCAGCATCTTCCTGGAGACAAATCTTTGTCTTTAAAGCACTACAACTACCTACGGCGCAACACCAGAGCAATGAGACAGTAACGTGACAGCAGTTCACAAAACTACCGCTTTTCTATATATAAAAGGTTAAGTAAGGTTATGTAAGAGGAGGTTACGTTGAGATAGCACCTAATGGCTGCAAGTTTATTTACAATCGTATTTTTTTCTCCCCTCTTACCTTCTGCTTGATATAAGTCGGGCTACTTTTATTCTGTTCACAGTAACTGGCATTGCTATCGCTTACGAACGTGGAGTTGTACTCCTCCTCCCACAGCCGCCGGTAGATGAACTGCTGCACCAGCGGGCTTGTCAAGGAAGACGCAAACATGTAGATGAAAATGACGGGCTCCACGCACAAAACCTGCCTCATTTCTGGGTTTGGGATTTAATCCTGTGTACCAGAAAACAAAACGCAATTACGACGTGACAGGAAA
>NW_008825109.1:4429050-4436693 GCF_000699105.1 Pygoscelis adeliae | reverse complement strand
GGCGCGCCCCCCCCCGGGGGGGGGGAAGGGGCCCCCCCCCCCCCCGGTGTTGGCACCCGTGCCAGGGGACGCGTGGGGTTGCTGCAAGAAATCATGACAAATCAGCAGTTCCGTGATTTCACCCCTGAGTAGCAGCGTGCCAAATGTTGCTGTTGCTCGGTGTTTACTGGGCCAGAGAGTTTGTTTTGGCCCATTGCGCAACGAGGATATTTCTTATCAGCAGTGCCTCCGGCCTCGTTTAACACCTGCGTACTGGTGAGCCCAGTGCTGCGGCTCCTGCTGACTGGAGCTCAGCTTGGCCTCATGGGGGTCAGCCTGCCCCGGGGGCTGACGCGGCCCCACTCTGGCCGAGGTGGAAGCTGCGGGTTGTTTCTGCTCCATGCTGCCATGTTTTCCGCTCTCAGCTGACATGATAGGATTTATTATAGCTGCTCCCCTTCCACACGCTCTTGGCTTGTCAGGGTGTGTAAAAGCAACATTTGTTAGCCGACAGCTGGTCTCTGGTTAATACATCTCATTCTCTCCGAGTCTGACATAGCTGGTGCCATGTGTCAGGGGAAAGGTGTGGTGGCCTGTGCCTCTGTTGGTGCAGCTGCTGTGGCACATGCTTCGGCTCTACAAGAAAGGTCATGCTGGTGCAGATCCCCAGTTATGCTGTTTAGATACGACCTCTACCCACCTTGATGTACACAACGGAGGGAACACTCCCTGGCATCGGAGCTGTAAAACTGCAGCACGTGTTTTCTTGTACGAGCAGTACATGTATGGCAGAAGCCTTACCTGCTCACTGACGATGGCTGCTCGTTGGGTTATGGATACTGGTTTCTCCCTGCTTTGAGGTGGGGTGCTCTGAGACGAACACCACAGTACCCCGGCTCTCTTCATTCTTGTCGGTGCGCTGTATCTTAAGACAGAGATGATTCTGGCCTCCTCACAGGTGTGGTACAAGGAAAGATGACACAGTTGAGGAATAGATGCCCAAAGGACTTCCTTTCAGTCTTAAATACTGCTTTTCAATTACAAATATTGCAAAAAGTCATACTTGTTAAAAGCACATCAAAACTTCAAAGGTTCCCTGATGTACCTTTTCTCTTAGGAAGTGCAGTTAAAAAACTTCATGAATATTCAGTTCCCTCATAAACTGATTTGAAGCCAGATTAACTGTAACATGGGTCATATGATCTCAACTAAAGCTTTAATTTGTTTCGCTGGCATCTGACATGCCATTCAGTCCCAAATTTAGGGACAACACTGGCCTGTCATGTGTCAGCATAGGATCAACCTAATGTACAAGCTCAGTGGCCTTGGTCATTTACTTTAAAAGGTGAGCTGGTTCAGCCGGGCATAAAGGTCTGTGCACAGAGACAGACAGACACATACAGACAGTGATTCAAAAGAAGTGCAGCTCTGGCCTGGAATCAACTGTAGAGTGTATTGTCCTTCTCCTCGACCTATCCAGGTCCAAAGTCTGATTCATCCTGTGACAGTATTTTGTTTGTCACAAGGTAAAGCAAAAATGATCATGTGAGGGTTACATGCAAATGGCTGCTAGACAAGAGGGGCTGTTCAGGTCACCCAGCCAGCTGTTAACATTTATTTGGACGAGGTGAAGAAGGGATTTTAAGTCTGTGGGAACTTTCTGTTGTTCCACAGAAGGATATTGACCAGAGCCCTATTAGGTTTCTTGCTAGGTATATCTGTGATGAAAAGCATGTCACTCATGAACAGGAGCATCTGAGTACAGCCCAGGTTGCTGGGCAAAACTTGTTTTAGCTAGCAGTCCCTTCAGGACAGCCTTCCCGGCACCAAAAAGCGGAGCTCTGGCTCTGTGCTCTGGAGAGGTCCTCTGCTTCTGTCCTTCCTATCTCCAGTAACTGTGTTTAAGTTTGGGCTTGGGTTTGCAGAGCCAAGTGGCTCCAGCAAAGTTGTGGCCTCACCGATGTTGAAGGCAAGGCTGCAGCGTGAGCTGGGCACCTCTAAGCACCTGATTATCTTTGTCCAACAGTTTGAAGCCTGCTTATGAGTATCTTCTAGTGCCAGCAGGTAACATATACCCCTCATGCAGGTGTGCTGAAACAGACTTGGCCTTCCCTTGTTCCCAGTCCTCCCCTGCAAGGGGAACTAAAAGCAATAGATGGATTGAACTTTTAAGATCAGATTTAGCTGGGTGATGCTTATCCTTTGAAGCCAAGCATTTCCAAAATACAGAATACATGGCAAACTAGCTTCCTCTCTCCTTGTCACCAATATTCACGTTGGCCCAAATTTGAGTGACATGCCGGTGAACAGACTTCACAAAGGTCACAGGTGTGTGGTGGTTGCAGCTTTGCAGTTTGTGTTTGTCCACTGACATCCTCAATGTGTGAAGAATTGAAGGAGCGCATGTATTCATTGTTGCGGTCAGGCTTTCTGGGAGCACTTGCTAAGCTTTCCATCAAAAAATCTTAAAAAACAAACAGATTAGTGATCTTTGAAGGTGATATGTTGCTTGTGTGTCAGGGCATGGAAAAAAGGAGATGTGTAATGAAGTTCAAAGTTCAGAACATGAGGAGACTTTTGAGAGATCCCACCAGCACTGGTCAAAGGGCAAAGACATTATGTTACCTTCAACGACAGACATATTCAAACAAAGCCTCCTGCACTTCAAGGAATTATGCATGACTTACTGGCAAGATCTTGGCATTCAGTGATTGCTACAATTGCATTCTCAGACAACTTGGTTGCTGAAAAAAAAAGGAATTTTTAATTTTATATATATATATACACACACAAATCATTAATACTGTAAAGATTTTTTCTAGCAAATTCTTTTGATGAAGTTGGAGACATTTGGAGATCTGGATAGTCACATTTCTTTGCTGAAAGAATTAGTAGTGCTTTAATAAATAGCATTGCCATGTCAAATGTGATTTTAATTGCCTTCTAAGAAGTTAAGTACTTTTTAAAATTGAGGTGACTTTAATTTTTCATGTTAACAATCTACTGAGATCATGGAGGACCGTAGTCCTCTACAAATCATATGTGGATTACAGAGTGACATTAAGAAGTATTGTATCTACTTATATTCAACTCATGTTTTCAAGGTTATGTTGGTAACAATGGTTAATACAAATTAAAAAAGAAACATAAAGAGGGAAGACAGAAGCACAGTTTCTGCAAAGAGTCAATTTTATACAAAATGCAGTTCTACAGAAACCTTGCGTACCCTGTGTCTTGCCCACGAGCATGGCAAACAGAAATACCTGAAGGAAGTTCTCCAAATAGTACTGCTGGGGGAAAGAAGAGAATAAGCTTCATAATTCTGCAGAGGCATGCCTGGGTTTAGATGTAACTGTTTTGTTTTCGTTATAACTGAGTTGATTGCTGAAGCTTGAATGCAAGCCCTGACAACAGAGTAGTAATGAAGATTTAAACATGAGACTGAAAGAAAACATGATAAGGAAAATTTGTGCAACAAATCCAAGCACGCAGTTTTGAAAAGACAAGAAGAGACTGTTACCACCATGCAACCCAGAGAAAACCCATGCAGGTTTCATATCACTACTTCTCATTCAGTGCAGATCATCACTGATTTTCAGGGCCTAAAATGGCATCTTTGACCTTTGACTATTTACACAGCTAAAGGCATCTGCCCCAGCAAGTGGTCACTGACCTGCAGCCCAAGTAGTGCAGAGAGGCTCACACCTTCACCACTCTCTCCTCCAACTGGCCCCATCCGCACTGCATAGCATTTTGGTCTGAGTCTCCTCTTGCCCCATAGGGAACTGAAAGCCACAGATAATCATAAATAATAGCATTTTTGTCTTTTTGCAGTCCAGAACATCTGAAACAATGTGACTGAGTTCATCTGGTGTGGAAGAATCATAGAATCATAGAATCATTAAGGTTGGAAAAGACCTCTAAGATCATCGAGTCCAAGCATCAACCCAACACCACCATGCCCACTAAACCATGTCCCTAAGCACCTCATCTACATGTCTTTTAAATACTTCCAGGAATGGTGGAGCAAGCACCAAGTTTTTCTTAAGCAAACTGGAAAAGCACTTTGCTTTAGCAAAATTTTAAGAGCAGATAAAATTTAACAGCCTCCTGCAGCAGAACAGCATGTGACTCAGCCACTCCAGCACTGCCTCAGCTGCTTACTTTCAGTTCCTCATTCTTCATTTTAAGGAATTGTTTAGATTAAAAAAAAAAACAAACCCACTGTTTCAGATTAAAAGAAGCACCAAGAAGGTGCTTGAAAGGTAATATGTATGGGCAAGGACATCCCACCAACCCGGTATCGCTGAAAACAGGAGTGTCGTTCTGAACTCCTCTGTCACAGCATGAGCACTACCGCTGACTGTAGTCTCCATGCTAGATGGTACTTGTTACTGTTCTTAAGTGCTGTGCTGAAAATTTGTGCTTGTTTAAGTCCTCAGACACTTGTAAGGCATCAGGATATATTTATTTTCTCTGAATTAGATAATCTTAATGGAACCGATGTTCTTGCTGGCCTCTCCTTCACACACACCAAATCATAGAATCATAGAATCATTAAGGTTGGAAAAGACCTCTAAGATCATCGAGTCCAACCATCAACCCAACACCACCATGCCCACTGAACCATGTCCCTAAGCGCCTCATCTACACGTCTTTTAAATACTTCCAGGGATGGGGACTCAACCACTTCCCTGGGAAGCCTGTTCCAATGTTTAACCACTCTTTCAGTAAAGAAATTTTTCCTCACATCCAATCTAAACCTCCCCTGGCGCAACTTGAGGCCATTTCCTCTCGTCCTATTGCTTGTTACTTGGGAGAAGAGACCAACACCCACCTCGCTACAGCCTCCTTTCAGGTAGTTGTAGAGAGCGATGAGGTCTCCCCTCAGCCTCCTTTTCTCCAGGCTAAACAACCCCAGTTCCCTCAGCCGCTCCTCATAAGACTTGTTCTCCAGACCCCTCACCAGCCTCGTTGCCCTTCTCTGGATATGCTCTAACTCCTTGACGTCCTTGTAGTGAGGGGCCCAAAACTGAACACAGTATATAACTGCAGCCATTTCCAAATGGTGTGGCTTATTCAGTATTTTTGCATTGTTATTTCCCTTCCATACTCATGCATTGGCAAGCTCTCAGTGCTTATCTCTGATTATTTCATATCTCAGATTTAGATATTTCCATTGAAAGCCCTTTACCCTGGTGGTTTTTCTGTTCAGATGACTTGGTGGAGGAGAATTCTGCAGCTCCCTTTACTCTGGGTTCAGGTGCGGAGTGTGTGGACGGCCCGTTGCAGTTTCATCCCGTCCAAAGCAAAGCTGCAGGGAGCTATTAGACCTGCTGTGGCTGGCTTTCAGGCTTCTCAAGGATTTGAAATTTATTTTATGCAGCTGCTTGGTTCTGTGTGTTTTGTTTGTTTGTTTGTTTGTTTTCCTTCTTGTTTTGCTTTCAATTACGGTTATGTATTAGACATATGATGGTTCTTGTTCACCGTAAATAGGTGATTTAAGTTGTGTAAGCCTGACTGCATCGCTTAACACAGAATTTCTACTGAGCTGTTTTACAGCTCCAATTTAGCATCTTGCAAAAACGCTTTGAAAAATAACTAATGGTAATGCTGTCCTGCCTGCCACTCTCTGTCCCCTCCCTGCGAAGCTGTTTATTGGGTGGGGACGATCAGCAGCAGGCTGGAGATATTCCTAGTTACCGTGACTCAGCAAAGTGCTCTCTTTGGTCTGTATTCCACTTCACCCGTTTGCAGAAGTGGACAAAGACATCCTTCTGCATGCAAAAATCTTTTAATCTGAAACAGTGGGTTTCTTTTTTTTTTTTTTTTAATCTAAACAATTCCTTAAAACGAAGAATGAGGAACTGAAAGTAAGCAGCTGAGGCAGTGCTGGAGTCGCTGTGTCTGAGTCACGTGCTGTTCTGCTGCAGGAGGCCATTAAATTTTATCTGTTCTTAAAATTTTGCTAAAGCAAAGTGCTTTTCCAGTTTGCTTAAGAAAAGTGCTTTTCACTCCTAGTAAAGTCGGCGGGACTGGCCAGCCGCATTCCCTTTTCAGAGAGAAGGACTTAACCATCTGCCATCACCCTCAAGGGAGGCAGCAGCGCTTTGGGTAGCTTTGCCAAGACCAGTGAGCAGAATGCGGTGTATTTAGCATACAAGTATTTAAGCTGAGTACCATCAGGAGGACTTCCTGGTGGTGACAGATGACGAGTCGTTCTGGTCTTTTAAAGCCAGTGGGAGATTTGCTGCCGTTTTTCCAGGGGACTGTGTGTCAAGCCTGAGGCTGAGCAGCCCTGCAAGGACTCAGATACAAGTGATAAAGGCTCCATCACCTGGAGGAGTTTGAATTAGGGTGAGTGAGACCGTGCCAGTACCCCAGGCAGGGCATAGCTGACCTCATGTGCTTTTTCCAGTTTTGGATTCTCAGGAGAAAAAACAACTGGTCTTACAGGGGGAACCTGTGAAATGTTTCAGTGGAAGCAGGACTCCACCCTGCCTTGCTTTGATTTAGGTGCTAATGACGTTTTTCCTCACCATTTCACCACCAAAACTGTTCTTGACATTCAAAGCAGCAGGGGACACAATTATCAGTCCTTATTCCCATCCATCAGAAAATACCAAAATACAACATTTCCTTCATTTTCCAAACATCTGTCCCGATCTGTTCAGAAAGATCTGCAAAGTGGTGTTCAGTATGCCCTGTTACTTCTTTAACTGAAATATCTCTTTCCTCAGCATGATTCTGCTGCATGGTTTTGTGCACATAAACATCACTGAGTATTTATCCCAATTGCACTCTTTTTGTTTTAAAATAGTTGCGGGGACAGTAGGTTTCCTGATGGTCTCCTAGGTATCATTGAACAGGAAATTCCCTGGGTTCTTCAAATTATCACAGTGCCTGAAGCAGATTTGTCATGTACTGTTTTCAGACAAGTTCCTTGCAAGCTTTCTAATGCAGGAAGATGGGGTAATATTGTTGAAAATAGTACAGCACTTGGATCCAGCTTTAGGCATCATAAGTGAATTTCTTTTAGAATAGTACTGAATGCTATTTACTGCTCCCACAGGGAAAATAAATAAATGGAGCAGCTCCATTCCGTTGGAAATTGGGCCACTTATAAAGGTATTCAGTTTATCCAATTTAATAATAAGTGTGAAGCCTCAGTTTAAGCACCTTAAACAGGTCCTTCGGGGACCTATTAAACCCGACAACTTAACCATGACAGATACAGTTCCTGGTTCAAAAAATTCCTGAACTGCTGATTCCTGGAAGCAGGGAAGGTATACTGAGAACAGTCAGCCAATTTGCTTGTTTCCTGAGCATCTGTTACTTGCCACTGTCAGAGAGGGGAATTTGAACTAGGTGGGCTTTTGTCTACTCAATATGGCCATACTTACTTTAGTAGGACTTCAGTGCTGATAGAAGAATAGAGGTAGCATTCTGAGAAGATTTCACAAAACCTGGGAGCATAACACGGGATGTACGAGGTAAAGGCTGTATGAACTAATGAAGAGGAGAAGGCACTCAAATAAGGTTGCATGAAGATGCATACTTTGGCTTATATCATGCACAGTTACTTACAGGCAGTCTTGCCCTCAATTGTTCAGCTGTATAAATGCGTATCAGGCTGCTGTAACCCATCTCAGTTTGGCTGTGCA
>NW_008825109.1:4409284-4429027 GCF_000699105.1 Pygoscelis adeliae | reverse complement strand
CTTTCCCTCCCACGTAGCCCAAGCTTTGTGTCAGAATTTCTTTCTCGATGACAGGAGGGAGCCTGGCATGGCTCTGCCATGGGAAAGGACGACAAAGTAGGTCACGGTGATGACCACAGTAGGCACAAAGCTAAGGTAGGCAATAGCTCAGATGGGAAATTTCTCCTTTAAGGTGCATCGCCTCCTGCTCAGTAAACCTTGTTATTTAGTACCCTTTCTTTTTATTTCATTCTAGGGGTTATTTTTATTTTCACAAGCAAGATACATGCTCTCACCCATCTCCAGGGAGTGAGAAGTGATGATCTCAGAGGTGCCAGTTGCCTCTGGAAAAGGCCAGAAGGCCTGTGCAGTTCAGTGGTTTGGCCGTAAGCTTGCTAGCATAAACTGCCATAAAGTGCCACCAATCCTATCCTTGATTGAGGCCAACAGCAGATGTAGAGAAGAATGAAAACATGGGACAAGTGTAACTGGTAACCTCTTTCAGCCCCCAGCAGTTTGCATCTGAGGAGTTTTATGAAGCAGATGTGATTTTAGGCACAGCTGAAGATGGTTGTCATCTCACAGGATGGGGCTTTCAGGCTGCTGTAGGATATGAATGGGAAGTCTTCCATTCTATACATATAAAATTGGCACTATTAAAATTATTTGGGGATTTTGTTACAATAGGAGTCATAGCATTTTCTGAATGTGGTCTAGAGCTATATTCTTTTTTCTTTCTTTTTTTTTCTTTCTTTTTTCTTTCTTTCAGATGGCTGGCAAGAAGTTGCATGACATTGCAGAAAATCCTGGAGAAACTTTTAGTTCTCCACATGGGCCTGGGTGCGTTGGTTTTTTCTCAGAGAAGGTACAAGTATTTTCCAGATAGCTTTGCAAGTGACTTTCTGAACTTGATCAGAACTTGCTGAGCGTTAAGCTTGCCTCGCTGTGGGCAGCAAGTTTTGCCTTCTGTCTATTTTTAAAATGAGGTTTGTGGTGGGAAAACTGAAAACCAGTTATGAATTGTTTTTGCAAAACAGAGTCGATGGTGACAGCGTGCCTTACAGAGACCAAATATCCTGTTCATAACTATGCTGTCTGCTCCCCCTGACTGTTTTTGCATGGCATGCCCATGGCCGCTAAAACTGCTTAATGTGAAAAAGAACTGCTGGTAAAGCACTTAGGGGCTTGATTGCAAAATTAATTTGGCAAACAGAAAAAAGACTCTTGAAGGTCTTTGTCCCTTTTGTTTCCTTCCAGTTGGCTGTTCTCTGCTGCTTATTTTCTCATTCTTGTTGCCTACGTTGTGATGTTTTTCTTCCTTGCCACTCCAAGTTCCCTGCTACCCCATGCCTTCCTTTGGTGCATCTTCTGCCCAGCTTCCTACATCCCTTCTACTCTGACCACTTCTTTTTGGCCGAGGCCTCGTGGCAGCCTTAGCTTCACTTTTGTTTTTCACTGGTTTCACTTTCTGCCTGTCCTGCTCCATCTGCACATGTTTAAACATTGGCAGTTCAGTCTCTGTGTTGAAGTGGTTATACCTTTTCATACCTCTTTTTAAACTCGAATAAACTCTCTTAATCTAAGCGGAGAAAAACACCTTTACAAGAATGGCATTTTGAGCCTGAACTTGTATGCGTTCTCCAGGACAACACAGGAAAAGCTCCTCTTTCAAAACTGAACATTTCTGTTAGTTTTAAAACAGAAAGATATTAGTGAAGACATTACTAAATGTCTTCAATAATTCAAAGAGAATCATGAATCGATTTACAATCTCATATACTGTATTCAAGTGTAAATAATGTTCACCTCAGAAAAGTCAGCGATGTGAGACAGCAAGTACTTGAAATATCCTCTTTTTGCTCCTCTTCTCTTGTTGAAGACTTTCTGAGGATTGGACTACCACATCACTAGATACAGTACTGTTGTTTTATAAAAAAACTGAAAATGCTTTAAGAGATAAATGGAGCCACATTCAGAAATATCACAGCTTGAAGTTTGTCTTTTCTATTGCATATTTCCTGACTGGCTTTTGTTTAGTCTTTAAAAGATCGTGTAAGAATTGCCAGAGAGCCCCCTGGTTTGTGTCCGGCTCTGCGTTTCTCGAGGGCCCGACACTCCTCTTGGGCTCCAGGAGAGCTCTGCCTGTACAGGAGGTACCAACCTTGCTCACGTCTACAACCCATGTGTAAGCTTGGGTTAGTGTGAGGTTAACAGGGTGTTGTGTTTCTTTGGCCTGACTTTTTGGCATGTTCAGAAGATATCAACAATGAATATAATTATTTATAAGATCTTTATTGATTTACTATGCGAATCAAGGAGAGATTAATTTATGATATCTCATCTCCATGCTCAGCTATTTCTATTTAATCTCTAATCGGGAGTAACACTTCTGACTGGCACTGTTATTGTCCTAAGGCCTTGGGTTAATAAAACAGGAAATCCAATCCAAACCACTAATACTACTTTACGTGGGTAAGATTTATTGCAGATCAGATAGCGTCTGACCAAACCGCTCCAATGCTTTGCCTACGTGACAGTCACAGGCTATCTTTCTTTGCTGCGTGAAGCCAGTATAAAAACATGAATTTAGGAGACACCCTGTTTTGAGTTAACTTAAGTGTGATTATAATGCCTACAGCTAATCTGGATCAAGTTTGTCCTGCAATGTGATCTGGCAGTCCATAACTCAGGGACTAGTGATGGCAGAGCCATGAAGCTGAGCTCAAGGAGTGCAACACAGCCTGGACGCCCTGGCTTGCCACTGCTGCACTGCCTCCCCTCTCCTGGAGCAGGGATCCAGCCGGCAGCAATGAGCTGTTGCCATCACGGTTCCCACTCTACAGCTCGTGAGGAATGAAAAGCACTGTTGGCTGCACACGGAGAGGCACCTCTACTGCTTTCACGTATGAATTGGACCCACAGCTCTTTGGTGGCTGTGCTAAGCTGATCCAGGTCTCAATTTTCCCTACTCTTTGGCTGTTTGCTTCTGCCGTCACTTGTCCTTTACAGTTGTTTTTCTGGCCACAGAGTAAACTGAAGTAAGAATTCAGTTCAGTTAAATACTACCTTTTTTTAATGGTGTGACAGCAAGCAACAGGCTTGTGGTTAAAGGTACTGAAACTGTTCATTAAGCCAACCTGTTACATTGGCGTCCTCTCTGGAAATTGTTCCTCATTGCCGTGAACAAATTCAACTCACATTTGCAGGAGTCCTAACATGATTGCTCTTGCAATGTCATTTGCACATGTCATTTCTTTGGGTCCTAAGCAAAGCACAGGTAATACGCTATATGCTGTTTGTTGACTGCTTGTCAAAGCCTGGACGAAGAGAGGTGAAAGGTGGTTGAGGTGGGGCTCAATTGTTTTCTGGAGGTTCCCATCTCTCTTCTTCCCATACTGTTACCTGGGTGTGTGGTGTAGACTAGATACCTCACTGCACGATGGTTGAGGTGAAGTGAGATTAACTTCATCCTCATACTTGGTCTGCAAGTGGGGTTTGTGCCCAGAAAGGCTTTGGGGAGAAAACAGTACACACTTGTTTATAATGTTACAATCAAGGTCCAAACTGAAATCTTTGAAATATTTTTGTTTACTGTGAGAAACAGAATATTCTGTTGCCATGTCACAGCCTCCCAAAGCTCATGGGGACACAAAGACTGGCCAGAGGAGGCAGCTGACAAATATTAGCTATTCCATAGCCGGCAGATAAATGCACCGTAAGGAAAATGGGGCATTTGGTCCTGGTAAGTATAAAGCACATTTGTGAATGCATGCCCATTAGGCTGATACTTTTAATTGCAGCTGTAATCAGCACATCAGTATTCTGCATTTTCTGAAGAAAATTTGGTACCAGTATTTTAACTAATTTGCACTACATTTGATTCTTCATTCTTAGTAAGATTGGTATTATTTACCTGTCTTTGAAAAGCTGCTAAATTGAATGTAGCCTCAAGCCTACTTCAATACATTTTTTTAACAAGTAAGCATCCTGAAATTACTAATTAAAGACTGATTCAATTTTCCATCCTAGTGCAATTCTTCAGCCTAAGTCCAATACAGTTTCACAGTTCATTCATGCTGAGCTCAGCATAAAATATTTTATACTTTTTTGTGAAATCACCTCAGACTCTTACAAACCCATTGTACTAATTACCTTTTTAATGAGCACAATGTGCCAGAAGGAAATGGGTGTATTTACAGGGTCCAGGGAACACTGTACAAAAGAGAATAATACTATTGTCAGCATTTCAAGAGTGGATTTTGTTTCTAAGCTAGGAGAAAATTCAGCCCAATTTCAGAATCACATAGTGTGAAATCCCATAGTAAATGGTGGAAATTTATAATAAAATTTGAAAATTAAAGAATCACACTCTCTACCGTACAGGAAAGCAAAGTTCCAAAAAGTCTTGTTTGATTACATCCATTTCAGTGGCCAGATTTGTTGAAAGAAGCAGGTTTTAAGAGGATGCGGGGAGGGTCAGAACACTGAAGACAACTCCAGCAAAGTCAAGGGGAAGCCTTGGAGATAGACGTTCCTCTGCTGCTGTTTCTTTCAAGCTCTACGCTTTAAGTTACTGGTGGAGTATTCCAGGGGACACAAAGCAAAGGCCACATGCATTTTGTTGATTCTTGTTTGGCTGAAAGGCTGCAAGGGGTTCTAACCACGGTGAAAAGCCGTTCTTCCTTGGGAAAAACAGAAGGAAGGCACAGCCTCAGTGTCACCGCTTGCCATCCTCAGGGGCTAGACTAGTGGGACCCCACGCAGGTGGGCAAAAGCCCACACTCCCAGGGAGACCTGCCCTCCCAGCATCTCTGCTCAGTGACATGGTAAGTGCTGATCCTATTTGCTTGTGTAGCTGAGCCCTGCCTGGCAGGGATCTAGCAAAGGAAATCCGATTTTGGTAAGAAGCAGCTCACCAGTAAAGCGTGGCCCAGAGCCAGGGAATAAACTGGGGCAGAAGAGGAGAGGGGATGGTAGCGCAGCAGCTCACCTGCTGCTCTGCTATGGTCCTGTACGATGAAGCAAGCTAAATTCAGTTAGAAGATACTGCATGAAAATAAACAAATGAATGAAGGAATAAAACCCCAGAGTAGATGCACACGGATGGGGACAAGCAATGGGGTATCTTGAAAATGGAGCTTGTAAAGTGTCACTTATAAATTTTGTCTCTTAAGGATGAAAAAGTCTTCCTCCAGTCCCTAACAGAGAAGGTAGCAGCTGGGAGGAGAGGCAGCACCAGCTGCCATATCATGTTTGGAAAGGAAGCAGGGAGGAAATTTTCCTCCTCTCTGTCATTGTTTAACCCCAGTCAACAACTAAGTACCACACAGCCACTCGCTCACCCTCCCCTGCCCTGGTGGGATGGGGGAGACAATCGGAAAAAAAAAGTAAAACCCGTGGATTGAGATAAAGACAGTTTTATAGGGCAGTAAAGGAAGAGAAATTAATAATAATAATGATAAAAGAATATACAAAACAAGTGATGCACAATGTGGTTGCTCACCACCCACTGACCAATGCCCAGCCCATCCCCGAGCAGTGACTGCTGCCACCCAACTCCCCCCAGTTTACATACTGAGCATGACATCATATGATATGGAATATGCCTTTGGCCAGTTTGGGTCAGCTGTCCTGGCTGTGCCCCCTCCCAGCTTCTTGTGCACCTGGCAAAGCATGGGAAGCTGAAAAGTCCTTGACTAGTGTAAGCACTACTTAGCAACAACTAAAACACCAGTGTGTTATCACATTATTCTCATACTAAATCCAAAACACAGCACTGTACCAGCTACTAAGAAGAAAATTAACTCTATCCTAGCAGAAAACAGGACTCTCCTCTCCTCTCCTCTCCTCTCCTCTCCTCTCCTCTCCAGAACGACATCCTTTTATTAAACCTTATAGCAATACTATAAAATAATTCTTAAATTTTAATTGTTCCCCCTTTTTATGGGACATTAAAGATTCACTCTGCTGAAAAACACTGGCTGTAAACCACCTCATTTACCGAAATATTATGTGAAGATTTCTTTCAGAAAAAAAAATGCTGTAAGACATATATTTTGCCTAATATTTTGAGTACCACTTCATATTTGTAATTAGGAGTTTAAAGCACACATATGCCACTTACTAACAGTTTAGGAGGTGCAAGAGGGAGATAAGGAGCCACTTGCTGTGGAAGTCAAATTTTTCTCTCCCCACGTAAAGCAGGTATAAGAACAGTAAAACAAAGAAAGCCGTGTTGAAATCAGAGCATTCCACACCACGGCCCCACTCACCTTGTTAACGCAGGCATAGGGCGTCAGGTACTGAGCCGGGGTTACCACTCCTGCCTCTGCAGCAGCTACACCCCAGCTATCCCCTACCACCTCCAGGCAGCAATAGAAAAAACCCCACATCAACCCTCTACTGAATGATGAAAAATCACCAGGCTGTTGAATAGTAATATTATTTTTGAGCAACATATGGGAAAAATTTGTTAAAATGCAATGAAAATTCTCATCAAAGATGAATTTACAATGGAAAAAAAAACGTGAGCAAGGTGGGATTTGTAGTTCTACTGGTTTTATGCCAGAAAAAGACTGATATTTCATGGCTGTTGGCAAGAATACCTGTTCAACAACTGTATCATCACTGCACATAATGGAAGGAAAGCAACGGATGCAGATTAGGGCACTAGTATAGCTATTACAATAAACAAATGTGCTCTGTAGTGATAAAGGAATTTAGGAAGACAAAATGAGTGGCTGTTTGCTTGTTGATTATATATTATGCATTCCCCTTCAATAATGGACGTGCTGTAGAAATATAAGCTCTCAGCAGGATGATGAGGTTGCAGGTAGGAAACGATTGCGGTTACTTCAGAAAGGTGAAAAGTAACGGATGCTTTAACATCCCTCGGGAACACATCTGATGGATGCAGCTGCAGTGTTGTTGCATTAATGGCTTCAGTTTCCTCATCACTGACTCTTGTGAGATGGTACCTGTTAGACAGTCCTCTGTATTTTAAGAAGTCATGAGAAAATAAGCTGTCATCCTCAGAGTGTTGTGACACTGCCGGCATTATCAGAGCAAGCCTGTCTCAGTTTCTGAGTCCCACCAGCTAGACAACAGATCTGAAATCAAGGTAATAATTACTCCCCAAAGCCATTTTTTTCTGAACACTGACAATTCCTTCAGCTAGCAAAAACTGACAGATGATCTTTATTTTCTGATTGTACTTTGAATTTCTCATTTTCCAAAATACTGACTATAGATTTTTTCCCTGCTGATGAAAATGTGTACAATGTTGAATGTGATTAAATTTGCTCCAATTTGCATAAAAGCAATAACAACACATAGCTTTCAGCCATGACTGTGCTGTACATTTCTGCACAATAGATCTTCCTCTCTCCCACCCTGTTTTTCATGCTGATGAACTTTCCTGAATGCCGTGCAACATCACACAACCTGTAAAATGGCTATTAGGGAGCACTGGTTATCGTTTCAGCCATGCCCTATGTGGGACTGGGATGGTGGTAGCTGGCAATATTTGATTTTGCAGCTATCATAATATCCTATCTTGCCTAGCCCCTTGAGGCTCTTACTATTGTCTGGAGTTATCTGCAGGCAGCCTGATACTGCTTGCAAGTAGACAGCTCTGATAATTTTTTGCCTTTTCATGCTTTGAAGCTTTGGTTGGGAAAGCTCTGCTTTTATCCGTTTTTTCCCTTAAAGCTGTTGTCAGCTATCATTTGCAGTTCTTTGGATTGATGGGAGAGTGCAAAGGAATGCTCCAGCCTTATCTTCCCACGGCTTGGGCTGCAGTCCTAACAAGCTGGAAGCGATATATTCCCATTAGCATCTCATTGTATCCTCTTCCTTCTGGCTTTCCTGATGCTTAGTCACCAGGGCAGTGGTACTGTGCAGGATTCCTCGCTGGACTCTGCCTGTCTCTCTGCCCTGACCTTCAGCACTTCTCCTGTGGTAAATGCTACAAAGTGATGCCCAGCTGCTGAGCACCTTAAACAGGGTGAGATGGGTTGTGCCAAAATGTCTGTGTGCAGGAAGAAGAGTTTCTTCACCTGATCCAGTAATCTTTTGTGCCCTCTGTGCATCTTCTGGATCTAGCTGCAGCCTCTGCACTGGGCATTAATGATACAGAGGCAAGGAAACTCCAAACTAGGCCATGCAGGGCACACAAAACAGCACAAAGCCAGCATCACGGGTACAGTGATAATCATGGTACTATCAGCACCTAGTCATTGGGTATTAGTTGGCCATCCCTGCCCTACATCTCCCTGTGATTTTATCGGGAGCCACTAGCCTGGCGTCTTCTGTTGTAGGTGTATCAGTGAACATATTCAGCAGCTATCTGGGTACAGCAATATGTACAGCTCACTAATGCCCCTAACAATTTGCTTCCCAAAAAATCCCTATCCGCTTTCAGAAGGAAAAATCTAGGTACAAATCAGAGCTGGCATCACTGGATCATCTGAGATCTGCTGTCATCTTTGCCAAACTTTTGCTGTTTAATAGTGGGGAAAACAGGTAAGCTAATACTCTATATTTTAATTTTAATATTAAATTATATTTATAACTACTATTTTCTGTTGTGGAAGCTTTAAGTCAGATACATCTGAAAGTGACTGGTATGTATAGATCCCTTTGATTTGACAGTTGGTGTCCATGAATGCTGGGAATCTAGATGGTCTTATAATTTTTAGTGTAGACGTCAGAAGTTACTTTAGATCACATCCTTTCTATTTCTGGATTTCCCCATGAATAATATGAACGTGGTGATATTCTTCTGGTACAAGGAATATAATGCAAGTTCAATGGGGCCAAATGCTGTTGTAGGTTAAGAACATAAAACTGCCACCAAAACCGATGGAGAATCATGCAAGAGGACGATTACCTTCAATTCTTGTCAATTGACGGGAGATTTTTAGCTGTCAAGTCATAAAGAGCAAAGTATAGTCTCATCATTCTATGATTCTATAATTTCCTCTATAATTGACAGAGAATAATTTTCCCTCCTTTACGATATGTGTTTTATGAGTAATTGTTTTATTTCTGCCTACCAAGTCACTCACTGTGGGTTTTATCTTCTTGTATGGTGTGGATTGCATCCGCAGCCTAAAAGTTTCCTTTTAAAGGAAACTATAATGTCCCAATCTGCTTTTTTGGCTTTATATCATTTATAGACAAAATGAACAGGATCAAACTACGGCTTGAAGAATCATGGCATTTTTAGCTAAGGAAATGTTCTTGATGAAAACCCAGATTTTATTAGTGACACTACAATTAAATAAGCCATTATCAACTTCCTACAGATCTTCTAAGAGCAGCTCTTTTTCATTCTGGAGCCCAAATTACGGAAGCAATCTTCATAAAGGCCACTTCCCCAGCTATAGCGCCTGCTGTGATATGATTCATGCCTTTTGTCTTCTGCTTGGAATTTGGGGATGTTTATGAAGGACTGTTATAAATACTGCATCTAATTCCTCTTTTCACAAGATGCTTTATTCACAAGGAAAAAAAAAAGAAAGAAAATTGCATCACATATGTACGTCATATCATTTCCATTCCCTTTGCCATCTGGCACTATTCTTGTTGCCTCCTTCGTATACATTCGGAAAGGATGTGAGACCAGTGTCAGGCAGACACTCTGGAGCACACGTTTCAGTACTACAGCTGGTAATCTAATGGTACACAGGCACGTTTGTTACAACGAATCTGTGTAAATGTGTGTATGAAGGCTGGAGGTGGAATAAAACATGCTCAGGAGCAGAAGGAGAAGTAATGCATAAGAATCTCACTTTCCATGCTGTGCATTACTAGCGATCTTACACAAAAATTGTGAAGGTGAACAGTATAAATGTCTCAGCTCTTTTTGTACTGTTAGTTTTTCATTTCCAATGGGGAAACGGCAGTATCATCTGTACTTGAAAAGTACCTGGCCGTTGATTTACCCTAAACTGTTGTCTAAAAACATGGGTCAGATCTTTTTGGCACGGCGACTTCATTGGGGCAATAAATACTGTGGTACTACACGGCTAATTACAGTAGGATCCTTTCTCAAAGAAAAGAGCTTGCAAAGGCTGAGAAAAAACGGTGGATGATCACTTCAGACCCACTGCTTTCATCATGTCTCTTAAGGTGAAGGCTGACGACAATGGTTGCATTCATATTCAAACAGTCTATTTATGTGAACCGTTATGCTAATGTGTGACAAAATTATTGCTTATGAAATTCCGATGGGCTTCTAGGTCACAAAGCAACTGTGGTCATGTGACTGGGGAAAGGGATGATTTCACATCTGTGCAAAACACTTCTTTGAAAAACTAGAGAAATAATCTGGCCATGGATTCAAGCACAGAGCTGATCTTTTTATAAGGTATACCTAGTTATAGGATACACTACTATCATCTCTTTTCTCTTTTCTCTGTCCATCCTAGAGTCAACACTACCCTGACTTCTAGCAGCTATGACAGAGCTGGACATGCAGAAATGGTTGTCAGCAGACACATCCAGTGGTTCATGGTCTGTGTTTGCTGCCTTAGCTTCTGCCTCCCCTGACTGGCCTGGGGCTCCACAGCATTGACTTAGATAGGCAATTCAGCCGTACCAGCCAGCTACAGCCTAACAGCACCGAGGAGTGCACACGGGTGGCCAGAGACCGGGAGGAGGTGTTTTGGAGACACACTAACCATCTCAGAATCACTGAGCTGAGCACGGCTCAGAATCGCTATGGAGTGTTCAGAGCAGCGTTTGCCTGCTCCCAAGGAGTGAAGCTTGTTTAAGCAAGAAAGTTGAAACTGTAGCTCTAAAGCCTGCAGGTAAACGAGCCCCAGCAAACAGCACTATGCATGGAGCATAAAACCAAAGCATTTTGCAGTGTTTTTTTGTTTTGTTGTGATTTTTTTATCCTCCAGCTGAATAAAGGATTAGATGGATTATTACACATCCTATTTCGTGGTCTGACATTAAGTCATTAACGTGATTTATTTTTGCAAAGAGTGATTTTTAATCAGCTGAGTACAAATTCACCAAACTGCAAGAAACAAAACAATAACTTGTGGATTATTTATATTTAATGAGTCAAAGGCTGGATTCTCATCTCGGTAGCTCCGTTCTCTGCCCTGAAACCCTGAAGAAGAACACGAAGAGCAAGCACGCCCAACTGTGGCTCTGGGGTTCCTCTATCTGACGTGTCAGTACTGATACACAGGACAGATACTGCAGGAGAAACAAAGGCTGAATAATGCCAGGAAAACAAAATATAACAAATGTGTCATAGTGAGCTGCGTGACCCTGATGTCCTTAAAGCAGCATTTGGTATTATCAGCGATAAATGAAAAATCAGTGGAATTAGTTGAACTTCAGGAAGTGCTTCCGGAGAGTTCGCCGAATTCAGCTCCTTCGGTTGCAGACTCCCCAGATGAATAATGCCAGATTTTAAGTGCCGCCCTGACAGCGGCTGTGTGGGCATCCCAGGACAGGGTCTGCTACCGCGGTGAATGAAACCCTGTCTGACAGCGCCTGGTGTTCGCCACTGATCATCAAGGGAGCGCTGACAACTGATTTACAGCGGTGTCCCGTTTCTAGAGGGCTGGAGTTAGATTAATTGATTTCCCAACTGTAAAACAAACTTTCCATTCATCAACACTGACATGATTAGGAGCAGGAGCAATAAGGTCTGTCTAATCCAGAGCAAAGACATTTCCATCCTTGAAGCTGCCTGTCAGTAACAGTTCCCCATGAACTGGATAACATAATCTATATGCAAAAGTCAATTCCCAACCTCTCTTTATTCTGCAGGCGTTACGAAGCTTGATACGCACATTCTCCTTTTCAAAATGACTTTAAAGCATTAACAGGCACATCGTTTCAAATAGCGCAGGAAAACTGAAAGCTCCCACTGGTAAAATAAAGACAGTTGAATACAGTCTCTTGCTCTGAATCACTTTTAAAAGCGATGCTTTGCCTTGATTTATGAAGGGAAAACTGAGAGCGGCTTTCAACGCGGGTGATGCAACACTGCCTCCCACTGCTGCATCCCGCTCCTCTGAAGCCTCGGCCGCTGGAGCTTCAGTGGGAAGGGAATGGGGCACAACAGGTGGATGCTGGGACCTGCTTAATTTTTTTCCCACACTGTTGATTTAACATATTCATACAGGTATATCTAGGTCCTTGTGCTGGCCATAAGTCTAAATGCTGCTGGCAATCTTCAGAGCATGCACTTAAACTGCCGTCTCCCTTGGTGGAGAGGGGATTTCAGGGAGAGAAGACATCCAAATTGAAAATCTCCCAGAGGCAGTACAGGATGGTGTTTCTTAATTTTTTCTAATCAAAGGACCACTCCATCTCCTGGGAGAGCACGTGCATGGACCAGCCTCCACACTGCTGACAACAGTTTTCACATAAAAACAAAAAACTATTAGGCCAGACATAGGATATTTGTTTTGCACCTTAAATAGCCAGTATTTTGTATAATTCCATGCATAAGAATGCATACATGCATTTTTAAATGTATCTTTACCATCATTTCACTGACCATACTTTGAGGCTGAGAGCAAACCAGAGGCTGAGAGGAAGGACCCTCCTGTACCAGCAGATTGCTGGAAGGGCTTTCCATGCCCTGTAGCAGCACAGGGGCTCACTGGAGGAGTTTTCCGAATCGGGGGCTTTCCTGGCCCCATGGCAGGCTGCCTAACTCGCTGTGGTGGGTACAGATGTGTAACCGCTTGCCACCGCTTCCCAGGATAGCCTTCCCTCCCTCACAGATCTTCCCAGAGATGGGAAAACGCTGAACATACTTTTGACTCCAGCACTGGCCAGAGTCCATCTGAACAGGGATTTCTGTTCTCCAGCGTTGGTTTGATGGAACAGATTGGGAGATGTCCCACTCCGGCATTTCACATCTTTCTTCTCACCTACCTAGGCTGCAACAAGAAAATCCCAAAATGTTCTGCTAAGTGTCTTAAACTCGCAGTTTGTGATATCCAGGGAAATATTGGGTTTAAGATTACTGATCCAAGAGCATTAATATAAGATTGCCTTTCAGCGATCCTGTCCCAGCTGCGTTACACCACGTGTCAGGCTCCTGCACCGTATCAGGCTCCTGCACCGTCCTGGTCTCCAGGTTCTGCTGCAGCGGGGGAGGTGCTTCTGCTCTGCTCTCCCAACCCACCCAGCCCGTGGGCAGCTGGCAACAGAACAGGCGTTACAAAACCTGACCCTGGATTCCCTACTTATTAATCACTCAAACAGGTTTAACTTGTTTTGTAAGATAAAGATTATTTAATTTTAAAAAAAAGAAGCACATAGAGTTACTTTAACTATTTGCTACCTCTCCTATGACAAAAATCAGTGTTCTTTAGTCAAGCGGCTGCATATCAGCTGGCAGCCCTTTCCAGCTGAAAATTGCAGTGCTTTTACATGGTTTGGGTTGGAGTCTGATATTTTGATTCTGGAAGACCATGAAATTTGAGCATATGCCCCCTGACAACCTCCGGTTTTCTTTTAATTTCATATGTCGGTTTCCAGTGACATGCAAGATCTAATCCCCTGTGTCTGGTCTTTCTTTGATGAGGCTGCCTGTTCCTTTGATCCAGTGGGATGCTACGTTTTTCCTGGCAGTCAACAACGTAACACTCATGAATCAGTTTTGAAACTATCCAGTGTCATCTCAGAGAGACAATTCAATAACCAAACAGTTGGAAAAAATAAATTTATGACTTGAATTATTTTTTCCAGCCTCTTCGTAGCACATCTATAGAAATTTTGCCTTTTTCTGCCTCCAATTCTCCCACCATAAGGGACAGCAAAATGAAACATGCAGCTGATTTATATTTTTTACATAGCTTGGAAGTGCACAGCTCAAAGTCAGTGCTTTCTTTTGGGGCTGGCTGCATCCAGGAAGCTGAAAAACTCCTTGGTATCTTGCAGTTGTAGGCTCGTGATTCGTCCTTGGGCTGCGTGCAAGTGCTATGGGGAAGCAAGCAGAGGAAATCCTTCCTCCGGTCTCCTTGTACGTGTGGAGCAGCGCACAGCTGGGGTCCACGCCGGCGTGCCGGGAGCGCCGTGGCCGGCGTGCCTGCCTGCAGACACGGCCACTGCTCCAGGGAGGGGTGCGAGCATCCCCGCTGTGCCGCAGGTCCTGCGCAGGCTGCTCCTTATCTGCAAGAAGAATAGACATCTTCCGTACATGGAGGAGAGGCTTTCATTTCCTCCAGGCATTCAGGGGCTGGACCTGTGTCTCACAGCACGGCACTTGCTCTGTGAGCCCCCGCATGTTTCCACATGCTACGTATATTGGTGATACATTCACACACAGGGAGACATTACTCCTGGGTGCCAAATAATACTAGCTGGTAATATTGAGCTAAGAAAGCAACCTGTGGAATATCTACCCACCTGCAGCAACATGCATCCTTTCTACTCTACTGCAAAAAGTTAGCATCGTTTTGCAGCAGACTGCCATGCCCCGGGATGCAGGGGGATGTAGCAAACCCAAAGGCTGCTACAGGGTTTGCATAAATGCTTGCAGTCAGAGTGAGCAGACGGGTAACAACCAAAGCTACAGATTTTGCATTTGTGCTTTTTCCCATTCCAAAAATAGAAAAGTCTGTTCAAGGAGTCTTAGTGGTTGATTGTGTTTCATAAAGAGAAGAAAAAATAAGGAGCAAATTGTTTAGTCAGAACCCCTATGGAAAATGCAAATTGGGTCATAAAGACCTGAAGGGGGAACAGCAGCTACCTCTGGTGTGCCAGATGCTGGAGGTACTTCCAGGACCTGACCGTGGAGCAGCATACTGCTAAATTAGAAAGCCCGTCATCTTTTAACAGCAAAAGGCAAACTCAATTCCATAGCAACCGCACTAGGTCTGATATGCTGGAATGGCAGAATTCATGATGAGAAAAAAAAAGCTGAGCATGGCTTGGAAACCTGAAACTGCCGCTCCAACTATGGGAATGAGATCAGAATGAAATGCCATTAGAATAAGATGCAGGATGCTGTGTCACAGGATTGGGAAGGAGACAATAATTTGTGAGGCTTTTCCTCTCTAGGGTGGGGGATAAAGAAGAAGGAATGATTTTTGTCATTCTCTGATTTTCATTAGTTTCATTTGACTTCTGATTATCATTAGTTTAAGTTATAGGTGTGTAATAACTATTGTACATCTCTGCTGCATCGTGATAAGGCAGATAGGCAGCTGCAATAGTGCTGTAACTTAGTAATCTTCAATTATAGTTGTTATTTTAGTACAGTTCACAGTCATTCCCTGCAATACAGAAGTGGAAAGTTCAACTGCCTCTCAAAAGAGTTAGAGTAGATCTGGAAAAGGTTCAGAGCAGGATGACAAAAGTGGTCAAAGGAATGAAATTGCTTCCCTACAAGAAATAAAAAGTACAGTTCTTCTAGCTGGAGAAGAGGTGACAGAGGAGAGATGAAGGCAGCCCCTGAGTGCCAGGGCGAGGGAGAACAGGGAATGGTTTTCACCATGTCTTCCAGTGCAAGCCCATGAACGAAACTAGTGGGTTTCAGGGCAAAAACCAAGGTGGCTCTTCAAACACCATGTACAGGCTCTGTGGAACTGCTTGACACAGGAGGTGGAGGGTGATAAAGGTCTCTGAGTGTTTAAAGAGTCACCAGAGAAATCAGTGGAGGGCTGGTGAACACAAACACAGCCCCTGTGGTCCAGGCGGTCCCTGCCCTGCAGGGTGTTACTGGCTGGCAGGATGTTCTGGGCAGTTTCTCTACAGGCATTTCCTTGCCTTAAACGTTTCTTTAGGTATCTGCTTCTGGTCATTGTCAGAAGAGCATAAATGGCATTTGATTGAAGCTGATACAGTTTTCATATTCTTGGAGACTTGGCATACAGGCAGTGACTATTTTTAAAAAAAGACCAGAGTTCTTCAGTGGATGCCTCTGTCCTGCCACGTTTTCTATCTGCTTTTTCCGCCTGAGTTGCGGCTCTGCTGAGCATCCTCACTGCGTATGTGTCTGCTCTCACCTGAACCCCAGTCCGACATGAAGTCCACCCTCCACGGGGGAAAACCTGGGTGCAGAGTGGAAACAAGCCCCCCCATACCGCCTGCGACTCGGATGCCAGGGTACCACATAGGTGTATGGCATATTGCGCTGAATTATGCACCCCCAGGATCTGGTCCAGTATTTGTACCATTGCCATCAAGAGTGAAAATTGCTTTCTTACAACTTTCTTCTCAAGGCCACACCAGAATTTCCATTTGTTTTGTTCTCCAGCTTAGAGTCTGCCCCATTTTCCTGTACTAAACTCATGTTTAAATGCACGTAGCCACCTCACAGGTTTTGCCATAGGCAGTTGCTACCTGGTTATTACGTGTAGAAATTCTATAATATTCTACTGGGACCTTGACAACTGTGTTTGATTTACTTATTTTGTGTTCTTGCCTTTGCCTACCATCTGTGTTTGGAGAAAAGATGTTTCGGTTATAGAAAATGTGTCGTCCTTGGCTGCGGCAGGCTGAAGCCTGATCCTGCTCACGTTGGCAGAGGAAGGTGTGGGTTTGGGTCACACGTTTGCGAAGAGCCTGTGAAGCTTTTCCGTGTTTTTGTGCCTGTGTTGCCCTCTGCTGACTGGTGACAGTTTGGCAGATCCCGAAGGTCCCTCCAGAGCTACTGAGGTGCCTGCAGGCATCTCGCAGCTCATACAGGGCTGTGTTTTTGACCTGGGATCTCAGCCGTGCTCTTCTACCTGCAGTTAGCTGTATAGCCATAGTTATGAATTCCCCAATAACTCAACAAATAGAGGAATATCCCCCTGCATTAACGTTTTCAGTTTATCTGACATTTCATTAAAGCTTTGATTCTAATTAGCAAGTAAAATTAAATTGATGAGGTTTTTAAACAGGCTCTGTCACCTGTGAACAATGTGTCTAATGCCTCTCATCAGTTGGTTTAAGAAAAGCACAATACGACACGCGGTATGAAGGGAGGATAGAATTAGACATTAGTTCACACAAGAGCTAGTTTTCAAGGACAAGCAAAGGAAATGGCAATTAATTGCAAATACATGCAAGTCTGCGTAAAGGGAGAAATCCAGCAGGAAATGTGAAGCCAGAGATGATTAGGTACTCAGGGCATGAACCACTTCAGACTCATCTTCAGAACTGAAAGAAAACTCTATTACTTGGTAAAAATACGCTCTCTCCTGCGCTCCCTAAAGAAGCAGTGGTCCTGGACCCTGATCCTTTTCCAGGAGGTAACTGAGGAGTGACATTTATTAAAACGTTAACGGAGAGATTTGTGCCAGATGCAGAAAGACTAGCTTGCTCTTTGACATGGCAGGTTCCTATCTTACACACAGTCTCTCACATAAAAATTGCTTTGAATAGCTCTACCAAGATTTCAGCAACCTCTTGTTAATAGTGCTTACCTCCTATTTGTTGTCAGCTTTGAGACCTGCAATTGAAAAAGCAGAGCCTAAGCTGGAGGCAGTATTTACTCTATCTACAAGGACTGAATGCAGAAAGCAAAGCGAGATGGAATGATGCTGGTAGACAATGCAACAGTCAGTAACAATACCACAGGCACAGATGCCCTAGATCTGACTTGCAATTTCATCCTAGATTATAGTCCTTTCTAAATCATCCAGGCTCGGGACAGGCTGAGCTGAGTACATAAGACCAGTCTAGCTAAAGGGCTAACATCTCAGACACACTAAAAAAACTCCAAATCCCTGCAGAAATGACTATTAGCTCAGATAGTGCTATTCACTCCTTCAATTTAATAAGACTGTGCAGGAAAGTCCTGCATTTACAGATTTAGGCAGTTGAGTTTGCGCTCTCATTTGCTTATGAGATAGTTTCTTGCTAATAAGCAGCATATTTTGAAAACTAAAGGCAAGTGCAGCTGCACAGCCATTTGATACTAGAGTTGCCCCTTTTTATACATGCTATAAAATTCAACCTTAACAGCAATATTATCTTTTTATACATGATTTCACCTTTTCATATATAATTTCATATCTGATTTTGAAATGGAGAAACAAAGCTAAATGTAGATCTGTACTGTTGCATGCAATGCTGAATGTTGTATCGTACTCTGACAGGCAACAGCTGATCGATGCAGGGCAAGACTCGTATCTCTCCCTACTGACAGCAGGCTCAGCAGTGCTACAGCTTTTTAAAGCGTGAGTTCTTTCTCTGTGAGCATCCAAAACATGTGGGCGAGCCCACCTGCAAGCCTACCAAAAAATCAAACTTGGTTCAACTCTACAGGCTTTTAATAAAGAAAGGAGAGAGAGCTTCAGAGAACTGCTTTAACCTGTGATGACAGAGGAAGAGATGTACTTTCAGAAATATGAACTAACTTCAGTGTCAGTTTAATTAAGGAAACTCATTTAAATATGACACAAAGATTCTTACTCTCCAGATGAATATTAACTCTTGTGGCAGATTTACTTCTTATTTGAAATGTGATTGTCATTAACGGCTTACACATATTGCAATGACTTCTGATTATGTCGATAATGTCAACAGTGGTTTTGGGGAAGAGACATTATCAGTTGTCACTCATTAAGGACAAAGCAGATGCCACTGTAATTAGAAGCTATACATACTGCTTGTTTTTAAGAACAGCAAGATGAGCATGCTCAGGTTTGTTTACTTCAAATCCAATTTCTAGCTTGGAGAGCACTTACAGGATAAGTGGTAGGTGGCTGCCAGGTGTCCTCTCGTTTCCTGCCTCTGAGATTTTTTTTATAAATATGAATGCTCTCCTTATTGGAAATGAAATGAACAGTATTCCTCCCAGCAAGCAGTTAATCCTTGGGAAGGAATCCCTCAACAATACATACAGCTTTTATACTGACGTGTGCACTGTGGTCTCTAACTGAATAATGCAAGGAGGTTGCAAGTAAATTTGCATGAGATTAATACTGAATTTATTTCACCTCATCCTATGCTTTCCTCATAGTTTCTGGATTTTTCCATGACTTGGTTCTTCCCAGATTCTCTCATCCTTTTTTTTCTTTTTTTTTTTTTCTTTCTTTCTTTCCCATACATACTATATTCTCCCATGCTGCACCTATATCAGAACACTCTCCTAGTATGGTTCTCCTCCACCTTCTTTCTCCCCAGGAAGAGCCGCCACGAGCTCCACCAGGTACCACCACCCTTTCCAGACACCTGGGCATGGTCAGTGGGGTGGGCAGCAGCCTAAAATGGAGACACGGTTAGTGGGAAGACTGCCTGTGAAAAGCTGTGATAACACTTCTACCCATACTTTCGGGTGTAAATGATGAGGCAGGACCCAGTGTGGCAAAGGATCAGGCCCACCGGGTGAGATGGAGTGAAGGAAACACAGGAAACTTGGGCTGAGGCTTGCTTACGTTTTCAGACAGAAGTTAATAAAACATTATTTGCCTTTTGAATCTCTTGGATTCCTAATTCCTTTTGGCCAGTTTCAGCCAAGTTTGGTAAGGAAATAGAAATCTCATATATCTCAAGTATCTACCCGTGTCAAGAAGGCAGTAGCCAATACCCAACGTGCTCCCTCTGCAAGCACAGGTGAGTTGACTTGCGTTATTAGACATCAGAGAAGCCACACAGGCTCAGGGTGCTTTCAGCAGCCTGGCTCGACCCCATGCAGCCCACACTGGAGTTGCTACTATAGCTGCCCTAATTGCAGGAGAAGCTTTCATCATCCGCCTCACCTTATTAAACAGGTAATCCAAGCAGGCGGTGACAAGCCTGTGGAAAGCAGGCTCCAGCAGCTCTGCAGCTGGGGGAGGCTTTGAC
>NW_008825109.1:4399388-4409212 GCF_000699105.1 Pygoscelis adeliae | reverse complement strand
CACTGGAGGAAAAACCAGGGGGTTTCTCTGTATGCAGGCTGCGAGGTATTGCAGCTGGATGGCAGTCATGTCATTGCCTCCCTTTGAGGGAGGACACCTCCAGTGCGGGGAGCACCCCTGGGTGCCCCCCCAGCTGCAGATGGGGCTCATCCTCACGGCTGAGCCCCAAGTGAGGGTGACCACATGGGCACAACCTCCGCTGGGACAGAGGGGCAGAGGACATCACAGCAAACAGGGCAGTGTTTGGACTGCAGTGGTACAGAATTACTCCCGTTTTTTCTCAGATGTTTGATAAAGATCCGCATCTGTCTCATCATTTGCAGGGGTCAGGGTCTGGTAATTCCCTGCCTGCCACAGTAATCCTTTTTTCTTAAACACAAACCACAGAAACTGTGAAGCTGACATTTCCTACAGCATTTTCACAAAATTCATAAAGAGAGAGTAATCCCCTTATTCTGAGGGGCTTAGAGCTAAGTTTGGTTAAATACAATACCCAGGACAATAGGTCAAGTGCCCGAAATGAAAACGTGTCCATCTCTGAGGTCAGTGTGGGATAGTTTTGTGAAACAAGTGTGTGCTGAGGAGGAAAGAAGGTAAAGAAACAAGAGGGGGAGAAAAACCCATTTCACACCTCTGACCCTCTCTGGAGGACGTAATTATAAATCTGTTCTTCACAGAACACCAAATGCATCATAGTTTTTTAAATGGGCATTTTTTTCAATTGCTTCAGAGTCCACATAGCCTCATTATGAAGCAAGGTCAAGTGCAAAAGGCGATATCCTAAGGGAAAGGGAGGGAAGGAGGTTGCCAGGTGGCCTGCCGTGGGGGAGGCTGTATAACAGATGCTTGCAGGGAGCCCTGGAGCAGCCTTTTTCCCTGGCTCTTGGGAAAGCCAGAAGAGGGTCCTTATCTCTTGGCTGTCTCCTCTATTGCATACAAACCCTATGGAGGCTAATGATGTCCCAGGACTGTGACAATCCTTGAGAAACCATCAGCCCTGCATGGGCAGATGGGCTGGGGACTCGGCTAGCCTTGGCCTCCCTCAGCCACCCTCTCTTTATACTGAAGTCCCTCTCGGCAAGGAGCTACTCTCAGCATAAGCAGGGAAATCTCAAACCCCATGTTGTCTCTGAACTCAGGCTCGGGGATGCCCAGTGAAACATTGCCCCGGCAGAAAGCAAAGGTGGAAAGGACCTCAAACTCTCCCCAAAGCCCACGGGGTGGTTGGCCGCAGGCTCTGGTCCCAGCCGCTGCACCCCAGCGTATAGGGAAGTGTGAGAGTCAAAAGTTTGACAGTAAAACACTAGGGTGTTACTGGATAGTACTGCAAAGCCAGAGAAGCTTGACAGATAAGAAGGCAAGAGGATGGCACATAAGATGGCACAGGTTTTAATATAAGCACTGTGTAAATAATGGTCCTTCTTGTAAGATTTTCAGTTGTTTGCAGTATGCAGAAATCTCTGTCAGGGCTGAGCCCTGTTCTCACCGCTCCTTCTCTCTGTGGTTGCTGGACTGAGCTGCCCTCAGGACAGAAGCTGCAGCCAGTGTGTCACTGCTGCTCACCAGCCTGCCGAAGTGCTTGCTGAAGCATTCTCCTGCCCTGGAGCCTGTCAGAGTCACTATCATAGTTTTTCCTTCTTCCACTTCATTTGCAATATCATTTTCTGGAGGAGAGTCCCTGTCATTCAGGGCTGCTGCTAAGCTCCACTGTCAATCATATCTCCACAAACCTCATTATTCTGCATCCACACGAGTGTCCGTTCCCTTTGCTTCCCTGGCTGTGACTGTATGACTGTTGTTTTCCTCCTGGTCCTCAGTTGTGGCTATGTTTCCCCCCCTCACATGCTTACACACAATGACTTTTCCCTGAATATTACCCACTGCAGCTCTGCCAGCAGTTGAATGCCACAGATAATGGCAGCTCTACTGTAAACCAGCTGCTATTGTTGGACTTGACGATCTTAAAGGTCTTTTCCAACCTAAACGAGTCTATGATTCTATGATTCTATTTTCTTTAGTGCTATTATCAAACCTACTCCGAGGAAATCTAGCTGATACTGTGATAAAGCTGAGATGACCCTGTTTTCAATTTATTCTTGATTTTGACAGTTCCCAGCTCTCCCAGGAGGAGATGCAGAGAAAGTTATTTGCATGCCTGTAGATCTTCAGCAATGCTGGCTTGACTCAGCCAGGACTTGACTGTGCTCTGTATTCCCTGGTCACTGTTTAGGGTGCATTCTAAGCTGTGAGACTTCAAAAGCAGCAATCCTATCAGAAACTAACATTCTGTTAAGAAACTACTCTGTTCTTCTCTTCTGTGAATACTACATGTCTGACTTATCACAGGTCCAAACAGCGATAGCTGGAGGGAATTGGGTGTAGTTTCCCACTGCTGACTTGCAAAGCCCTGGTGAAAATCAGACAAGTAGGCAACTGAGAAGGCTGTCTTTGGGTATGATTTTACAACAACCTACTCTGACCATTGCATTGCTAGCAACCTGTATGATGGGAATGTCCAGCAGGTCTGGCAAGGTCCATAACTCTCTGTACAAACATCTCACTGCAAAGCCATCTCATAGCTGACCTGCCTGCGTCCCCAGAACCAGCCTGGTTCCCCAACAGCATAAACACATTCAAATACAAAGCTCCAGTTGTGGGTGCATTTGGGCTTTCCTGTTCACCCTGCAGCAACATTCAGTGCCTCAGGAACTGAAATCATGGACCTGGAAGAGCTGTGAAGTGCCTTCAGCCCTTACTTTGGCTAGTTTGAAGAAGTCATATACAACCATACTCCCCTTCCCACTGAGAATGTGTTCCTGAAAAGCGTGAGCGTTAGCCATGCAATGGATAGCAAAGCAGTTTTTCCTATCAGAATTAATGAGCAGATCACTGTTTGAAATGATCTTGGCTGTTTTGTCTGAGAGACTGAGTGCCCAAGCATTATCCTATTTTTCTGTCCTTCACACTTGATTGACTTGACTGATCTTGATTCATCTGAGGAAGATGATGCTGAACATATCTGTTCAGAAAGCGGCATCGAAAATGCTCACAGTAAAAGATGTGTGCTGGGTGTTCATTCTCATGGATAAAGCAGCCAAGACGGTGGACTGCCTGTGTCCCCCTGAGGTGATGATCCAGATGATCTTGCCCCTGCCTTTTCATCCTCTACATCGTTTTACACTGTTCTTGTGTATGTAAGCCGTATTTCTTAAGTCCCTGACACATCCTCCTCTGTTTCATTAATTCTGAAGGGAGAAACTGCTTCACTACCCAGTGAACTCAGTCACTTTACCAGCGAGGCTGAATGCTTGACGTAAAATTTCTGAGAGCATTCTTGCTGCAGCTTTTTAATAGTCACATCTTCCTCCTCCTCTCCCTCCTCCTCAGATGAATCAAAAGTCATTCAAGGTGAAGGATGGAGAATGCAGTAGTGAGGATGGTTAGGGGAGCAGGGGCTTGAACGATCAGTGGTGGATCTCCAAGTGATGGATAGGGATGTGACGGACAAAAGGGTGCTGCTGGGCTGCCAGAGAGCTGGGTGCATGCATGTCCCTAACTCAATTTTAACATCATGTTAAGTTTAGGTCCAGGTCCTTCTGAACATAGGCCATAGGTCCAGGTCCACCCATGATTTCTGAACAGGGGTGTATCTCTGCTTTCTGCATAGGTAGTTCCCTTCTCCCTCTGCTGATCATACAGCAAACTCCGCTACACGTCCTTTCTTTCTGCCCTTTGTTTCCATCTGCGGCTGGAGAGGCAATGTAGCTAGTGTGCAATGTTACCTTAAGCAAGGGCCATTGCACCCCACAGTCTGCAGCCCGTCCTGCTGCTTCTGCTCCCTCATTTGTGGAAGTGCAACCGCTTGTTATGTTGCACAGGGATTGTTTTTCTAAAACCATTTTCTTGAAATTCTTAAAATTGCATCTCAGTTCCCTAAGGCAGCCTGCAGCGTGGGCTGTGAGTTTTAGCACTCAGGCTGTGGTTTCACAACCGATGTCAGGTGGAGCAGGGGCTCCCACTGGTTGTCCTTTCCCCCGCCCGCTTCTTCCTGCCCCATTCCTTGTGCAGCCCTCCCACTGATCGTGCATCCAGTGGGGAAGGGGAGCCGTTCTGGCCATTGTGTAGCGAAGGTTTTCTGGGCGCCCAGCTGCCTTGTAGCGAGCAGAGCTGCATGATACAGCTGAGTGAATCTAAACAGCTCTGCCAAAAGCTGAAGTCCTTCTCCTCTTCGCCGCATGTCCTTCTTTCCTCCTTTCCTGTTCCTGGAAGAACGAGAAGGTGAATTGCTTGGCTTTTGTTGTTGTGTTAGTTTTTTGCAATGCTGGGGTGGCTCAGAGCAGCTCCAACAAGTGCTGCAGCCACTACAAGGAGATCAGGACCGCGGTCCTGCTGTGCAATGACAGTTGGAGCGGTTTGGGCAGGGTTAGCGAAATGAATAGGCTCGGGCATGGGTTCGACAAGCAGCGGGGCTGGGGCAAGCGAGGGAGCAGGCTGGGTGGCTGGGGTTGGAGGTGTGGGGAAAGGACTGCAGAATCAGACCTCCCCACCCCACGGTCAGCAAGGTGTGACTTGGGCACAGTGTGTCACTCACCTGATGGCAGTCCCATCTGCGCGAGCAGCCACCAAAGTGCACTCCAGGTTTAACATCAGAGCTTCTTGTTTTCCTGTTCTGAGCTCTGCTGGTCTCTAAATCCCACCTCCTGGCAGAGGAGTTGGAGGGAGGTGGTTCCCTGGGCATGTGACAATCCTGTTGTCTTAGATGCTGCTATTTGAAAGGGAATTGTCTGGATCTAAGGACTCTCCATTTTCTGTGGCTCAAAAGGCACTAGATGCAGGCCTGAAAACAGATTGCTGGCTACATATATGCAGTTGCATATATGTACATGTACGCACATATGTATTCAACTGCTTAAATCCATGAGAATTCATAAAATTCAGAGAGTCACACTGCTCAGGCTATCACAACGGCTGACTTTTCCTCAACTGTAATGTTTCCTCAATACAAATTGGAAAAAAAAAAAAAGAACTGTATCTATGTTACTTAAATTGTGCAATCCTTACTCATGATGATTAGAAATTATTCACATGAAAAGTCTGCTTTGTCCAAGAAAATGTGCTCAATTATATTTGTTCAGATAGGAAGTTGATGTGTTGAGCAAGCTGCCATTTTTATCTGACCACAATTACTCTTCTTCATGGCTGGGATTCCTCAGGTCTCATGGGACAGATTTCTTCCGTGGTGTCATTCACAAGAGCTCACATCAAACTGCTTTATCATCTGTCCGCAGTGTTTCACTGCTGTTATCAAGCAGTAACACAGCTCAGAGAGGCAACTGTTTTGATCCCAGAAGACTTTGAATTTATGGCTTAAAATAATCCAAGCCATTTGAAAAGAGTGTTTGAAGTCATCCTCACCACTTGGTTGTACTCTACTCAAAAATGAGCAGGTTTTTGCTGTTAGTGTGCCTAATGCAATATGTTTATGCAGGATTTTCAGTCACCAGTAATTTGACCGTACAAGATAGTCCTCATAATTTGAATGAACGAGCAATTGATCTGATAGATTAAGCTGATATTTTTCTGGCAAGACTGTTTGCTTCACATGATAGATTTGCCCTGGCTACAGCCTTTTATTTCTCATTAAATTATCCAGCCAACATTCACAGATGAGGGAATCAACTGGTTTAGCTGTAATTTATATAGATCTCCACTACATCTTTACAGCACAGGTTTATGTGGGGGGTTGTGACAAGCCAGTGTCTCCCCTGATGAGAAGAGCAGCAGTCTCAGTCAAAGCCAGCTCCTCGGTGTTTATCAAGACACAAGAGTTGTCCCACTTTAATTACACCAGTAACAGTTTAAGTGACACAGTCACCCCTCATGTTGATGCAGTAGAAAAGAGCTTATGTTGCTACAGCTATTCAAGACCAGAATATACCCAAGTCAGTATCGGACAGCTTCATGGAACAAGTATGTCAGCACTTGAGTTTTAGCTGGTCTAACTGAAGTTTAAGACGGTGCTTAAATAGCTGATATTAAATAGCTGATAGGACTATGGTAATTATCTAAATTTAAAAAAAAAAAGGCAAAAAATCATATTTTCAACTGCAATCGTTTTGCTGATAAAATGTGTGTGAGACCTGGGAGGCTAAGGAAAATTTCCCTTTGGAGACAGTAGCTTAAGCATCTTACCCAGCCAGAGCTGGGCACTGGGCTGCAGGCAGCCTGTCAGCTCCTGGCATCTGCATGTCTGTGCCCCTAGGAGCAGCCTGGCAGCAGCCCTTCTCTCTGCCTGCAGCAGGCTCTGCCTGCCACCTACCCACAGACTTACCAGGGACAGCCAGGCAGCCCTCAGCTTTTCTGTGTACGTGCCCTCAGCAGTGCTTACACTCCCGACAATGCAGCCCAGGAGCTGCTCTGTGGACCTTCCCTCATGCAGATCTGAGCTGCGTCTTACCTGCTACAAAAACCTTTTAAAAATCTTCTGGAGCTAATAGCCTTAATATGATGTTGCAGCTTGATCTAAGCATAGAGGGGGAGGGGGCTATTTTTTTTTCCCCTGACTTTCATTGTTCCCGGGTAATCTGCAAAGCTGAACACGAATTGTGCCTCTTGCTTATTTCTGCAGAGAAATAAGCCTTGTGCAGCCTTCTGGCATCACCAGCTCTGTATTTACCACTAAGTAAACCGAGCCAGGAACTGCTCCCTGATCCCCAGGCCAAGTGACACAGACTGGCTCTATCCATGCTGCGTAGTGCTTGATCCTGGTCTCCCATCTGGTGCCCCTGTGGCCCTAAGACATTGGTATTACTGTGTAGATGTTTCCCTTCTATTTTTTTTTTTTTTAATTTATGCTGTCTGAACTAATGTAATAGCTGTGCTGCAGCCCACAAGAATAGTGTTTTATTGCATGAAACAGGGTTTGTATTGCCTGAATTGGGGTGGGGCAGGAGGGGAGTTTGTGGCTGCAAAGCCTCCCGAGACAGAGCTGGAAGACTGTGTAGGGTGAAGGAAATGGAAAGCAGTTGCAGTCCCATCTCTGCTGCTTGCTGGGAACAGTCCCTCCTGCGTGCCACCCCCCAGGCTGTGCCTAGGCACTGCACGCTAACAATCAAGCAGTGTGGATGACCAGCAATCCAGCTTGGTCCCTGGTCCCACCATGTCCCTCAGTGCAAACGCAGCCACTGAGATGTCCTGGTGCTTGTTTAAACACAAGGGATGAAACCTGGATGCACAGCAAAAGGTGCCTCCGCTGTGCCGACCATCCATGCCCTTATGACAGGGAGGGAAGACTTGGGGGTCTTGCCGGGTCGACCACGGCCATGGTATGTGGTTGCTCCATTCCCCAGTTCCATCAGGGCTGTATCCAGTCCTGCATGATCACAGGCAGGCTGTCCCTGCTCTGGGCCACGGGTTCCTCACTGCCTTAAGTTTTCCAGGTCTATGTGTGAGGCTATTCTGCCACCTCTCTGTAGCTGCAGCAGCTTGTTCCTAAACACATCAACAAAGTGGTTTCAGCTTGAAACTGTGCTTGAAACTGCTCTGCCTACATTTATAAAAGCCATCTACTACTCCATTTTCTTTTACTCTTTATTGTGTAAGCAACAGTTTTTTGTTATCCTTTCTGTTTGTTGGAGTTGCATAAGAAATCTTTCATTGTACATGTATATGGGTTACAAATCGCTCTTCCAAATGTTGAAGAAAAACAAGTTTATGTGAATTATCTACAGCAGATAATTTCACTTCTGCACAGAATCTAAAAATAAAGTGGAGCCCACATTCTACAGCTAAGTAGCTTTTAATTAGGTGTGATAATAGCATGAATTATCTTTCAGAGTGCAATAGCTTCGCGATCAGAAGTCAAGTGCTGGGAGTGATAATTGTTTGCAAAAATGTTCTACTGAGGGAAGAACTCAATGCCGACAGGTATTTGGTTTTTTCATAGAATAGGTCTTGGCAGTCCGATTAACATTTTGCGTGAATTTGGGCTTTCTCGATTATTGTCCCTGTTTTAATACAGCCAGTGGGTCCTTTCAAGTACTAATGTAAAAAGAGGGCAGTGAAAGCCTGCCTCCTCTGTAAGTCCCTGTCATCAACGCTTTCATGGTGATGCCTTTGGACATGACAAATGGCACTGCTATTTTCTGAAAATTAAAGGCTGAGGTGCTGGATAGTTTCGTTCACTTCCTCAGGAGCCCCTTCCCTTATTTGGACCATAGACAAGCTCAGGGTTTGAACATAAATAATATTATGAATTGTGAACCAAGATGTGGCCACATCTGCTGTCCTGCCCGCTCTGCTGGGGCCTGGAAAACTCCGGCAGAGCTGGTGGGGGGGGTTTCATGCTGTAAACCGCTACAGCTAAACCTGCCAGCGCCTGTCTCGTCAGGGTCCTCCTTTGTGGCAGCCAGAGGGATGCTCTAAATGACTTTACCAGCTAAGATGCTTTATCTTCATTGTCTTTGTAACTCAAGTGTAGCATTTAGTCCAGCGTGGTGGGGCTGAGGGTGGGGAACACAGCTTTTTTCAGCAGGGAAGACAAACCTTAAAGCAAGGTCGTTTAAGGATAAGAGACTCACTTGTGGTGCCAAAGGGATGGTACTTGGCACTTCAGACTGCAGACAGATGCAAGCACAGTGTGTTTGAGCGCAGGCAGAAATAGGGAAGTTATTGCATGCCCGGGAAATAAGGATATATCCTGCGACAGTGACTGTCCTGCCATATGAGGCTGTAACATCAGCCTGATCAGACTGGCACTGGGTAAGGGAAGTCTTTCCAAGGTGCTATACTGGATCCCAGCTGCCAAAGGGCCAGGCTGGAGCTGGGATGCAGACCATGGACACTTCTGCCCTGATCTTCCCGGACTCCCAGACACTTGCTGTCTCGTGCCTCTGCGTGTAGGTCCTGAGCTCCTGGCTCTTCTCCTGGTGTCTCCAGGCATCGTTGCGGGGGCTCCCAGGCAGGAGGATACCATGTGGCATCTGGCTGGCCTGGTGAACCGGGAACCCCTTCACTGCCCCCTCCGGAAGAGACCTTCATGCATTTGCCCAGAGGACTTCTTTGTAAAAATTAATTGAGTTGCCCAGCATTAGACACAGATCATAAAACTCCCATCTGATCTCGTGCCTGCTGCTGATTTTAACAGCTGATTGAAACAATGAGCGCTGGCTCGTTGGGAATATAACAGTACTGACAGTGATAGCTGTAACACAGGCTGTACGTGTAGATAAGGCTTTAAACGTGCAATAAAGAGCCTCTGCCTGTATCACAAAGCTTGCTTCCCTAACGGGAGTAAAAACCCCTGGGCAAGAGTTTAAGCATAGTAAAAGTGATGAAGATTACTGTTTGAGTTACGAGTTTTGCTGAAAAGCAAATTTGTGTTTCTGCTTATTTATTTGTTTTCCTGCTCATTGTAAAGTGAAAGAGAAATGAACGCGGAGCGAGGGAGAACTGGAGAGCGGCCAGCCAAGGAATGGAAAGCCTTGCCACGATGTCTGGTGTCATTTGAGGCACCACCACGCCTTCCCCGGCAGACGCTGACCCGTACCTGCATTCCCAGGAAAATCCCCACTCAATAATCCACTATAAACCACCTATTTGCTTGCCGGGTGTTAATTTGCACACGCAATCACGGCGACTCCCAGGAAAAACGGGCAGAGATTGAAGCGCCCCACAAATGCAACCACGGTGACTTTCCGTGTTATTTATATCGCCACCTCTATCGCGACGCCCGCGTGTCTTCCCTGGCAGGTCCCTTTGGGCGCATGGGGCTATGGATGACCCGCGGTCCCGCGGGAGCCGGGCGGGGGGCGGGGTGCCCCTCC
>NW_008825109.1:4396467-4398914 GCF_000699105.1 Pygoscelis adeliae | reverse complement strand
GGGCGGTCCGCGGGGTCCCGGCTGCGCCGCCGGAGCGGCGTGGCCGGGGGACGGGACGTGGGCAAAAAGCGCTCCGAGATGGGGAATGGCTCCTGCGCGGGGGGAACGCGGATGCCGGGAAGGCGGCAGGTCCGTAGGCTGCTCCTCTCCGCTACCTGTGGGGAAGGCACACGTTTGGGTGGTGAGACAGCGAAGCGAGCCCAGCTTATTAGCATGGGTAATATGTATTATTAAATCTATTCGGCCAAAAGTTTTGAGGGTGCTAATAGATGGACTGGCTCAAGTGGGCATTGCTCTCTGTGCAGCATCTGGGCAAAGATGGAAATTGCCTCTTTTATGCCGGTAGTGTGTTAATGGCGTGACGGTGCCACGGGAGCAGGGTCCCGGAGCGGGCTGGGGACCTCCGGCCAGGGCCGAGCGCTCGGCGCGGGCGAGGGGAGAGTTCAGGGCAAGTGCCGAGTTACAGCAGCCCACCGGCTCACAGTGGTAAAACTGCAGTTACTTTCTGACCCTTCCACGGAGTTAAATGGCATCTCATTATTTTTTCTGAAGAATGATGAAAGATAAAGCAGCTACTGTGAATTATAAGGTAGTGTTTTGCTAGGAAGGGAAATACAAATCCGTGGAATATAGGGCAGCATGTCCAGGTCTCCCTACTCAGATAAAACGCCTCTGTTTGAAGAGCTCTTCATCTAGGTCGGTTTTTCCCAACTCGGTTTAGGTGAGTCTGGGTACCTTTACCTCCTCCTCGCTTCATCTCTCTTGGCTACCTTTGCCTCTGCTTCTTTCTCCCCGGTCCCTGTCACTGCCTGCCGAAGGTAACAGCAGTGCAGAGGGGGCTTGCGTGCCGTGCCTCAGCCTTCGCACCAGCCTGTACTCCCCACGGGCACCTCTGTTAGGGAGCCAGTGATCCCTGATCACGCTAAACATGAAAAGAGCAAGCCAGCAGGAGCCTTGACATTTATCATTGCATTAAAAAAGTCAAAGATCAAAAAATTAATAAATATTTCTCAGCGGGTCAAGCATTAGAAATATTTACTGATATTAAGGCATCGGTGGCAAAACAATTAAATGTCAAGTGTTTGCATACAGGTTAACTTTGCAATGGATGACTGCATTAAGGAGGCACTTGGCAGCAATTGAGCTGGATATAACGTGATGGATAAATACCTTGTTTTGGTTTGTGTGATTTCATACAGGAATTGCTTTATGCTCTCTACATTCAGTGTCGTGTTTGTGGGTCTTATTGTTTCTCATTCCCAATTTCAAGGCGGGATGTGGGCTTTCCCCTATCTCCTGCTGCATAAACTCTTTACCAGTCCGCCCTTTTCCAATGCAATTAAATATACCCAGCTACTTGTCTCCTATCTCTGCAATCTGTTGTGGAGAGCAGTACAGCCTGTGCTGCAGGAGAGTGGTAGCTGTGAGCTACATGTATGCAAATGAGGCTTAACTTCCCATTCTGCTTTATCATCACCTTAATTTCTGCAGAATAAATTCCTATTTTAAGGTACAAAAGGGGGATTCTGTAAGTGATCTTTGAGCAAGGCACTGTGACTTTGGAAATCACTACCTGAGATGAGGAGGGGTTTTGAGAAAATCTTTGCAAGGTTGTGCCCATGTGCTTTATTTGAAGTGGCTTTTGATATGGTACCATATCTTTCCTTATGTTCATCTCTTTAAGGACAGAGGTAGGTATTTGGCTACTGATTTAACAAATGCCAGGTGTAGGTTTGGGTCAGATAAGTAGTCTTTCATTTCTTTACAGCCAAGCTGCTTCTATGGTGAAGTTTTCTAGGGTGTTGTCTGTTGTGTTAGTGATACTGACTGTAATAAACAAGAAAGCAGCTTAAAACTCCTGGCCTAAATTTCTGGAGTGTGTATTTCTATGCAAAATACATTTATGGTATAGTAAACAATGCTAGATTATTTAGGAAGATAGTGGGGAGAGGAGAGCTAGCAGCACATCTACTGCAGAAGTACAGTTCTCCACATCTGTAAAACACAACAGCACATCAGAGGCTGTGCAGGGAACTCAGTAACCAGTGAGAAATAGTCCTCCCTCATAATAAGTTAGGAAAAATAGGACTTTCAGCTTCCAGTGTGCATTTTCTATTTCCTAAGTTCACGGAGGAAGCACCAGAAATCAGCGTAGGACAGAGAATTGCAGCCAGAATTGCGGGCTCCAGTGAAATGTGCTGTCTCCGGAGAGTCATTCAATGGTAGATGAAGTGAAGCACAATACGGCAGAGACTCATACACAGTGGTCAGTTTAATATTTGAATGAACACTCCGGAGGAGAAAAGATCTAGGCATAATAAAGGTCATCTCGGTAAAGATATCTGCCAAAATGCCAGCAACAAGCAGTGCAAGAGGATCTCTTCCCCTCCACCCCCGGCTGGATGCTGAGGTTTGCTAAAAAGACTACTGAGGCACAGCTGATTTAG
>NW_008825109.1:4387569-4396433 GCF_000699105.1 Pygoscelis adeliae | reverse complement strand
TTTCATTTTATCATAAGTTATTTATAATTGTACTGGCCTTGTTTAAATGCAACTTTTACTGAATGCTCTGCAGTCAGTTTTGTTAAGGAAGTCATAAGTAGCTGAAAGTGGGGGAAAAAATGTAGCAAAGAGCAGCAAAACTTTGGTACATGATGGTTTCTTTTGTACCTGAGCTTGCTGTTGCAAACTCAAACCCATTGAAACAGCCTTTCTTCAGGAAAATAATTCTGATAGATTTTTGTATAACTTATTCTGGCACTATCATAATATAAATAGCATCCCCATGAGCCTGGGAACACTGCCACTTTCTGTTGCTGGGTATGCATTTGATGCTTTGCTTTCCGAAAACCTTATTTTTTTTTTTTATTCTGTCCATTGCCATTACATGGTGTCATCTTGCTATTCTCAGTTTTCCAGTGGGGAGCTAGGAAGAGGATAAGGTCCAACACGTCACTAAAAAGATCTCCAGAGTACAGCCAAATGCTGTAACCACCTGACTGTCCCCTGCCATTGGTTTAATGAGAAAGACCTACTTAGTGAGGATTTCTAGGGTGAGAAGCAAGAGGGGAAATGACTAGCTGATATAAATTGCTGTAACTTCACAACCAAGTGATTTATAGCAATTAAAGCTCTGTCCCATATTACTCTGTTATGATACAGAACCGGGTTAGTATTTTGCAGCCAAAAGGCATATCTGTAAAACATTCAAAACATCTGAAAGACAGGTCTTCAGTACAAGAAAGGGCTGCCCGGAAGACTTGATTTAAGCAGTCACCTTAGTAATTTCTTTAAATAATTCTATTTTCTTTTTCAATTAAGTGGCTACAAAGCTGGCAGTCAGGCAAACAGGTTCAAAGCTCCTAGGATAGCGAATCTTCACGTTTCAGGGCAGGAACTGTTTTCTGCTCAAGGAAAAGTTATTGTTGCTTTTGTGGCATAGTGTGGCACAGCACGTAGTGCTGCGCGGGAAGGGGCTTCGGCGGTGCACTGGCCGGGAGGTAAGGACATCCAAGTCATGTTCCTGTATAATTGTAGTAAAGTTGGTTTAAGACACTGCCTTAGCTTCCTCTCCAAAAACTGGGAGCAGTATGCTGGCCCACTCTTGCAGGGCGTTTGGGGACTGTGGATGGAGAAGTCCATTTTGTTCCAGCAGAGGCATCCACAGCAAAAGTCTCTGCAAATTACTTAATCCTGAGAAACATCTGGTGTAGCAGCAGTTCCCAGGCTTTTGCTGTTAGTGACATCACTTACAGATCAGTGATTTTATGCAATCCTCAAAACTAGCAAAAGCATCAGCTGAAAAAATTCCTTGGATTACCCTCCCAGCCTGCAATCATGACTCTTAATTTAGATGGTGGTGTAATACAGCTTGCTGCTCCTTGTAGGAGCCTGAGGGCTATTCTGCCCAGAGATAAACTTCTTTGCATCTCATGCAATAGCTGTTTCAGAGCTGGAAGAAAGGCGTAACTTGTTCTTCTTTGCACAGCTGTGAGTTTCACTTCATGGGCATAATCACCAAACACTTACAGGAGAATGACTTCCCTTTGAAATCATAGTTAAAAAGTAAACAAGCATCTAAAATATATGCTGGCTAATTAGTTTCTCTATTAAGTTTTACTTTTTGAATTTTAACTATTTGATAGTTTATCCTAAATGAATTGGCCTCCATGTTTATTATCCCCACAGGTGCTCTAAGTTATGGCAAAATGCTAAGGCTGCCAAAGAGCCAGTCTGGCAGGCAAGGATAGCTTGAACAGAGATGCTCCAATAGTGCTTTTGCCCTCTGGCATGTGTTGTCTCTGCCAAGTTTTGCGTGGGGCATGTGGAACAACAACCCTTTAACCCACCTGAGATTTTTCCAGTCCAAGGCAGTCCTCATAATTCTCAAGTTTATGCTGCCAGAAAAATTCAGAAGGACTGGATGACTCCCAAGTAATGTATTTCTGCACTACAGGGTACGTTAGCGTTACTGAACAAGAATTAGATTGCGATGGGGGAAAAATAAACCTTTGTATTAGGCATTTCCAAGCTCGATGTTATTTCTTGATGCCAGAATGCTGGGATGTGCTATGCACAGGGAAAGCTGGCAGGATGTTGGGCTTCACTGATAAGACATTCAGAAGTAAATTGCACTTGAGTGTGCTCAGTAGAGCCGTGCTCTCAGAATGAATGCATTCCTCATGGACTACCAGACCATCAGGGTCTGAGATTCTTCTCTGGCTGTTATGATGAAAAGTTGTTTAGCTGTTGATGCAATATAACAGTGAGGCTTTAAAATGGGAACAATCTAGATGAGCCTTGGTGAAATCAAACGGCTGCGTGCACAAGACTGGAAACATTATGGAGATCAGGAGCAAGTGCTTAGGGCAGGGTTGCTGTATCATGGTCACAATCTGGATACATTATTCGGGGTTTAATGCTAAGACAAGTATTCAGCACGGGCGCTCAAACTGGGCTGTTTCTTCAATGTGTTAAAAGGCTGAAAGGCTAGAACAGATAGGAGATCAGAGATCTACAAGAAAAGAGTGCTTGTTCCTCCTTTTTCAGATCTTAAACTAAGAAAACTTTAAAAGAGCATTTGAAAAGAATGGAAAACTTTCTTTAAACATAGTTTGTAAGCTGGAAAGAAATGAGTAAGTGTCTAAAACAAAACCAGACTGGACAAAGTGCTAATCTTGATATGACAGCAGCTTGATCAAATTAACAATATGACTTCCTGAAACATCTGTATCTACCCATCCTTGATATTGCTGGAGCATGCCCCAAATATGAGTTAAGTGGCTTACAGAAACAATGGATTTTGTTGTTAATACACATATTTTCTTAAAAAAAAATATAAATATGCATAGATGTATCATGTAAAGTTGTGTGCACTACCATCATAATTATTTACAGTGATAATTTAAGAAGACAAGGAACTCTGGAGACTCTGCCAAAGGAGGTTGCATTTTTCATTGATGAAAGCCCAAGTGTAGGAGGGGCTCACAGCCACCATCCAATTCACGCAGCAAAGTTCAGGGCCAGGTCCACAGCCTTTATTCATGCAAGTAATCCTTTAATGTCAGTAGAGCCAGCAAGATACTGATGCTAAAGAAATGAAAGCCCTCAGGCTTAGTTCAGAAGATACAAGCTTTGCCCTCCACCGAGGACCAGGTGGGAAGGTGGACAAAGGTTGCTTTATTTCACCTTCGTGGATCTCAAGGCCTCGGGCGAAGTGAGAGCTGAGTCACCGTCCCTATAAGCTACAGCAGCTTTGAGGTTAAACTGCTTAGAGTGGAAGACACAACACTGAGTCTGACAGACCCAGAACGATCATTTTTTAGCTGCTCAGCACTTTTAAAAAATCAAATCACAGAAAAGCTACCCTGTTTGATTGTTCCTATTACATAACGCAATGTCTTTGGGGTTTGAGAGCAGCCGTGAGCAGCATGTCCCTTGCGTAACAAGCCCAAGAGGCTCTAATCCCTGCTGTGCTGCCACTGACCCTGGGCAGCCGGGAATAGCCTGGGAGCGGTGCTGAGCTGCCCGGGCTCTCCTCTGGGGCTGCAGGGTAGCTGTGCAGCAGAGGCCCTTTGCTCTGAGGGGTTTTCTGCCAACCACGTTTGCTGGATTTGCAGTCTTTTTCTGCTAATAGAGTGGAAATAGGGGCTGAAGCGGAAATCCTGCCCTTGAAAAGTCTTGTTTTGCTCCTTATGGGCAGAGCTGGTCCTCCCCACTTCCTTTTTTTTTTTTTTCCTGAAACATCAGCCTTTACCCCCATTTCCAGCTGGAAATAGGTAATCTCATAATCTTGGTACCTTTGCTCCTGTGCTTGTTTAAAAAAATAGATTAAAGGCCAGGTCCTCCTGAACCTTTCTTCTGTATTTTGGGACAGTGCTGTGGCCTGATGTCTGGAGGGATGTACTAGGCTTGCCAAGGTGGGTGCTTTGGGGGAAGAGCTGCAGCCAGGTATCATCCTGAATTCAGGGGCTTCCTGCGTCCCCTGGCTTCAGTGGAGTGTCGGGACCTCGTTCCTGCCCTGTGATTTCATGTGCTGGGTGTGGAGGTGGTGGACCGACATGGGGGCTCGCAGAGCAGGAAGGAGGGAGAAGTCAGCTCCGTGTGCTTGGGGCTTGATGTATATGCAGTGGGTCTGACTCTTCATTCTAGCCTGTCATGCTGATGGACTGTCTTGATTAAAGTGGGTAAAACAACGTGGAAGAGCATCTAAACCCTCAACCCTGCCCTTGGGCAGCCCTGCCCAAGGGGTGCATGTGCCTTGCTGACTGCCTTCTCCATGGGAGAGCACTGCTCTGCCCTGATCGCCTTGGCTGCCTCCGTTGTAATTAGGAACGTTTGCAGAATGATAACATAAAAAAAGCAACGTTGTGGGATTGTTTGGGGGGAAGGATTGAGGTAGCTGTGCACAAAGAGACCTATCTAATTAAAACCGTGGGGGAATTGAGATAGTGGCTAATGAGGCTGAACATACAACTTAATTTAACTGAGTTATTTGAAAAGAAGCAACCTGCCTTGCAGGAGAATGGAAGGTGGCTGGTGGGGAAATAGAACATACCTGGAATTTCTTATTAAAATATAAATTTCATTGTAATTAGTGCATGTTTTGCTGCAAGTTACTCTGGATTTGGGATTTTACCACACTTAATGTGAAATTTATCATAAATGATGACCATCAGTTGCATGTGAATAAGACATTTTAAAAGACTATTTGATTAAATCTCTTACCTAAAATCCCATTTGTACCTTCCATCTTCTAATATCTTCTAAGCTTTTTATCTAACTTTTCTCCACTTGATCTCTACCACAAGGGAAAAATTGAGTGTCATACAACTTCCCCCTTTTCCCTCAGCTGTCCTTCCCCCTTCTTCCTCTGACTCTGCCTTTTCCTCTGTCATACTCTCAGGTCTCTTCTGATCTCCACCTGCTCTGCTTGTCCCACAGTCACATCCCTCTTCTTGGTCTTCCTTGCACTCATACCTCTTCACTCTAATATCTCCTGTCTCTTTCCCATCATAATACAAATACACATCACTGACATAATATTAAAAAAAAACCCACAAAACCTTTTCCAGCTCTTTTGTCTTATGATCTGGTCACAGTCCTGCTTGGGAGATCATCTTCTAGTTTCATTGTTGATTCTTGGCAGTTTGGCTTTGGCCCCTTTTGCCACTGGTAAAACCACATCTCATGACCTCTTATCAACTCTCAGGACTGGCTTTCTTTCCTTCCTTCTCTGCCTTGATCTTTGTATTTTGATATCATAACTCACATTCTCTGATTCATGATATTTATTTCTTGTGATTTCAATCTTTTCTTGACTTCTGAGAGAAGTTCCTTCTGTGTGTTTTCTGGATGGTCTTCCTCACCCTCTCTTGTTTCTCTTTCCTTCCATACTTTTTCTGGGTGATCTTATCACAAGAAAATTCAGCTAAATCTCCCTGAATAGTAATACATCACCCTTATCCCATCAAAATGTGGCGTAGGGACAAGCTGTCAAATAGCACAGTGTCCCTTAAAAACAATGGTCTCTGTAAATACATTAAAACCTGACTAATCTGTGCTTTCCCTTCAGCTTGTGTACCTAAATTTGACTTGAGAGCATTGACTTACTCTAAAGATACTCCAGAGGAAGAGGAACAGAAAACGTGGAGTTTTTGTTTCACAAAGTTTTTGTATCTTCTTCCCCTTTTAAGAGTAGGTGCTTTGCTTCATTTTGCTCACTCCTAACAAGGGCCAGATTATCTGTGAAGTTAATGCCAGGAAACTTGGACAGGATCATAATCAGAAGAGCAGGATGTTTTATCTTGAGCACTGTGATTACAAAAGATTTGATGGCGTATGCCCTTGTTATCTACTCTAATTCTAATGAGTCTTTTATTTGTTTTTTTAAAGGTTTCCACCCTCAGACTGTCTTCTAGGGCAAACTATCACCAATGGAAGTAAAATTTGTTTTTCCGGCATTCTGGGTAAGTTTGTCTTCCATATTATTAATGTCAGATTTGATCTTTTAAATGTATTTGCCACCAAAGAACTCTTTTGCAAATTGTCTTTGATTTTTATATTAGTGCTAGTCTATCCAACGAAAAGAAAACTCCCTCTAACAATTGTATAAACCATGGAGGTGAAGGTGACTTCAAAGCAGACCATGAGACTCTTTTACTGGGGGGAATTATCAAACAAAAATAGACCTTTGCTTTCCTAATGTTTGACTTCTGTCTGGTAGGTATCGTATATATTGAAAATATGAATATCTAAACCAATGTATTATATATCTAAACTAAATCCAGTTAATTTTTGAGATAATATGACAATATTTGAAGATAGCCTTTCATGCTTGGGAAGCCATAACTTTGTAGGCTGGGAGATGACCGTGACATGGAACCTGGTAAAGTTGTGTTGTAGTGGCATGAGGTTATGTTCAGTTGTGAGCAATAACAATGCTTGCTGAAGCCTCTGGGAGGTCAGCAATGATGTTTTACCTGGAAAAAATTTACAGCTATGCTGGCAAGTTGTGGGGCAGTATTTTCCACCTGCCTGGGGGCATTGGCTCTTTGATTGCCCATCAGTAACAGGCTGACAGTGGTCCCAAAGCCTCAAATGACTCGAGAAAATGGAGATAGTGTAGGCTCCGGAGGGAGGCTGACTGTATGGGGTACTGCCAAACCCTGGACGGACCAAATAAAACCAGAGCTCTGAGGTTGCTCTTTCTGTGATGACCAGGTCATGATGGGACAAAGTCTCTTTTTGTGGTCTTACACTGTCCCCAGTTTTACAGCAGGCTCACAGGTGATTTTCCCGGTGCATCAGTAGGGTGTGACAGCCTGCTGTGTCCTGCTGGCTGAGCAACCATGGGGAGGAACAACAAGAACAACTGTCCATGTAGCCCAGCATATGCCTCCTTGAGTATGCATCTCCTGGGGCCAGGTGTGATCCTGTCCCTCAAGTGATAAAACACAGCTTGCCTGGAGAAGTTCTGATGGCAACCTGGCATAAGCGTTGCTCTTTTCTCTGGGGGGACTTGGAGCTGGTCTGACCTGGAGTCAGAAAGGTCTGGCAAGAGCAGCCAGCACTGTAAGAGGGTCAGGACCCCAGCAAAGCCTGGCGGCGTGGCTCTAGCATGCAGCACTGTACATGGTGAGGAGGCACCCAAGGGGTGATGTTTCTGTGGTAATCGGACTGCGGGCAGAAAGCAGATGGGAGCAAAGAGAAAGCAAACTGAGGTCACTGGCAAGGACATTCCCACCATCCCAATCCTCAATGTAGGAAATCCTGCACCATGTCTGTCTCCCTCTCCAACCCAGGGTGCAGGGCCGACAGGGACTGGCAGGGCTCAGAAAGGTGAAGCAGACATCATCGTGGCATGATCCCTGGTTTTCAAGGGACTCTTCATACATGCAGATGCCTTTGGGGACAGTGCTGTGTGATAGGAACTGTATGGTCACAGGAGCTTGGGGAGGAATATCCCATCCCTTACCCAAGTCAAAAGCTGTTTCTCTGGCAGCAGTCATGCTTAGTCACAGATGATGTGGTTTTGGCTGTGAAATGAGTGGTTGAACTGGTGTGTTACGGTCTTCTGGGTGGCACGTGCACCAAAAAAAGCAGGGGAAGTAATTTCTTAGTAGTTTTCTCCAAAAGGTCACATTAAAGCGTTGCCTTCCATAAGGTATGTTGTTTCACTGTTAACAGGTATTGAGTACTTGTTTCACTAACACGTCCTCTTCCTTTTTGAGCTGACATGTCAATGGTATTCAAAGTAGGGCCTGTGAGAAGCAGCTTGAAGTTTTTGATTCCTTATGGCTAGAAGGATTGGAAATTAAAGGCCATCAGCTGGAAAAAAGCTTTGGGAATCTTTGAAATTAATTTGCTCTGTGAGTGTTAGAGATGTTCAGCTTCTGAAAGGGAAAATTGTGCCAGAAGTAGATGTTGAATACAGCAAGAAATGTAGGAGGCTATTTTGCAATTTGAGCACTTGCTGCAAACCTGGGAGAATAAATTTTCCTGGCCCATTCCAGAGTTGCCTGCAAGAGCAGCATTTTCAAACCCCTGTGTTTTGTTTCAAATAGACAGGACCAAATAACGTGTGTTTAGCTTTCACCTCTCTTGTACTGATCTTAGAGCACTGAGTGGGAAGATGATGGGTATACAAGAGCATAACCCTGTTTAAGAGAGATTTGTGTCAAGTTACAGTGCATTACAGTCGTGTCTGTACCTGGCGGGAGGCATTCTGACATGCCATGGAAATACTGTTCTGATAGCATTACTTTAAAAAAATTTCCTAAGGAATAGGTCAAGGTAGTCTACATGGGAATTAGCGGATCAAGAGTTCCAGGACAATTGTCCAAACCAGGACAATACCATGCCTCCGTATTTATGCAAACAGCTAGTGAGATGCTTCAAAGAGGAATAGATTTTTACTGCTTTCAGCTAAAAATCAGAAATTCAGGGAAGCAACTTGATAATATTTTATCAGTCATCCAGTAATTTAACACTGGATTACAGTTGAAATCCCACAGAAATACTCAAGACACTTTATACTGTATCAGATGGATTAAGCATGATTCACTTACTGCATTAAATTCAAGAGGGATTAATAATGTCTCAGTCATTGTTTCCTTATAAATTTAAAGCCCAGAGGAGACCACATGAATATCTATTTTTACAGTGCAGGTCAGAGAAATGCAGGATATATCAGCAGTGGTCCCTTAATTTTTCTTTATTTAGCATATGTTCCTGAAAGAGATCAAGGTCTTGATTTAAGGGGTGCCAGTAGTAATGAATCTACCATGTCGCAGGTAAATTGTCCCAGTAAATAATGAGCCTTGCCTTTTGACGCAGTCTGTAGCTCTCTTCAGCTTCCAAATGTT
>NW_008825109.1:4373033-4387525 GCF_000699105.1 Pygoscelis adeliae | reverse complement strand
CTGACAAGGAATCTGTTATCTGGATGCTGATTCTTCATTTAGCTATCCATTTAGTTAGCCACTTCTGAAACTCATTTACTGTGAGCTGTGTTGATGTAGTATGGTGAATCTTTTAATTCAGGATTTTGTGTCTAGCATGATTTTAAATCACTGTGTAGTGTGAAATTAGGACTAGAAATATGTCCTGTCAGCACACTACCATTATCAAATGATGATGTAACTGCATACAAATGATCAGACTTACATGACCAGGCCTATTTTCCATACAGCTGTGTTGATTGGTGTTAATTATGCTACTGTCTTTCAATGCCTTATTGATTGTGTCTCATGATAACCTTTCCCTGCTGTTGCTTACTACTGATGTCAGTCTAATTGTTCCATAGGTGCTCAGGTTATCCCACTTAACCCTTTTAAACACTGCTTTGATATTAACTCTTTCCAGTCACCAGGAAATTCTAGTGTTCCTGTGTTTGTTAAAAGCAGTCACTGAATCAAAACTTATTGGTACATCTGCCCTCTACTCTTGAATGCAGGGTTTTAACTGAGGGGCTATTTAAAGCTCTCTCCAGTTACTGATGGCATGGGAGGTATGTCATTATCACTTAAGATGCGAATATAGCATCTTTCTGAACACGGTATAAGTAGTTGTCAAATACAGTTGTCTTTTTCTGAATTGTTTGATAATTTTTATCTGGAATGACCAATTACTGAAGTCATTGCTTGGCATTCACTTATTCTTGTTCCATTTAGGGAGGAGCTCCTATTGTCATAAACCTCACGATAGCTTTTTAATGTGGGGTTTTTTTTTGCTTCCATCATTTGCTTGCATTTCTGCAATGTTAATTTGTATTCATTGCTATCAGTGTCTTTTTTCCCCATCTGTTATGTACTGTGGGTTTGTTTTACAGGTTTCTCTGCTGCTGCTGTCACTCTCCTTAGCCAGGAATCTTCAAGCAAAAAAACTTCCTTTCATGGCTGAAGCCCAGTGATTTTCTTTTTTTTTTTTTGGCATGTAATAAAGCATCCCTTAGCAGGTCCTTTTTATATTTTTGTGTGTGACTATTTCCCCCTGCTCAGTTTTGCTTATGATGGTTTTTAGGTTTGAGAAACTGTGTTTCTAAAATATCCAAACAAGTAAATGAGATATTGGTTAAGATTACACATTGTTTTCCAATTGCAAAAGAAATTAGAGCATTGCCCATTGCCTGTAGTGAATCATAATTTTCTAGTTAAATGGTTCACCAGTGTCCAGTAGGAGTCTGATATAACATTAGCTAGAGTTGACTTCACTACTCTTTGTATTAAGAAATTAACTAGAACTTACAGACTTTCCTGAAGTCTTACTAGTTAGTAAAGTGGTTCTTCCAGAACAGATTCTCTGCTAGAATAAAATTCAATGTGACAATATTTTTCATAACTTCAAGGATATATGCTTGAGGAGTGCCTCATTCTGTTCCCTTACCTCATTTGATGGATTTCTAGCAGACCTCAGCTTATGATTTGCCAATACTCCAGAATCTGCTTTTCTTTTAGCACATGCGGTGTCCATGGCTTTTTCTTCTGCACACCCTGTTTCTCTTAAATAAGTACAGTGCTTTTTAGTGTTGATTTTTATCAGGTGTTTTTGTCTGTTACCTTCTTAACCTTTAATAGAATTGAGCTTCCTTTTGAAAAAGGAAATTCTAATTTCTATTGAAATTGAGCCCAGTCACTGCAGTTGCAAGCAAGCTTTCAGTGGAACAAATTGTTTGCCCTTTTTAAAAAAGAAGCTATTCAAATGTCAGCAGTACGGTGAAAGCATTGCTTTATTTCTAGCTCTGCAATACACGAATCACAATTTTTTTGATAATTCCTGTTGACATGGGGCGGCTCTCTGTCAGTCAGACCTCTATGGTCGGCAGCTCCCAGTCCATATGGCCTTTTGCAAGCCTGCGGTCGCTGCTTGGCTGCTGTGCAGACAAGGTAAACTTCACGAGATGGAGTTTGTGCTGTGGCTGGCTTTGGGGCTGGCTCTGGGCAGCAGCTGAGGCAGAGGGGAAGGCTCAATAGCTGAGGTCAAAAGTTGATATATATTTTTTCTTCTTATGCTTTGTGAAAGTCTTAGAAGTATAGTCTTAACAAATGGTTGTTACTCAGATCACTAATAAAATTTACCTAGTTAAAACAGCATGCATGTAGAAATTAACTTCTCACTTTTTGAAGCAAATGACTTGTCAACATGTGGTCTTGCTCTGTCACCAGAACTGACTCACACATCTAGCCTTGGTGAGGGCTTGTGAGGAGCTGTATGGGCAGAAGATGGTTAGCATGAGATGGTCACATCCAGATGCCTAAGACCTGCATCTCCCAGTATTATACTCCGCTTAGTACAAAAGTATGTGGGCAGCTGAGTATCTGCGTAGAGAACCTGCAGAATACTGGATGTGTTCAGGTGGATTATGGAAGTCGTACTCGGCACTGGTGAGGCTGCACCTCGAATACTGTTTTGGGCCCCTCACTACAAGAAGGACGTCGAGCGTCGAGGTTTTAAAAGATGTGTAGATGTGGTGCTTAGGGACATGGTTTAGTGCTAGGACTAAACTAGACCAGCACTGCCTGGACTTGGCAGTGCTAGGTTAACGGTTGGACTTGATCATCTTAAAGGACTTTTCCAAATGATTCTATGATTCTAAGTTACTAGTTTCCCATTACTGAATTGTTTCTAAGGAGCAGCATCCCAGCTGGAATTGAGTCCAGAGAGCAGGAATCAGCTTGTAAATGCTTTGGGACAAGAACACTGTTTTCATTCAGCGTTGTGTGGCTTAGAATGAGGGGTGCTACTCCAAGCATCCTTTCAGTACAAAGGATTAGTCAAATAAAATGAAGGGTATAAACAAGGGCTAAGAAATGATCCGTCTGCAATGACAGAATAGCAACAACTTCATAAGCTCCTGGTTTAGCCTGCTTAAATAAAGTTACTTGCAAAGAATCTTCTGATATGTTAATTATATTATTCATACTGTTTTTTTGAATTTCAAAACAAAGTGTGACCTTGATTTCAAAGTAAAAGTGCATGAAAGCATGCCGTGCTTATTTTTCATAATTAATCATGTATAAGCCAATTTTATGGCAAAACAGATAAATGAGATGTCAGAATATTTGTTTGTAAATACTTTGGTTCAAGATGTTAGTGCAATTTGTGTCTTAGCTGTAAAGAAATCCAGTATTTCTTTCCATTTCACTGTAGGATGAAAGCATAGCATGAAATATACTGCAGTTAAACTCTAAATGGATATACCATAACTGCAGTATACATTTTGTTTAGTTATTGCAGTGTGTGTGCTAAAACATACAAAAAAATCTTCCCTTTTCCTTTCTGTAGTAGCCTAGGGGAGTGCTACTTGTCCCCAGCATCCCTATCGATCACACTCGTGCAGCTCGGCTTGCATGAGAGACTAACTTGGTAAGCATCAACAGTTTCAGGGCTGCAGTGAAGCAAATATCGAAAGGCTTCTTCAAAGGTGGCTGCTGCTCAAACTGAGAAATGCTGATAACCTCTCCTCCGAATGTCAGGGGTGTCCTGAGCCTGCCTTGGAGGTTGAAGCCAGTGCTTTTCCAGAGATGACTCAGAAAATGGACTTTTACTCCCTTCAGAAGAAAAGCTTATACAACTCTGCATCTCCAAAGGAGAGGTGCATTGATGACAGCCCTTGTTTGGCACTGCAATTAGGTGTGTGGTGGGGTAGATTAGGTTTGGGGCCAGTGCAGCCTCCCATCCTCACCTCAGGGAGAGGTGAGTGGGCTATCATGGCAAATCCCTCCCCCCCCAAGTGGAGCAGTTTCCAGGGTGGGTGGATGGAGACACGGGGCCTCTGACCCGGTGCCCGTGCAGGCAGGCTTTGCCATGTTTTGGCAGCACAAGGGTATGGGGATGCTGCAGGGCGAGCTCAGAGGTGCAGGAGAGGCACCGCCAGTGGGGGTGGGTTTGCACACCCAGCCAGGGCTTCGGTTACAGGAACCTCTGACAGGGCAACCAGAAAGCCACACTGAAACTAAATGGGTAGAGCCATTTGACTAATAACAAATGACCATGAACTTCCTATATGGGTAATTTTGCATAATGAAGTTAACAGCTGACGATGTGTGTATTGTAAGTGCTTTTAAAATAGGATTTACTGAATTCTACTGTAAGTGTCACAGGACAGTATTATTTCATAGCTCACTTCAGTTGCCTCTCTACCTCTATCTAACGAGTCTTGGCATTTAGTATCTGTTACATATGCAGTATAATAGGTTTTGGCATTAGGCTGCATTCAGTTCATAAGCTAGTATTAGTTTGAGTCTTTTAGCCCTTTCTCCTAAGCTGCCAAGTGGTAGGGGATATAGCTTGGATGAGAGAAAACAACTTAAACTTTCTCAGTGAACCAGTTTTGAGAAGAGTTTTTCTCAAACACAGAGTTTCACTCTGAAGCCATGTGATTAAAAGCCTATGGGGGAATCAAGCATAGGGATGGTTTTAAGGAAGATCAAGGGACTGAATGCAATTTTTTCTGCAAATGATAATTAAAGAAACAGCATCCTCATTAGCATAATACACTAAATGATAAAAAGAATTGGACAGATGCCTAATCTTGAAATCCTTCTTAATTTACAAGTACACATTTTAAAAAGAAAGCAGTTGAGGTCTGTTCTTTCTAGCTGCCTGCCTGAATCATCAAAACTGCTTCTTACATAACTTACTGTCTCAAAGAGGAAAAAAAATACACAAAAAAAGTAAAGTTAAGTGCTCCAGGACACCATTCATACAATGTCTGTTGCACATGTACAGGTACTAGAGCATCTGCAATACTTCAGGTCTTCTGAGATTGGATGCCTAACAGAAAAAATTACACATTTGAGCAGATATTCTCAACTGGATCCATATGTGGCCCCAAAAGAGTCCCAAGGCAGCCACCACAAAAATGAAACATTCATTTTCTGTTGATTCTTGACTCTTATCTAGAAGGTGGCCACCTGCGTTTCTTACGATTAGATGTTGGGGCAATAGAGAAATGTATCTGAGAGCCCTATCAAGCTTAGCTTTTGAGAAGAATTTCTGAATTCTTGCTATGAGCAAAAATGACTTTCTGGTTTTAATGAAATTGTGAATCAAATGTGGCAAGGAGAAATAGGTGGCATTCACATTGATGCCTCCATGACTTACCTATATTCTGTTCTTGTCCTATATAAGCTGCAGTTTCTCTGTTTCACAATAAATATCATCCTAGTTCTGTTCTTTTACCATCACATCTATAGGCTCCCACAAGGTTTTGAAGTGAACCGAAATCTTGTGAAGTCTCAGAATTATGTTGCCACCTGCAAATATGGAGAGGCTCATCAGATCTCATTAGACTGTCTACATTGCTGAATGAGAGCTGGGTATGTGGCAGGGAGTGACTTGCTTGCACTGCTTGGTGCACCCTGCTCTATGCTGAGAGTTGTTCTGCATTACCCAGCACTCAGCTCGGGGTCTCTTCTGGGCCCCATACAGTGCCCTGTAAAACATAATTATTACTCTGTGTGCGTATATTTTTTTTTTCCATTCAAAGCTTGTGAAATATGGTGAGCACCAGAGTACTTTTTATAGTGTGAAACTTGAGGGTATGGGTTGTGGGCACACAGAGTCAGCAAGGTGTGTTAGGAGTGCTAAAGCTCACTGGGCTAGTGATGGGAAACTGTGTTGGGTGTGGGGGAGCTAGACCCGATTTGGTGTTGTCCATGCTGCTACCGAGAGTGGTCCCTGGTGTGAATGGTCCCCCAGACCACACTGGGGTATTGCCAGACTGTTTGAAGAAGACTTACCTTAATTAAATGAGAGCCCTTTCGTTGTCTAGTAGTGCTAGAGTGTGCATCTCTCCAGACTGGAGTGGGAATTACACTTTTAACAAGCTTAAGTGGATCGAGAAGAAAATGTTTTTTTAGGAGTGAAAATGATTTCTCAGTGGGAGCTGACTTTTGAATTATTCCACTTACAGCCCCAATGCAAGGTAGAGGCTGGCTGCAAACAGATGTCAGATTTTCCAGCTGGAAGTAACCCTCCTTTTCTCAAATCCTAAGGCTTCTCTTCAGGTGGAGAGCTAGTAACCACTACTTTGTGAAGGGGCTGCTGCAGCCAGAGAGCCAAGAGGTAGGATGGAGTAGGCACCCTCTACCAAAGCAGTATCCTGCCCCCTTGAAGCTTACATATTTTGATAAGTACAAATCCCAATTTAATGTTAGATAATGAAAAAACAACTGATGAGTAACTTTACAAGGACACTCCAGAAAGTCAGAAGACCTTTCAGCCCTCTGCTAGGTGGCTACTACAGGTGATAGTGTTAACTCTGTTGCAGGCTGGGTTTGTGTTTGGCATTAAGACTGTTAAGAAACAAGGTGGATGATTTAATGCTTTAGAGTAAGTATTAATACTGCTCAGAAGATGTTATGGCAATTGTTCAGTTTCCTTCTTAACCTCTGAAGTAACTTGGAGTCAAAGACACCCCCCCGTTTGATTTTTCTAGTGTCTTAACACATTGAGCTGAACCGATCCCTTTATATCCTGCTAGTATTTCATATATGCTGAAGTAGTAACTGTGGAGCTGGAGAGTTCTGATATATAAAAGGCAGCACTATTGATCTTGCTGATATAGGCATTTCCACATAGGGCTTTGAACTTGTGATAGTTCTGGAGAATGAATAAATTGAGTGGTACGTGCTAGGATGTGCATTTTCAAGGCAATGCTGTATCTCATTCAGATCTGCAGTTGCCACAGGTGAGTTAGTAACACTAAGATGTGAGCATCCTTGCTGTTAGCTGGTCTGAATGCTGGCAGCACTTCACCTATTCAAAGTTCAGCACCGTAGTCTGCAGGGCTCTGCAGACTTCCTCGGGGCTTTTTCTGCATGCATCCCTGTTCTCTGCTTACTGTGCCTGTGGCTGCTTAGCTGGGCACATGGTGTAGGATGGAGGGTGACCCTTCCTCATCCAGTTGAAGGACTTTGGGATCCACTGGGGTCCTGTGCTGGCATTGCATCTGGGTTTCTTCATCAGATGAGGAAGATGGGGACAGGGCAGCGTGGAGGTGTGTTGCTCTGCTGGGGTTGGGATGTAGTGGGAGTGCATCCCCAGGCCTGGGGATTCAGTTCTTCCCAAAATAGCTCATTTTCATCCAGTCTGTGTTCATGGAGAGCTTGCTATGGCTTGTGCATGCTATAAGGACCAAGTTTGAAACAGTCTTCCTCACTTTCTGTTTTTCTAGTAGATTTTAATGATATTCATTGCAGTCCTACTAATTTTTCTTGCGGGTCTCCTGATATTTCATGATTTTTTTCTTTAATGTCTATTTTGCATACATGTTATTTATACATACATGTATAAGCTTTTTCTAATCCCTACAGTCTGAGGGGGGAAAAAAGCTAGAAAAAATAATGCAACTGCTGTCAAAGCTGAACTAACAACTGACAAATAAATGTATTGTAATTTATTTTTAATGATGAGGTTTTGGAAGAATGACTCGTAATTTTTGAATTGCAGGTTTTTCAATGTTAAATTTGTTCTGATCTTATTTGTTTTAATGACTCTTACAAGTAAATAAATGTAGGCTCAGTTATTTTTCCTGTTGGAAGTAAATGGGATTGTAGTCTGGCGTTTATATTTTTTCTAGCGTTCAAATAATTCCTTTCAGATCTCATCTGTTTACATTTGAGCTGCAGTTATGGATTTGTCTGTGTTCCTCTGTTGGGATCCATCACTACAGTAGCTAAGATGTTTCCCAGAAAAAAACCTCAGCAATTATCGTCCTCTGTCTCTCTTAAGGGTCTTAATTTTTTTCCCCGCAATGTCTTCATTCATATTATATCACTGAATACTGGGATACAACCCTTCACGTTAATTTTGACTTTCTGAAAAAGAAAAACTGGCCAGATTTAACTTTATTGTAAGCCTTTTTTCCACCCAAATATTACTTTTATACAGTTATCATGTATAAAGATGTCTCTGAAGAAATGATTCAGGCTGTTTCTTGCTTAAGTGAATTTAACTGTTAAGGAAGGAAGAGGAGGTCTTCACTGACATAATAAACAATTCAAAAAATAACTGTAGGAAGCTTGGAGCCTGTCCTCCGTTTTCTGATTTGCAAGAGCATTCTTCTTTTTCTGCCTGCCCCTGATGCTGCTTAAGAATTGGTTCCTGTAAATTTCAGGGGTTTATTAATTTGACTTACATTTAAAGTGCTGTTTCTATGGAGTCAGAAGTATGCTTTGCATGCTGGTTCCATAGAAAGTCGAAGAAAAGTAAATAGTTGTTCCACTTCTCAAGATGAGAAAAGATCAAGAGTATACCAAGAACCTTTCATTAAAGAAAAAAGATAATCTTTCTCCTAAATCCTCCTGAAGAATAAATTTGTTAGATATTTGCCGCTTAGGAATTTTCTGAATGGAGGAAGCCTGAGTATAGGTGTATAGATTGCTTTAGAATGTACATTTTTCTCAGTTTTCACTCATAAGGGTAATATTTATATTTCATATACTTAGGGGTCTATGCTACTTCTAGATTAGGATAGAATATATGAAATCGTGAACCTGCCACAGTTTTAAAAGAAACCTACATTCTATTTTTGCTGTGACTACATGTTCCGCTCATACTAAATTTCAAAGACTAAATTGCTAAAATTTCCTGGGCAATTGGCTTGGCATCTGCTAATTTAATTCCCATGTAGTACTGTAATAGGATATAAATTAGAACTCTGGGGACTACTGCAAACGTTCAGTGAAGATGAAACTTTGAAGGATATGAAAGGGATTGCTTTGCTCATTGCAAGTGGTGACAGAGGTAGAAGGAGGTTTGGGGGAGTAGGTGAAGGAGCTTGAGCTCTCTTCCCATACCAAACTTGACCCCAAATGTGAAGAATTTCTTTGCACAAATTTTTTTCCCTGTGTCATATAAATGAGAATAAACTTGCTGTGATAATGAAATGGGTGACTGTCACCACCTTCTGCACCCCAGAAGTCAGCAACCAGTAAATATTTCATATACTTAGGGGTCTATGCTACTTCTAGATTAGGATAGAATATATGAAATCGTGAACCTGCCACAGTTTTAAAAGAAACCTACATTCTATTTTTGCTGTGACTACATGTTCCGCTCATACTAAATTTCAAAGACTAAATTGCTAAAATTTCCTGGGCAATTGGCTTGGCATCTGCTAATTTAATTCCCATGTAGTACTGTAATAGGATATAAATTAGAACTCTGGGGACTACTGCAAACGTTCAGTGAAGATGAAACTTTGAAGGATATGAAAGGGATTGCTTTGCTCATTGCAAGTGGTGACAGAGGTAGAAGGAGGTTTGGGGGAGTAGGTGAAGGAGCTTGAGCTCTCTTCCCATACCAAACTTGACCCCAAATGTGAAGAATTTCTTTGCACAAATTTTTTTTCCCTGTGTCATATAAATGAGAATAAACTTGCTGTGATAATGAAATGGGTGACTGTCACCACCTTCTGCACCCCAGAAGTCAGCAACCAGCGTTTTCTTTCATGTCTCCCTCAATTAATTTACGCATTCCCTCACCCTCTCCTATAAATTCCTGGCCTGACTTCCTTACCCTTCTCAGTTATTGTACTATCAGTAAAAATCTTTCTATCTGTTATCTTTTTCATTCCCTACCTTCCTTCACCTATGCAAAAGGGAAAACTATGGTGAGGGTTAGGAAATGTCATGTTGCCAAAAGGCTCATCTGCTAATTAGAAGAGAACAGGACACGAACTATAATGGACTATGTATAGATTCATACTAAGATGCCTTGAAAATAATGTTTTTGTTCAGTTAGGAGAAAACTTTTGTGTTGCTCAACTGACCTGAAATTGTGTTAGGTGGTATCATAGCCATGCAAGTCTGGATATAGGCAAGAGGGGGAAGGAAAGCTTATCTATTGATAAAGGAGGAGGGAAACACCTTTCAGAAAAATGACTCTGCTGGTTGTTTTTTTTACCTCTATTGATGGGTGTCTTCAAACTTTGCCATACCTGCCACATTTTCTTCCTCAACTTTTTCCAGCTTTTTTGCTTGAAAAAATTAAATGTTCTCGGATTTGTTCCTGCTGTTGACACTGTACTTCACATGAAAAACATTTTATTTGGAAACATGCTTATGTTTTTGCTCAGCCATAGCTTATAAATCCATCATCTTCCCTCCATCCCTTGGTGGGCGTTTTTTAGTTCCTGACTGGGACTGACCTGGTTTTACCACCTTTCACAGTTGTGGTTACTGCTGCTAGGTCAGCTCTTCCCAAGACTACCTTTTTAATTCTCACCTGCCCGATCTGCCATGCCATTCTGCACCTTAGCCCCGTTCTGGTTCCTCTCTGTGAATGGCTCATCTGTATTCAAGGCATGTAGCTAAAATAGATATTCTCCTCCTTTTCTCTGCACGTTTTTCCATGCAGAGGGCACAGTTCACTGCTTGCTGCCCACTTCCACAGCAGGGAGTTACCTGCACATCGTCCTACTTCAAATCCTGTCGCTTTTCCTGTAACATCCCTTAGCTGTTCAGTGCCCCACTTCTGATGCAACTGCTTCCCCGTCACAGCTGTGTACACCACTCTCCTGGCTGGTCTTCTCTGCTGCACCACCTTCTACACCAACCTCCCCTGCTGCTGCTTCTCCGTGGCCAAGACAGTAGAAAGTGCTTGTCCTCAGCCCTGAAAGCTCTTCACATCTCCACCCTATCCTTGGCCAGTTTGACGCCTTGCTCATCAACCACTTGTCTGTGCCTCTCAGCATGTTTATATTGCTGTTATACTTCACTGCTTATACCTCCAGAGATTGTCAACTGGTGAAGCTGGGTGGGGATGCTGGTAAAATAGTTTTGCTGTGTAATAAGTTTTGTGCTTGATCAATAGCGATGGGTCAGTTCTAATCTCGTTTTTTCTAATTCTGCAGAAAATCACTAGCAAGGAAGTTAGACAATTCAGTTTTCTGCCCTTTGACACAAACCTTTCCTGGTAATAACTAATCTCTTATCTAAGATGAACAATTTATTAAGTGGACTCTGTGGCTTGACTTCAGCATTTTGGACTTTCATGATTAAGTGTATCACAACAGAATATGGGTCATGAATAAGCAAGAAAGCTGCTGGGGGCTCGAATGTCTTCTCTCACTTTGCACTGAGGCAGCTTCAGCAACTTACTATGATGTTACACCTGACTTACATAGTGTTCAGTTATGGACACCTGATTCACCAGGGCAGGGTCTTTTATTTGACACTTTGAAATAGTATGTTTTAATGTGCGCTGGCTGAAGAGTGGTTTTAAAATGCAAAGTAATGATGCATAATGACATTCATCTCTGAGAAGTGGGACTTGTCAAGAGGCTCATTGGCTTCACTAACCACTTCTAAGAATCTGACTGCACTTCTGGTTCTGCCAGGGTTTGCTGGCTTGTAGTACTGCAGACTGCACCAAAATAAAGGGTGCTGCTACTGTAACAATCAAGCTGGCTTATGCCATGTTCTTGGAGCAGAGGTTTTTAGCTGCTGGAATTATAAAAACTGCCATCGCCGTTTGATCCAAGGGAAGAATTAATTGTACTAATTCTGGAAAAAATGCACCTGTAAATCATTGGTAGGACAATGTCCTGAAGAAAATTCTGCAGTACATAGGGGAATTGATACTCCTGGAATCTGGTCTATTAGGTGTAAAGGTCTGTCGGAGTTAGAGCTACCCTTTGCAGAATGTGTGGTCGTTTACACATGATTTGAGGATGTTACAAGGAGAATCCATTTCTGAGCACCTCCTGAAGTGCACTAGAGTCATCCTTCCGAGCTGACATGTCACCTTTATTACAGAAGAGTGACTACACCCATATGAAAGGATAGAGCAAGACAGAGCTTCTTCTTTGCCTTTAATTATCTAAAACTGTAAATAGCTGCTCTTCACTAGAGAAGGTGGCCAGTCTCCATTCCTAGTGCAGAAGTTGCGCCTTGCTGATTAGTCTGTAAGCCCTCTTCCAGACACCATTTCCTTCATCCAACTCCATAGTCAATAATGGAACAAGCCCATCTTTCTTCTGTGAGAGCAATTAAGTGTATGCATTTCATCAAAATAAGGTGGAAGAGTTTATGCAACCTTACGTTGTTGCTGTAATAAGAATGTGTGCTCTATGAAGAGATCAGCTTCCCACCGATCTAGCAAAACCAAGCCATCTTTGCGGCTTATTAACTTTTATATTCTAAGAGTTCATCTCAAGTGCTCCCTTCTGAAAGGCCAGAGAAAATTGCTTGGGACAGGCAGAAGAGTGAATATGAAAACATCTCTGATTACATGCAATGTGTAATCCTCTTATCTGATATCAGTGATAAGCAGAACCTTGATCTGTGTATACTATGGTCCTTTTTGTAGTCAGGATATTCTGTTATCATAGTGACTAATGCCTCCTTTCCCAGCTACATGTATGCTTCTTATTTACACAGCTTCAACTCTTTATTCTTGCTCCTAACTGATCATTTAGCAGGCTGGCTGCTGGTGTGGCCGGGCTCTGCAGATTGCAGGAGGGTGCTCTGAATGACACGCATCATTACACAGGCTCTGGCCGTGGCTGCTGGGAATTGTGCAGAAATAGCATTAAAAAATCTGGCTCACTAAGGCTGAAAAACACAGAACTGAACCACATGCACTGGTTAGCTATTGGCGTCAGAGCGTCTTTGGGCATGATGTTAAACCACAGTAGGTGTAGTGAGTAAAATGAAATCTATTACCAATGTTGCAGGTCTATCATAGCTAATTGAACCTAATTATGCAAGAGAATCCTTGGCAGCTTTAACTGTGTCTTAGAATGGTACTTATCACTTGTTTTCATACATAATTTAATGAAACAATCAGTACAGCATGACTGCAAGCGTGGTTTAAAGTTAAGTGGAAGTATAGAAGGGAAGGCATGAAACTGAGGTTAGAGAAAACAGACTAGGCAGAATAATTAGGTGAGAAGACTGGAAGGAGACTAAGGGATGGGTAGGCAGAAATGAAACTTGGAGGGATGAGGAGGAAGTAAAATCCAGGAACCCAACAAAAGCTTTCAAAGAGAAAAGGTGAAATGGTCTGCAGTACGTTAGAAACAGATACTGCTCAATACAGGCTTTATCTCAATGGTGTGTGTTGTAGACTCAGAAGAGGAGAGCTGGAAGGCATCTCAAGACATCATCTTTTATACTTCTCTTCCCCAGGGCAGGATCATGTGCACACTTTAAAATGTTGCTGACCCATTTTCATGTGCACTGAAGAGAATGTATGGCACTCATTAATTGCATGGGTACTCTTTTAGACTGGCTCTGCTCAGGCATCTGGAAACATTTAATTGATACCAAGCATGACTGGAGGTTGAATCCAGGTACTAGAATAGTCCCCTCAATGTGAGTAACTTGGTAAGTAGCCATGTATGTGTATCATACCAGCATTAGAATGGGAAAACCAACCCTTCAGGATAAAAATCTCTGTGCTGCTGGGACTAATTTAATCTTCAACAGCAATATAAATGAACTGAAGTTGTTTTTGTTGAAGGACACTTTGGTTTTTAACCATCCACAGAATTGGCAATGGAAGGTAGCTAGACAGAAGGACATTAGTAATTAGAGCCTCCCTCTTGGTGTTTGGAGGTTTTGGTTCTCACCAGAGATCTGTTACTGGTGTGATTCATGACCTTTTGCCAGGTCAGCGGACATCCCTATGCTTCTGTTTCCCTATTTGCCCCGTGTTTGAATTATTGGTCCTTAAAGCTGGAGCTAGAGCAAAAGGTCCCATGCTTGTAAATATGAGAGTACTTATGCAGTGTTACCAGTATTTATAAGGGTTTTCTCTTATACAGCATGTGCTATCATGTCCAAATAAGAGTATCAGCAAAAATAAGGGTGGGAAGAATAAGCCGTTTCTGAACTGACTGGAACGCTTCCACTGTGTTCAGTCAATTTTAGAGAACTTGTTTATGAGCACTGGGAGCTCCACTTCTCCCTACTTTCTAACACAAAAACAATGGGACAGTCTCTAAAATTCAAAGTTGGCAAATCCAGATTGGTTCAGGAAAAAAGTAAATCTTTCACATACAGATAGAACTGTAGCATTCATCAACTGTAACATGTACATGAAGCAATGTACACCAAAAATTAGTAGAATTAAAAAAATGATAATTTTATGAGTTTCAAGACTTCAGAATTATGCTAGTGATCACAAAACTAGCAGAAGAACTAATGAAGCTTGGTTTCTATTGGGTTTGTCTCATGATTAGTTCACTTTTTAACTGAGTTATACTAAACCCTTATGCATCAGAGAAGCCTCATGCAGGAGAGTCCTTAGTGATGCTGTAATTGCTGGGGAAACATGTCACAGCTGTACCTTATTAGGCAATAGACAGTCACCATGGGAGAGAAACCTTGATGGAGATGAATTCCTTGGTGTCTCATAAAATACTCATTTCGGTTGCAGCTTTCCCATCATTAAAGAAAAACTC
>NW_008825109.1:4341199-4373014 GCF_000699105.1 Pygoscelis adeliae | reverse complement strand
TCACATGAAGTTAAAGATTACTTTCCAGCCTTTTCTGAGCCTTTCTTTACAGAGCTCTCACTCTTCTCCCTGGTCACCGAGTTTCATAAAACTTGTGGGAACTTAACTCTTCCGTCTAAGTTGCTTGAAACTGGCCAGGAAGTTAAAAAGAAGATAGGGCATGCATATAAGCTGTAGTTGTTTAGGACATACTTAGAGGTTTATAGCATAAAACCTCACACATAAGAGCTCATTCAGTGTTTAATGGCTGGATCTGAGATGAGGGAGTGTTTATTCCTTGTATACTCTCTGCATTACTCTTACATCATCCTCGGAAGTATTTGGTTCATACTGCTATTGGAGATGGGACGACAGGCCAGGTGGGCTTCATCTCTTAACTGAGATGGCAACTGCTATAAAATACCTTCAAATTCCTTTATAGGAAGATGATCAAAGCGTGAAACACCACAGTGATAAGCATCTGAATACAGTAAATGGCAGGCGGTAAGCTAATGCCAGTTGGTAGCTTCCTCAGAAAAGCCAGAAATGAATGTGTATGGAGCAACCAGGGAGTTCTTCTGGACCTCACAATGGCTGAAGCCATCTTCTGTGACAAGTTTCCAGGTCAAGGAGGACTTTCATCTCTAGGGCTTCAACATAGAAGACCCTACAAACACCAAAATCACTTAGATTAAAAAAAAAAAAATCCAACCCCCCAAAAAACTGTTCTACAATTGAATGCTAAAGTACATTATGGACAACTGGGATTTCTCTTCCAGACAGTTGTTATTCTGTATTAGGAATTATATATATATTGATATCACAGGAAAACTGATTCTGATGGTGATCTTAGCTTGTTGCATGTGCAGTCTGTGGTAAACTAACTATTATTTGGATGTTTTCACATTAGACAAAAGATGGTTAAATATGCAAATCTATTTAGCTAAAACATGGATATTTCTGGAGCAAATCAATGATGATGTTTTTCCAGAAGCTGTGATTAAAAAAAAACAACCTTTAAAATGTGGAATTTTATATTGGTGAGACGCAAGTTCTCGATAGATGAAGAAAGAATTTTGGGTTTTTCTTTCTAGTGCTGTTGCCTCTGTTCTTGTGAGCTGCTTGGGTTCATGGTGTTCCTCTTGTGTCTGATTTCATACTTAAATGGTTCTTGAACATCCCTTTCTGGTTTTGGTTAAAACAGGGTTTGTATATAAAAAGGGTTTGTTTTTGTTGTTGTTGCTGGCTTGACTGATGAGGAGTGCTGGTATCTGTCACCAGTTTATTTTCTAGAGGAAAACTGGGTGTCCTCCCTTTTGCTAACTCAGTGGTCTTTATGCAAGACTGAAGTCCCTGATAGTTCAGGTGGAAAAGCGTCCCTTGCATCAAAACTATACTGGCAAATAAGCTATATGTGTATTGTTGCCTACAAGGATATCCCCAGTTAGTTATCAAAAGTGTTTATTCCTGGTAGAATAAAGAGCTTAAGACAATTTTTTAACTTGGGGTGGTGGTGAGGAAGATCACAGGTGTCCAAGGCAGGTTTTTAGCTGTTAAAGTAATCGGCAACCAAATCCTAGTAAAAAGATAAAACAGATGTTTAAGGACTCTTTGCAAATAAAATAATTAATTGTACAGTTTTGCAAAGCAAAAACAGGCCAGTAAATTGTATTAAACATATACTTTAAAAATTGGACTCCAGTTCACTTTTATTTCAACAAATTTAGATGTTAAATCTCAGATGAAGTATTATGTAGCAGGGAGGCATACTGTGTTTGTTTTTTGGTGTTTTTTTAACCACAAATAGCTCACAATAACTTAAATTCAATTAAAAGAAGCCCATCTGTTACTGTTCGTATTTTCCTACCCATCATTTAAACGGTAAACATCAAACCATAAATACTTCAATTGTGTTCTCCCCTTTGACAAAGCAAATGTGCTAACTGTTCACCTTATTGTGAAAGCAGTGCAAAACACACACAAATACAGGTCTGAAATCATCAGCTGCTTTATGCAAAATAATTCTTTTCAATGAACTGCGAAAAAATTCCCTGCCTGGCTTCTGGTTACACATTTACCTGATTTTCAAACGTACTTCTCCGTTGATTTGAAAGGAGGTAACCCTAGCTGATGATATGAATATTTAAAAAAGGGACAGTTTACACCCTGTAAATTTTTCAAACACACTTTTTATTTTAATGGTCCACATATACTTTCTGTTTAATGAGTTTGAAAAGCTTTAATTTAAACTACAGTGGGTTGCTCTAGTACTACCACCCAAGCACTGTCATGCAACATTGGTTCTTGTCTAACAAGACAACCTAATTGGAAAAATGAGCAGTAATTTCTATAAAAATTTTTTCTTTCCTGGAAAACAGCAAATAAATGTGCCTGAAGACTGTTTCTGGGCACAAACTGTTTAAAGCTAGCCATTGCTTTTGCAGTTGCTTGCATCAAATTTAAGTTTCCCTTTATCTCTGCTGTCACTCAGTACGTTTTATCTTTCTGAACCTAAGGTTTTTCTTTTTCAGCCCTATCTCAAAAGCCATTTATTTTAGGTACTGGAGTTTTCCTACCATGACAAACACACTATTTTTACTGATTTTTCCAGAGTAGCTGAGACAAATTAAGGGGGATGAAAAAATAGTAGGTTTTGTCTGAACAGCCATAGTATTACGGTAAGCTGCAGGTTTGTCTCTGTCAGCAAAGAGCACTGCCAGGCTGTGGGGAGAGGCTGTTTGCCTGCACAGGGGAACTGCTGCCTGAATTTGGCCCCTGCCAGCCAGCTTTCTCCCGGTGGCTTCCCAGGCCTGTTTTGGGAGTTAAGAGAGTCGGGACATGTCCCCATTAGGCAGTTTGCATGCAGTCACCCGTTTCAGTCCTATCTTGGAAGGTGGCCTCATCCCTGGGAAGCTACCTGGGCATGTTTAATTTAATGGGATGGATGTAGCCTACGAGGTTTCCTCAAGCAACCTGAGCTAGCAGTGCTGGCAGCTGGTGGTCAAGACAGCAGCTCTCCTATAATACCGGTATTCGATCCTAAGTCTGTAGGTGCCTCTCCCCCAGGTCAATGTGGGAGGTGAAGAGTGGTGCAGTGGCATGGCTCCTCTCTGCCCTGCTGCCAACTCTGTCTAGCGGCCTCTTGTCCCCTTGCTCTCAGGAATATCCCCCGCCTCATGGTGGGCACGTGAGCATGGCTCAATGGGTGAAGTAACGTACCACAGGAGCAGCTCTGCAGCAGCTACAAGGGAGCAAACAGTGAAGGAATTGGGTCATATATCAGAATGTGACGTTTTCAGGCTCAGGAGATTAATAAAATGATTTAAATTGGCGTTGGTTTGTGGTTTTACTTTTCCTCTTTTTTTTTTCCAGTGTTTTTCTGAGCACTGAGTTTTTCATTTGTCTTAGATCATTCTTCTTCCTTTTTTCATGATGACTCTTTCTTCCCATGCCTGTTCCCTCCTTCTGTTGTGTTCCCACATCCCTGGCTGCCTGCCCCTCTCATGCCTTCTGTTTTATTGCTTAACTTCACTTGCCTGTGCCCCAGTCCTGGTCTCCTGTGGTCTGTCTCCTCTCCAGGGCACACCTTGTCATCCCCTCACCACCGTTGCTCCCCCCCAGTGAAACCACTGCCGTGATGCTCATGCCTCTCCCCTTTCTTTACTTCCCTCCATCTCTTCCCTTCCCCTCTTTTTTTTCAGATTTGTGTAGGATTGCTTCCCTTCCCAGATTGCCACCTCTAGTTGAGCTCAGAGTCCTTGCTCATCTCAAATCCGTCCCAGCCCTGGGATTTCTCAGGGTTGTCCCATCATACGGCAGCCACAGTCGTTGGTTCCAGGGGACTGATACTGCACAGAGTAGAGGAGGCTCTGGCTAATTGTTCCTGCTCAAGCAGCTTTAAAAAGCAGGATTTTTAATCCTCCTTGTTTCCCAGTGCAGGTACTGTTTTCCAATTTTAGAAGAAAATTGGACTTTGTTGCCATACAGAGAGGGAGGGGGAAACAAAAGATTATTAACTGGTGGCAGCTGGGCAAAGCCCTCACATTTAGCCGTTTTGTATTTTTGCAGCTATGTTGCATAAGTGACAGGTGACAGCTCTCTGCTTGTCTCCTTGTGGGCTGGTGAGAGCGGTAGGGAAACTGCGTGAGGCTGCTCGTGGGGGAGAGGCGAGGTGGCTGCCCAGGTACTTGAGGTCAGTGCTTTGGCAGTATTTCCTGAGCTGTAATTGCTGGATTTCCCTGCTGCTGCAGTGGGATCTGTGAGCAGTGGCTTCCTGGCAGGCTTCTGGGAACAGCACCAAAACCCATGACAGGCAGTGAGCGGGTTTTGTGCTCTGAGTCAGAAGTAGGCTGAGAAGACGCAGTCCTCAAAGCACCTACCCGAGCCGGAGAAGGGGATCTGCGAGAAGGGTATTTCCAGCATGAGGTTCAGAGCTTGGGGCAACCTTCTCCCTCCAGCTCACTCAGTGAGTCTGCGGGTCAGCTGCTGGTTTTGGTGAAATCATGGGAGAAGGGAGATTGCTGCCTTTCACCACCACCACCCCCTCCCTGAGCCAGCTCATCCTTCTAGCTATTTCTGGCTGCACTTATCTATAGCATCATCCCCCTTGTGCCTGTGTACCTGCCAAGCATTCAAAACAGGCACTGCTGTGGCAGCCTCTTTCTTTCTCTCCGTCCTGGAGGATAAATGACTGGATTGCTTTTTTTTTTTTTCAATTGCTTCCCTGTGTCAAGAATTTATGGTGGGAAAGCTAAGCTGGAGAAACGCTTTCAGGAGCGGGTGGCCGGGTCAGCAGATCCTGGCTCGTTCTTAGCCCTTAGGGAGGTCCTGCAGCCTGGCTCTTGCCAGGCTTGCTCGCTGCCCCACGCATCGGCGCTCTCTTTGAAAGTGATGGTTTCCTGGAGTGAGATGTGGTCTCGGGTAACGACAGCCAACGTTTGGATGAGAGAGAGAAGACCTGGATCTGACTTGCTTGCAAAGGGGACCCAGAACAGAAAGCTGAGTGCTTCGGTGAGTTCACAGCAGTCGGTTTGCCCAATGCGGGACACTGCGCTCTTCTTTATTAAAGACTGAGTTATTCAATGTGAAAAATAACAGTATCAAAAATCCTAGCATCTATATACTATATGCTGTCTGTATGTTATATGTACTATTTGGTTTGTCTGGGCTGTGAAGTAGACTGCGCTCTGCGTTTAGTACAGCTCACCATGGTTTGTGACTTTGTTCCCAGCTGGGAATCTCAGTGTTCGCACCTGGAGCCGTGCAACCACATGCAGACGCGCAAAACTTACACACTGCTTTTGAGTCTCTGTTACAGCACTGGTTTGAGCCAGTAAATTTCAGAACTCAGATCAGAAAATTGGAATTAAAGTGTGTCTTCTGCCACTTCAGTGTATAACTTCAGAGGCACTGACGCATAGATAACATGTATATTTGTAACATACTGCTTCTGATCCTTAAAATACAAGGTGTAGATATAATGGAATACAGTTTCAAAGCACCTTCCCATAATTACTTAATTGGAGAGGTGGGAAAAGAGATCAAATAATGAGAATTTTCTTCTTTTAAATAATCAGGTTCTAAAGACAGAATTTGTTGGTGTTTTTTTTATAACCAAACTATATTTCAGTGTGAGGCTGTCAGGGCTCCCCAGATATTTTCTTCTATCCTTCCACTGACTGAAACTGTCATTGTAACATTTGAAAAAAGACTTGGATTCAGACATCCTATATCAATATTTCTGTTTGTCAAATCTGTAATTTACATATGGATTGTTATGGTAGTACCTACAGTGGAAGTTGTTTTGATGAGCAAGAAACTTTGCAGTATGTGGAGTATCTAAATATCTAAATTAATATATTGTTTCTTTCAGTGTTTGTAAAATACTCTATGCTGTAGGCAACTATTGATTTACAAAATTTAACTTTAAAACATTAATAGTTTTTAGCACTTCCACAACAGTATAAAGATATTTGTAGTTGGCTCCTGCCCAGATGTAGCATTTGGGTTGAGATTGTTTTGCCCTGCTGGCTATGGTCTGGATGATGCTTCTGGCCAGAAGCAGAGTCCTCAGCTTTTTGGCTTTGTTTCCTGCTGGCCTATGAAGTTAAACCTGGCAGGTCCAAGGAAGAGTGTGCTTTACCCAGTTGTTGGAAATTATCCACCTTTACTTGGGATGAGTCAGGCAGGTTTCAATACATATGTATATTAAGAGTTTTTTAAATCCATAAGGAACAAAGTTCTATTTTTCTCTCAATCCATAAGTACAGGTAACTAGTTCATATGCAACTCTTGTCATGAATTGATGAGAGTCCTTTACAGATGGGACCACTGCCACTGCACCATTGCACACATTCAGGAATGACAGCACAGGAGGTGGGAGTCATTTTGTCTCATTTTTACCATCTAAAAGTTGAACTGGTCATTCAGGCTCCCAGCACATCAAAGGGAGAGGTGCACAGTTCATCACACTTTGGAGGAGCTTCGTTCCCTTTGAGTGTGTGATGTCTATGCAGTTAAATAGCTTAATTCTCCTGCTCACTCCCAGATCCTGGTCCCCTGGATCAGATGGGCTGGGTTTCTTTGCTTCACACACTTGTCTTTTGGAGACAACTAATTATTTCCCTCTGAGACAAAACCCATGTTAGTTTTGAGGACAGCTTACTGAAGGGGCTTACACTGGAGGAGTTAAGGGTGACACCACACCAGGTCTGGCTCCCCACGTCGTATATGGTCCTTCAGTGCTGTCCCAGCAGGAGGGTTACCAAAAGCACCCACATGCCCATGGCTTGCTCCAAGACATGCAATACACCCTTCATGCAGTTAAATGTTGCTCTGGTGACCTGCAGCACAGACCTCGCATTATATCAGACAATTTTGAATGGAGAAAATAATTGCCACATGGTGCCTTGAGGTGTGGGCAAAGTGCTTAATGTATGGATGTGGCCAGGTGGGTACAGACAGGGGTGGCTGTGTGGGTGCTTTGGGACCAAGAGACCTGTCCGTGGGGTGGGTGTCTCTGGCAGGGTAGACGCTGTGCCTGTTGGCCAGGGAAGTGCTTACCTGCTGAGTTGGACTAGATGCGTTTCAGGCAGCCAACAGATGGAGCGGATCTCACCTGGCGTGACTTGCACAAGGTCACTCAGCAGGTGAGTGCCAAAGCTGGATGCAAAAGCCAGGCCCATGTGTTACTCCCTAGGACACACCACCTCCCCAGCACCCAAACAGCCCCGCTTTGTTTGCTCTTCCCTCATTCTTGTGTGGTTTGTGAAATGCCTGGGTTAAACGCCGGTGCCTTCCTGCCCCACAGTGGGTCTGAGTGGGCAGTGCTTAGCACCATGGCTATGTGAGAATGTGAAACCAGCCATGCCTGCAGGATGAGAGGAGAAAAACAAGGGAAAAATGATTCTTTTCCTAGATTTTGCAAAACATCATAGCTAAGATCCTGTTGTGCAGCAATGGCAGCAGGTGCCCAGCACTGTCAGAGTGGTCATGGTGGCCTTAACCGATCCTGTACAAGCCACTAAACCACGCAACATTTGTGAACACTGCTGCAGTGTGCTCCTTTGTATTCCAGTTCCTATGGAAACATGCTGTAAGAATGTCTAAAATAAGTACAGTGCTTTGAAACTATTATTATTTTGATCTTTCCTTTCCCCCCAAATCTCTTTTATCACCTTTCTGGCTGAATTTTTAATACATTAAAAAGGTCATTGTTATTATCTGGCAACAGTGTGCTACCCAGCTTACCCAGGTTTCTGCATCCTGGGATCTGATGGATCCCAGGATCTGATATGGAGAGCAGCGCTCCTTTCCCCCATCCTCTCCGCTCAATGGGGTGGCAGGTTGTGGGTGTAAGTAAGTGTCGAACATATATATATGTGTGTGTGTGTATACACAAACTGAAGGAGGCTTGGCTCCAGCTACCTTTCTTCCCCATGCAGTGAATGAGACAGTGGTGTTTGCCGCAACAGCTGAAGGCACAAGCTTATTCCCAGCTCCTTTTAGGATCATGGCCTAGTGTTGGCTGGGAGGGAGTGCTGGAGGTCACCTAGTCAGCTGCCCGTCAAAGCGGAGCCCTCTTCACTGGTGGTGCAGGAGTTGAGATGGTTGTGAGCCAGACGGATGCATCCTGCAGGTCCCCTTTGACCTGCGGGAGGGTCAGTGCTAGAGCAGGCCATGGGCTGTTTGGGACAGCTCTTGCAAAGGAAATTACTTGTTCTCCTCAAAAGGATGCTCACACTGGTAACTGAAAACAGGGCTGTGTCTTTAAAGCGCTTTTCCCCAGTGCTCCTGTGGTTTCCTTGTAAAGCTATTGTCTACCTTAAAGCAGTCTCCCTGACCTTAGTAATGCCTAAGACTTTCAAAGTAGCCATGTCCCATTTTCAAAAGCCACTTTTGATGTGAAAGCTTTAGGAGAGCTAGGGCTAAATCCAGTAAAGGGCTGAAAAGCCTTATTTAAAACTAGGTGCTAACTTTTGCTCATTTTTAGGCTTCTGGCCTCTTGCAGTACCATGCCCCAGAACCCAGTGTTAGATACCAGGGGCAGAACTGGAGATGCATCTTTGGCATTCGAGGGGGATGCAGGCACTTAAATTCCTGAATTGGTTTTTGGGATTTTGGGCAGTGCCAAAATCCATGATACCCCTATATGCTGTATGATATGTATTTCCCTTGGTATCTGTATTCTCCAAGTGTCTTCTGGTCTGGGGAGCCATACACCTGCTGTTTCTGTAGAGTCCTGCCAGATCCCAGGAGCAGAGATAACAACAAAAGCAGGTTTGAAATAAAAGGGAGTTGACACTGGAGCAGTATTTTTCATGACTGCACATCCTAGACAAAATGTATTACAGAGTCATGATGGTACAGGTCTAACTGACATTATGCTTTAACATTAAACCACGTTTCAGGCATTTGAGAAATGTGGGCATCTGTCTGAATCCTGTTCCAAATCACCAGGCCAAATTCTGCTGACAGGGTTACATCGGCAGAGCCAGCGAGCAGGATGCTGTGTAATTGTGCACCCGGCTTTACATTGCTGCATGTTTAGTCTTTGCATGACGTTTTACATGCTTGTGGTAAGTGTAGTGGCAACATCAGACCTGTTTTATTTTGGTGCAACACCAAAGGCCAGTAGAAGAAACATGAGTCTAATCTTATGGACAGAAGAAAGCTTTATAGACTGATTTCAGGATTGCTATCATAGTGGAGTTAAACCACTCATTAACCAAGGAGACAAATTAAAATGTAAACGCTGGTACAAAAAAAAAGTATTGTGAAGCTTGGCATTTGCATTTCATATCTGCGAAGATCCTTCCTTCCTTGAATAACAAGTGTTGGCTCCAGCACTGAAACGAATACCAACAGAGATGAGAATCGTGAACTCTGGAGCAGTTGCGGATTATAAAGAGAAATTGCTCTGTTTCAACGTGGAAACGCAAGGCTGAGATTTTGATTGCGAGGGCTCTTCTCAAACTGCTTTGGAGCTGGGCCACTGTAGATGTAACCTTTCTAACCCAATTGATAAGTTCATGCGCATGCACAGTATGTAGGTCATTCACATTTATCCTGAGTAGCCCATAAATGAATGTAGTAAGACTTCAAAGTATGTTGCCTTTCAACCCTTCCGTTGTAGCAGATTTCTCTCCCACTCCTTGTTCATCTATGCATTTTATGCGGGGAAAAAACCCAACAAGATATCACCTGATACGCACAGGTAACTGATAAATGAGATGCTAAATAAACAGCTACACTGACGAGAGAGTAAGGGGCAGCTGGAGATGCATATACTTGCAAGTATGAGGGACAGGTACTCTGAAATACGGAATTATTTACATCTTTACTAAATCATTACAAATTTGTTTAGCAGTGATGGGAATTTTGGAAATACCTTCAATGTGAGAAGTGCAATATTGCAATGATTTAGAAGAATTATTCTGGCATATGCCGTTAGATAATATTAAATCCCGACCATAGTCAAGTAATTGTTAACTTACTTTTTTTCTCTTAAGAGAGTTTATCTTGAAGGTAACAGACTCATGAGGAATGTATGTGTGTGGTTCAATAAAGGAAAATCACAGAATATAAAAGTGATTTTTAAAGGTGACATTTGCACATGTACAGTATTATGAATTTTTTCCTTGTATTGATATATTTCATAGCCTCCTAGTCTTGCCTACCACACCAAGTAAATTTTCTTGGGCCCCAGTGATGTCAGACATACTGAACATGGCATGAATGGTAACGATAGATGGTCGTACTTCAAATTGAGACATAGTGTCCATTGGGTTCCCACAGGAATTTGCATTAAGTCTGGTCATAACTAATGATCTGTGAATACAAAAATCAATTGAATTTGAAGGTAGTACTGGACTGGGAGGTATTGCAAGCTCTGCTGAGGACAGAGAATTTATAGCTGGGGAACTAGAAATACTAGATTTCCTATTTGTAAGTCTCAAGACAAATGTAAACAGACAGATCTCTGAAAAATTATCTGAAAATATGTAAACAGTAGTGCTGGGAAAGAGAAGAGGTTCAAGTTGTAAGCCTGTAGCACAGTGTCTTTTAATACCGGAAAAGTATTGACTCCTTGACTGTGCCAGATGGAGCCAGACACTGGCAAGTGGTGCTATTCATTCGAGACACTTGTGAAGGGAGCAGCCAAAACCTTGCTTCCCTCCTGGCACGAGTGCCCCAGGAGCCCTGCCGGCACCGAGGGCTCGGTGAAGGGCAGTGGCTGGCCTGTCACCACAGCTAGCTGCCACGCATACCTCCATCTGCAGTGACTCGCCTCGTTCTGCATCTTACACCCATCCCTGTGCTCAGTCTTAGCTCCTGCTGGTGGTCAATGGAGAGAAAAATGGAATTAAATATAAGCAGAGTATGGTACCCACCATGGTATGTGGGGCTGAAGAGACATACAGCTCTGCAAAACAGGTCCTAGCCTGTTTTACATTGGGTATCTGGGGCAGTGGGTTGAGTTGCTCTCCGCACGTGTCTGCGGTTCTCCGCTGACCATAGACCTGAGACTGCTGTAGAACTAAAATCACTGGATAAAACTGAGTGTTTAACTTTTAGATGGCTAAAGCTGACTCTAATATGGATGTGCCGTAGGGAAGAGGGAAGAAGCTGCCAAATTTGCCACATGGCCTGGGACTCTTGGAGAGTTTGGTGGCTGTTCACAAGGTCTGAATTTTCTTCAAAATAGTGCACCAAGTGTAACTTATTTCTGGTATCTTTTAAGATGTGGACAACTGCATTCCTTCTTTTTCAAAATGCCCTTTTTTTTTTTTTTTGAAACAATCTTTTCCTTTGCATGATGTTGCAGTGCAAAGAAAGGCCAGTGCGTAGCAGAGGTGTGAGCAGAAGGGTACTGCCACGGAGTCCTGTTACGATAGATGGGGACGAACCAGCAGAAAGGGGAACAGGCCCCTACACAGAGCCACCCTCACTGAAACACGAGTCTCTTAGGTCACGTTAGTTAAACTGGGTAAGCAGAGGGACAGCAGTCAATACAGGTTTTGACGTCGGAATTAGTTTTTACTGATCAATGCACTTTGCCTAATCAAATATCTATATGCCTTCAAGGATTAACACTTCTATATTTAATTTATCTGTCCCTGATTAGGATCAGAGTCAGGGTAGATTATAATAATTTCTACTTTAACTTCAATTCTGTGTTTTCTCAGTTAAAACATGACATACGTTTTGTTGTCTCAGAAAATGCTTTTGTGCATACCTAATGCATGTGTTTGTGTGTGAATTCTCCCCCTCCTTTCCCTGCTGCAAATAGCATCGGTTTTCATAGATGCCCTGGGGAATTACATTTTAGTGCATCATTGTGTTTGAAATTCCAGATTTCTTAAAGTGAACATACAGCCTATTCTCCCTTCAACCGCATAAGATACTTCTTTTTTTATAGTAGAAGGATGAGGTGCTTAAAAGAAAGGAAGAGTTTCTAGTAAACAGAGCACTGAACTGAGCATCAGGAGGCCATCACCGCTTCCCTCGTCATGTTATTTATCTGTCCGGTGACCTGGGACGAAGCATTTCACTGCTCTGTTTCTTCTACATGACTTTGGATTTTCCCCACACTTTGTTTTACCTTGTCCTACTGTAAACTCTTTGATGTGGTGTCCATTTCTTACTGTGTGTTTGTATAAAGCCTACAGCACTTGACTGCCTGTGAGCAACTGAAATGAGGACATATTTGGGGATGACAAAAAAGTAGAAGATGCATGTGTCAAGGGGTTAAACATAATAGGTAGTTGAGACGAGAAAATAATTTTTTTTCAATTGGGCCTAAAATGCCTGGTCTATTTCTAGAAGGAAACTTTAATTTCTAGTAGCAGGAGTACATTGGGCATAGACCACAGGAATCCAGCTGGGGAGGAATACAGTTGTTAAGAAATACCTGTTTTGCTGAGCTGCAGTTCTTCATGTTAATATAATCTATGATTTCCCATTGATCCTTCAGGAATGGTGGTTTTCTAATACGTATAGTTAGTGTCCATTGCTTCAGATGTCCCTGGGACGGAAATGCAGTTTTGGACCCACACGGTCGGGGTTTTGTCCCCGAGCTGGGACTAAGACACCTCTTCTGGAAATCTTTGGAGACCTCTTATCTGCTGGGTGGCTGAGAGCAGTTTCAGAGAGAAGAGATTTGAGGACTGCAAGAAGGAAACAGAGCCACCTCTGCAGCCAGACTGGAGAGGCTGTGAGGGACCACGGTGACAATTTTTACCTTCTTTTGTTTCTCTCTGCCTCTGGAAAGGGCATATCAGGATTTGTTGGATTGTGCTGGTTTTTTCAGAGCCCTGTGGATGCTTCTGTAAGCATTATTACTGCATTCTTGCATATGGGGAGAAACTATGGTAGAGGCCAGTTGATAAGAGTATCTTGCTTCAATCAGATCTCAGTGATTTCCTCAAATCCAGTTGATAAAGCAAAGCCCAAACTACCCTTAGATCTCCAAAGCACCCATCCATCTGTCTGATTATACCCAGACCAAGTATTTCAAAGAGTTAAAAAAATCTATAAATTAATTCCTCTGGCCTGTTTCCTTCCCCAAGATATTTCATTATAGGATAGGTTGAATGCAGGGGAGAGATTAGCAAGTTTTTGTAGTTTTGATCACTTGTATATTTGGATCAAACTGTAATAACATTTTTTTGTGAGATCTGCAAATTGCTTTTTTAAAGTGAATTTAATCCTTTGACCATATTGTGCACTTCATAGCTCTTAAATGATGCTTAAGCTCCAAGTTCTGTCACTGTTCATGAAAAATAGGTTGTCTTCATTTGTAAAATCATGAGAATCTTTTAAGCCCGCTGGCTCTCGTTGCAGTCAATGGGATATTTTTGCTTTGGATTCCATCTGGAAGAGGATCAGCTCTCCTGCCACTGGGAAATGTACCTTTAAATTGTCCTGCATCCTACTTCATTAATTGATGCGTTCTTCACTAAGCCATGACATTTTCATTTGCTAAGCTGTTTATTAACTCCAACACTGAATAATTAAAAAGAAAAAAAAGCACAAGGAAAATGTATCATTGAAGACCATCACAGAAGCTGTATATACAAGAAAGCATGCAGACTGTAGGGTGGATTCCAAACATAAACAAAGAGCTACATAAAAGCCAACATAATCCAGAAGCTGTATCCCCAGTTATGCATGTGTAGTGTTTTTAAATGAGTGCTGCAGTACCCTCATCGAGTGCTTGTTTGGTACTTTTTAACTACAGAACTTGCTGTGGAGTTACAGGCTGACATAGCAAAGCAGCATCATTAACCTGCTTTCCACTGCAAGATGGGATACATGTGGGACAGTGTGTTCTCTTAAAATGACTTTTTAAAATGCCATCTATGCAGATAAAGCATGCAGTGGTGTCCTACCATAGTTCCGTAGGGAAATTAAATAATAAGAAAGGAAAAGGGAAAAAAGGCAGTGCATTTTGAGGGGCTGTGAGGAAGCAAACTGAAATTTGTGCGTTAGTTGCCAAGAGCCATCATTCTGTGTGTTTGGGAGAACAGCAAGCATTTTACTCTTCTCTTCCTCCCAAGTGTTGCACTTTTTGTAACAATACAAAACCACAGCAATGTGTTTTAATCTTTTGCTTCTCTGTATTGTGCCTTATCTTCTACTCCTAGGTTTCCGGAGAAAACAGGGTTCAGAAACTTTGATCAGATAAATCTGTGCGGGTTTTCGTCTGATTTGTACTGAAATGATGCTATGTGCAGTGCTGTGGCAAAAACACACACTTAAGACTACACAGCTCCCAGGAAGTATTAAGATTTAATAGCAAGACTGAAACCTGATGTCCCATTCCCAGCCCCGTTGAGCTTTACAGCATGGCCTTTGGATGCTATTGTAAGTGTGCTTCAAAATGAGTCTCTGCTTGGTTATGCAAATTATTCTTGTATCAAGGAACCACTATGTGCTACAAAATTAAAACTGGGAGGAAAAATATCCGCTGTGGGATAATATGCAATAAATCCACTGAAGCTGCTGGCTCTGGTGAGGTAATGTCTTGTCCCTCTATGGGTGGAACATTTCTCTATCGAATCATTACAGTTTTGCTCAGAAACATCCTACTGCTTGAACTGCTGCGGGAGGAACAGTAATGTCAAACAGATATCAGGTTTTCCCAATAGGAGTAACCTGCTGGGAAATGGGGTGCACTGGCGTGATGGTCTGAAAAGCTCAGCTGCGGCAGCTCTCTGTAATTGCTATTCCCTTCTGATTTCTTTGCTGAATGCACAAAACTGCTCCTAACAAACAGATCTGAGAACAAAATCCTTGACTTGTCACCAGTGTAATACTCTGCATGCTAAGCTGGGGTTTGTGACTAGTTTGCCTGCATCGTTTCTTGTGATCGCTATTTGATATTGAGTCTCTCATCTCCTGTTATGGTGCCAAAGCCTGACACTGAGAGCAAATGTTTCTCTTTCAATTGGTGATGTTTAATTTTTCATGATCAGTGCAGTTTAGTGCCTCCCCAGGTAGGAGGCTCCAATGCTAATTGGCCCGGGAATGTTTTCTGGCTTCACAGGACACATGTGCACTCTGCATTTTGGTTCTGTTAAACAGCTGAGCTGAGTGGGATTGGTGGTGGTTACTGCTGGCTGCACCGAGCAGCCTTTTGCTACTATTGCTGCTTGAAGAAAACACTGCTCAGTTTTCTCTCCCAGCCCACACGGCTGCAAAATAAAGTCTTTTTTTATGTGGAGGCTGTTGAAGGAGACATGTAGTCCTGCTTGGAAGCTGGTAAGCATCGCATCCCAGAGAGGAGTGCTGTGTTTGTGTGGTGTGAACAAAGGGCAGGCTGGGTTTGGTTCTTGTGTCTATTCTTTAGTGATGAGGAGTTTGGTCCTTATAATATTAGATGGTAATTGGCTATAGATGTACAGCAAAAAACATCTCAGACCTTCTATGATGTATTTAAAGTTTTGGGGTTTTTTTTCTTTTGTTTTTGGTATATAGTTTAAAATGATTGCCACTTAAGTTTTATTTTCTATGACTGTATTGGATTGAAAAGAATGGTAAGGTTTATCTTAATTCACTTTTTTTTTGTGAACTTATATCAAAGCAGTTGGATAACACAACAGTTATTATATCCTGCTTAAAGGCTGTTATATGGAGTATTCAGGGCATTGCTTATAGGGGGTTCTTTTGAATGTATACTTACCCTTTGCATAATTTCCGAAGCTGTTGTTTAGCCTCACCATTTATTTCTGAACAAGTCACACAGAATTCTGTTCTTCTCTTTGATCCTGCATTGTTTGCCAGGAGGATTTTCAGCAGCAGTGTTTTTTAGTCTATTGCACACAGAGTAGAGCATTAATGAAGAAATGTAAGTTAAGGAATTAAAAGTATCAAATAATGATTTTTTTTTTGTCTGTTTGTGCTGAAGAGAGGTGGCTGCAATATATTAACACAGCAACACCTCCCCTGTGATAAAGTAGAAGGAAAAGTTGAATGTTATGTGGGCTATACCCTTTAACACCATAGATCGAAAAGGCTGCTGCAGAGCTTGGACCTGCCTGGGCTGCTCCAGTGCTTTCCTCTGTAGGAAATTCCAGTTTCAGAGGAGAGGGTTCAACAAATGGAAGCAGCCCTGGTAGAAACGGGGCACAGAGCTTGCTTTCCAGGGCATGCAGCCAGGTGCTCCCATATGCTTATTTCCCCAGTAAGAGCAGGGGTGGGTCCTGTGCCAGCAGAGACTCCTGGTGGCCTTGGTGCCTGTGAGGCATGGGGCGTAGGTTTGACTTTCCTGGGGGCTGTCGACATGTCCCGTCTCACAGGGGAGCAAGGAGGAGATCTTCAGCAGTGACCTGGCTGGGAAGGATGAGCCCCATGATGCTGCTTTGACAAGGGGCAGGACGCAGGGCTCCTTTCCTCTGTGTGCTTCATGGCAGACAGGCTGCAGAGCAGATCCCATGAGAACATGAGGGAGTACGTGCCTTTCCATAGAGGGTCTAAGGTTTTCAGAGCTGCTGTGATTAAGTTTAAGAGATTCTTAGTTTGGAAAACAGAAGTTTAACCTCAGGTTGAGTCTAGGGCTGGGATTGCTCACAGCAGAGATCCCTAAAACCATAGCAAATCCTAAAGCTGCGCCTTGAGCACAGTTAGGGACGTTAGGGTCTGAACAAACGTGGCAAATCAAGCCCTTAGGACTTAGATGAGGCCCTAAAGGACTTACAGAGCTGCCAGGTTTATGTGTCCCCACTGGCCTTATGTGGGAGGTGGGTATATACATGGACAGTCCAGTTTCTCAGCGCTCAAGAGGACATGATTATGAGCGCTTAAGAAAATGTTTAGCAGAAACCCAAGTGTTGCATGGGGTGCTGTTGGCCATACCTGAGTTGGTCAGGGCTTCTTGGATCACTGTCTTCTTGAATACTGGTGCTAATTCCACTTAGACAGCACTTGGGTGCCTGTACATGCTCCTCCAGGTCTTACCGTGGGTTTCCAAATAAAGTGAACTGGTCTAAAAATGTCTCTTCTTTCCCCACAAAATTACAGGGAGCTTGTTAATGTCTTGCAATACTTCAGATTCTTTTGCCAGAGTGGAAAACTTGAACAAAAATTACTTTTTTTGCCAAAATAAAACACAAAGATTTTATTAAAAATAATTGGAATGGTTCAATATATTTGACTTTCTGAGGTGCTACTGATGAGTTAACTTAGTGTGAAGCTGGGGATCGTAACAGGGTAGTGTAAAATCAAGGTGCTGTGTGTATTTCAACAGGATGATGCAAATTCCAGCTAAAGGGAAACCTGGCTTTACATGTAGTGAGATTTTGGCATTTGCTTTCAGATTTTGGATGGGTGTACATGTTGGATGAGCTAAAGAAAGAGTCCACAATTTCTTGCCCTTCACAAATTTTGACCTAATCCTCTCTCTCAAAATAAATAAATGAGAAAAGCCAGCTGAGAGCTCACTTGTGTCAGTGAATGGTTATGAACTTCCACCTTCTTCCACGTGGGCAGTGGTAACTTCAGCAGATCTTGCAGTTTTCTGCAAGTCCTGCGGGGTTTGATGTGGTCCCTCCTGCAGCCAGACATACCAAGGTCCCAACTTTCACTGACGACAGAAACCAAAAGTCTAGTCCTCATGGCGAAGAAATCAAAAATCTGATTCACAGACACCCAAAGAGAGAGTGGTTAAAGGAAACTCCTGGCCCAAAGTGTGGTATTAAAAATTAGTAAAATCTCATTTTTAAGCTAGGCTATATTAGCAATTTTTATTGATAGGATGGTGACATGCTGAAACAAGACAGTTTCAGAGCTCTGGGGAGCTTTTCTCTGCAGCCGTGGAGGCTAGAAACTTATTTAAGTGAAAGCTTTCATTCTTATTTAATCTCACGCCTCCTGGAGCCAAGTCCTTTAAGAAAAACACTAACATAAAATTCAGCAATTTGTTGCTGCTCCTCAGGGATTTTTTTGGCAAAATTGGTCTTGCCCATCCCCTTTGTGTTCAGGCCAAGTTAGTGAGCCACGCTTGCCATGGCAAATCATCAGGATTTGCTGAGCCCCCAGCTCCTACTTTAGGTCAGTAGAGTGCTGAGTCCTTATTTGGGCTATATGTACCTTTGCTATGGTATAGAGGCAACAAAAATAGTTTAGTTTCTCTGTTAGACTGCTTCTCATTTGTTCAGTGTTTTCTGTACTCAAACTAGAGGGTGGAAAGGTGGTTTTTGAATGAGTGTCTTGAGCTTTTTGTTCCAGTCAGCTGCAAATGCTCCTTTCAGAAGGCAGTGGACCAGCCCCACCGAGCTGCATGGGGTCTGTCGCTCCCGGCCAGACCGAGGAACTGAAACACTTTGATTTGTAGGAGTACATTTTATTATTGAGATGTCCTGTGCACGCCACATACTTCGGCAGAGCTAAGCAGTCTGTGTGATATGGAAAGACTTCCAGCACTGAATAAATTCCTGTTTCCTGTAGCTGGGGAATATCCATATGTCACTGATGAATTCTGCCAGCTCACGTGTTGAAGTTCTGAGTTTAATATCGAGATTTAATTTCCAAAGGGATTTACTAAATCAGTGCCCTCATAGATGGGGAAGCACGTAAGTAAACACAGATTAATTGATTCAGGAGAACTGAGTTCCTTGCTTGGGAGAAGAGTGTCGGGGCGGGATCCTGTAATGGATGGCTGGGTGTCAGTGTAAAATATTGATGATTGTTTCTGTGGTTCAGGTCATTGGAGTGGATGAAATTATATCTTATAGAAGAAAATTGATTTGCATTCAGTCATGTTTGGGATGCACAATTAAGTAAGAGCGCTGTTTATCAGAAGACATAACGCTCTGTCTCTTTGTTTACTGTAATGTTTTGTGTGTTCAATTTCTACAGTATTTTACCTGGGACCTTTTAGAGATCTAGAAAATTGCTTTCATAAATGCACAAGAATGAGCAAACAGTGGAAAAAAAAAAACCCAAACCCCAAACCAAATCAAAACAAAAACCCCACCCTCCTCTAATCTTATCTAGTACCTAGTTTAAAGTGGCAAACCACCAGGAATTCAGAATTAATAACACTTCACAGCTAATACTGACTTGTTAAAGATTTGTGATTTTAGAGCATCCTACTGTATTACATAGCGATGAACTGGAATTTCAGTGTTAACTTGTAAGTAATTCCAATCTGTCAGTCTATATATCTCTGTTTTTTGAGGTAAGAAAGGCAGAAAATCGAGGGTCTTTTTATATGTATGCACAGAAAAGTAGTTAGGCTTATTTCCTTTTTAAAGCATTTAATATTTCATGCCTCCTGCCAGCCCAGCTGGGAATCTTTAAAAGCACGTCTTTACAAGAGCTGACCAAGATTTTTTTGGCATAGGGTGGGTTTTTTCTTTTTTTTCCTCAGAAAATGCTGATGGATCAAACTCAAAACTGTTCAAGTTTAGATGAATTTTTCATTTTATAGAACATTCAAAAATGTTTTGAAACTGGAACAGGATGCCCCTGCATTTTCAAAATAAAAGAATCTGATTTTGTTTATAATTTTGAGGGGTTTAAAATAAGGTAACTATTATGAAAAAAAAAGGCAAAATCAAGCAATATTTTGGTGCTATTAAAAATATTTTATTCTCCCAAATACTATAGATATTACTGTTCTTTTCTGAACATTTTAAGGTCATATTCATTTGCTGCTTAACCTATGGAAAAAAAAAAGTTCTGTCCCCAGAATTAGAAATAGCAAAGACTTGGTCCATTTGGTCTCCGATTTTGCCATTGATTTTTATGTGGAAGACAAACTGGGACCACTGTGAGGGGTGGCCTCATGAAGCTTGTGACAATTATAAGTGAGTGATAATGATAGATGAATATGGAAAGGTACAGATGGCAGCTGGTGGTCCATGAAAGATGCAGGGAGCCACATTCACTTTGTTGTATTGGTTAAGGCAGGTTTATTGTCCATCAATGTACTGCGTGGAGTGTATCGCGAGTGTCTGGTTGCTGTGTGTTCCTTCCCTGAATAATTCTTGGACTTGCTCTGCTAGTGATAGCTTATTTTTTAAATACATATCTTATTGGCTGTACATTTCTGTCATTCAGTTTTAGGCCATGTGCCACTTCCTCCACTGAATTATGAACCTTCCCAGCCTCTTTTTTCCCCTCCTTGAAATGAAACAACCATTAGTGTTTTTCAAGGGTTCAAACCCACCTAGGTACCACTTATTTTCTGTTTTTTCCATGGTTTTGGCAGTGTGATGAGCAGGAGGAGATGCTGTCCTGGGTCCCGGTGGTACAGGGAGAGCAGACGTAGACCTGTCCTGACATGGTGGTTGTGAGTGGTCTTGCGAGTACAGGTTGGAAAACTTGACACAGGATCCAGTTTAATGGAAATGGTTGTGTGGATAGTATTAGTAACCAAAACCCTTTCTCTGCCAGCTGGTTGAGGCTGGCTTCCCGTGATGCCAGAGCCCCTCAGCATCAGTCCTGCCGGCCTGCTTTTAAATACGAGGGATATTTTGGGGCCAGTGGTTTACCCATTGTACCCTCAGTATTTCCTGGAGAACCTCAGCTCAGCTGCTGCCAGTTTGCTGCCAGCGGCTCATTTCAGACACAGCACCTGGTATTGATTAGAATTGATTAACACTTCTATAGTGCTTTTTCTTAATGTAGAGCTGGGTGTCATTACGCCCACTTGACAGCTGGTAATTTGCAGCCCAGAAGGGTAAAAGGTCTCCTCAGTCATCGAAGAGGTGACAGCGGTTGTTGTGCTAACGTGGTGGTACCTAGGGGTCCAGAGGAGGGGTCTGTGCAAAGTGCAGGGTCCAGTGCCCCTCCCCTGAGGGTCTTGGGAGACCTGCAAGACAGAGAGGGGGACTGAAGGCACATCTCTGTCCTTGCAATGCTGGTGTCTGTTTGCTGTATCAGAGTACCTTCTTGAAAAAGAATTTGTAAAGAAAACAAAATGTGCTTTGGACATCAGCCTTCTAGCAACTTAGCACTCAGAATCATTTGAATAATTGAAGGTTGTGAGCTCCTGGAGTGAAGCAGTGGTCTGGTGATACAGTTAGTGATATGGTATTGACAAGACTTGCTACAACATTTTGTAGATTTCTTCTTCATTTCTTCCTTTATTTGCATTTCTGACCTCTACATAGGCAGCTCTTGGAGGCAATTCTAGCAGCAAAAGAGAAATTGTAAGGTGCATAGTAACTTAGTGCTAAATAACTAAACTGCTATACATAGAAATCCTTCTAGCCTTGCTTGAGTAAGGCAGGTGGCTTCTCCTTGACTTACAGCTATGAGGAAAAGAAAATACTTTTGCTTTCCAGGAGCATGCTGGCTGCTGTTGGACGGGAAGCAGCAGCAAGTGCCAGCCTGGATGTGCCATTTGGCTGAGGCGAGCCTGTTGTGGTGGTGCTGGCCGCCCGCAGGAGCTGCACTTTGATCTGAAGGGCCCTGGCACAGCAGCTGCTCTGCCAGAGGGGCCACCTCAGGCATCAGTGAAAGTCAGACCTCTTGGTCAAGTGTTTCCTCTCCTGCTGCATGGGAGAGCAGGGAAGGGGTGGAGGAGAGCAGGAGGAGGCACCTGAGGACGTGCATGGAGAGGGGCCACGTCCCTTACCCTGTGTGGGGCAGCCCCAGGAAGAGCTGGAGGCTGTGCGTCCTCATCACGCTCCTGTAAAAGCTGGCTCATACGGCAAGGTGATTGGTAGAGGAACTGAAAGATAACACTTTTACTTGCTTTTGCTTCAGTGTGATTATTAAGGATCAGTTGAAACACTTTTCTTTTCTGCTCAATTTCTTTATCCAAAAAATATTGGAAATGTCCTGTCTTTTCTCCCCTCTTTGCAGAAGACTTAGATGTGAATAACTAGTTTTTTTTTTCTCCCTTAATTGAAAGCCTGGCAAGTTTTGATTCTTAATAAGCATATCTTTTCTTCCAGCTATTTATATGGTGTCCCTACAAAATAGATTTTAACATTGCGGAAAAACAGTTTTAACCCATTTGATCAAAATGATTTCTCTTCCACAAGCAGCGGTCACTGTCATGATGTCATAGTTCTCCTTGTTCCCCACTCATCAAGAGGGTCTTTCGAGTAAATAAGGCAGACAAGGACTGAATTCAAAGAAAATGTGGCAGCCTACTCTTTGCGGCCCTCTCTGTACATTAAGAAGAAGCAAAGAGATCTAAGTACTAGATTTCATCTAGTACTCCATGTGTCTTGATTTCCCCAAGCATGTCGTCTGCTGATTTGGTGTTCAGGACACCTCGAATGCTCACAGCTGGTCTTACATGGCCTCAGTTTCCAAAAGGCCATTGTCACCCCAGCTCTCAGGAGTGGCTGCACAGGTGCCTGTACGCCCATCCTGGGTTTCTGGGTGGTCGTGGGGCGACCTTAATTTCATCCCATAACCATCAGTTCAGATTCTGTGAGTATCACCATTAGTAAAAATTGATCAAATGCCCATTCTTGCTGCTCCAATTCCTCTGTCTCCAGGGGCTGTGAGCCCTGGCCAGGCAGGTCATGCTTCCATCTCCATCTCAGCTCTGTCCCTTCCCTTCCCATGGCAGCCCCTCCATCTTAGAGCAGCTGTGCTCTGTGCTGCTATTGCAGGCTCCTCAGGCAAGTCCTTAGATGCCCACTTACTTATCTGAGTCACCCAGCTGCTTGAGCTGGTAAGGATCTTACCACTGATTGCTACTTCTGAACCACCGTGCTGTGTGCTTTAATATGAAAAGAAATTTTAAAAAGTACTTTGCACTTAGATGACATGTAAGTTTTGCTATAGTTAGCTGGTATTATTTGTCAGGTTTGGATGAATTATGGCATGTTATATTTCTCTTCTTCATATAGGGTGCTGTAGTGCCGTTAATGTTTGCAAACACTATCTACTGTTAGACTGGGCAGTAATGGAAGTGCTGTAATGAGTCTGAACTGGGCAGCAACCAGGGAATCATCAAGTGATGCTCGTATTAAAGGCCCTGCGAAATCATCTGGAGAGCATCTTTGCAGGGGGATGGACTAGCAGCACATTCAGTGAAATTGGCCTTGGATTTGGGCATGTGTAGAGGTCGTGGTAAGATTGAAATGCATTCGCATCAGTCATTCAGAATGTAATAGTTTCCAATACCACATATTCTGCCTAGTACTGCCTTTAGCAAAGATAGAGGGAAAAATTAGCCTGAGGTGATGCCCACATTTTCTTGGAGAATCAGAGCACTCATTTTGCACAGGTGTCTGTGTTTTGTGTGCATGTGTGCATAATCCATCACTTGCAGAGCCAGTCACCCAGCTATTATTCTCTGGAAAAGGCAGAAGCTAAAATCTGCTGTGGATTTATGCCGTGCTGGTTCATTTTTGCCTGACTGATTACTATCTAGGTTAATATATTATACATTCCCATGTATTATAAATATGTCTATTATAAAGGATATAGGAGGCAACAACCGTAGCTAAGATTGCTAAATAGTTTGTTACACAGTTTCCTGGATTTAAATGGCCAGAACTTTGTGAAATATCTGCCTTTCTGGGTGAGATATCCCAAACATGGCTTATGTCCAAAGATGACAACCTGATTTTAGAAGTTCTACAGATCCACTTAACAGTATTTTTGAGACAGAGGAAAGTGGAAAAGGAACTGTTTCTATTAAAGTAATTTTTCAAATGCTCCTTGGGAAGGCAGGGATCATATGAAATTTTAAACCTGATTGTGCTTGTACAGCAGGGGGTTAGGTGTGCTGCAGATTTTGGGGAAGTTATATTAATGATCATTTGAAAACCAGCTGATGTTTGTACACAGCACAAACCCCATGAGCCCTGCTGTCAGTCTCCATGTGAATCAGGTATGCGTGCAAAGTCTGTCAGTTTTATAATTAGCCACCTGATCCAGTGCACTGCTCTGAGCTGTCTCGGAAAGCTTTCCAAGCGTTTCAGGGAATGCAAGGTCATGGCAAACAGACCACCTTCTTGTAGCAGCACAAGCCCTTCTGCGCCCTCTTGGCTGGAGGGGATTGATGTCCTCAAAGTAAATAAACTTAGCTACATACAGGGAGTTCAGAGGAGCCTTTGAAGACTGGAGCCCCATCATCTCAGTGGGGATGTCAGAGCCCCAGATACTTTCTGCAGAAAAGTCTCCAAGCAGGCATGCTCTGTCTGCCCCCCGAGCCTGCTGACACTGCAGGCTCTTGCACAGATCCGTGTAACCCCGCTGCAGGGAAATGCTATTAAAGTTGCATAGTGGAGCACTCAAAGCCAAATACATGTCAAGAATAAGGTTAAAGGCACCGTTTTACTCACCCCATTCCCTTCCCACCCTGTATTCATTCTGTTACATTGCATTCGCCCCACTGCAGTGCTTTTTTTTCCCTGGGAAAGCACAATTAGGTTGGAGAAAGAGAGTGCCCAGGGGAAGCAGAGATGCCGTTCACGTGAGTAGGTGCTGTGCAAGAAGCTGTGCTGGCCCCGGGGATTGCCCTGGGGATGGATGTGGAGTGGTGCCATTGCTTATAGAGTAGCATGGTGGGGAGCTGAGCGCTCCCGATTGTTTTTAAGGAGGAGGGAGCAGGTGGAGCTGCTGCACTTCCCAGAGAGGGCAAAGGCTGCCGGTGTGAGAGCAGAACCCAGGCAGCTGCTGGTCTTGTGGGAACAGAGGCCAAGAGGAGGTCTGCATGGGCAGTCGAGGGCTGGCAGTGTTACAGGAAACGAATTTGAGGGAGACGTGTAGTGGCAGGGCCCAAACTAAAATGATTTATTGCTGGGAAGGCACGGTATATGCTGCTTTGCGGTGGGAGATTACTCAAAATTAGTTGGTGTGTGGGTTGGGGGTGCCCTTACCTGTGCCGGAAGAGTTCAGTCTGCGAAAGTCTGAGGACAAGAGGCTGCGGGGCGGCATGGCTGCCGGTGTGGTTGGAGCATAGCCAGCATGTCTCTTCCTGACCAGACGCAGCCTGGTTGCCTCTGCCCTGTCCCTGGAGCTGGTGTGCGTGTCCTGCACCGAGAGACGTACCTGTGCACACTGTGATTATACTTCAGACGATAAAGATTACTTTACATACTTCTTAGAAGCTGGCACAGAGGACTTGCTGTTGGGCTCAGTGTATTAGTGACTGCCGAAAAAAGAAAAGTGTCTGGCTCCTCTTTTTCTTAGAGCCATGTGGGTGGAAACCTTCAGAGAGCTCAGTGCAGGCTTTCCCCTGGCTGGCCCAGAGGTTGGGTGGTGTTTGGTTCCTTCAGGGACGGGTTTTCCTGCCGCCTGCTTACCTGGGGCGCTTGTTCCCCGTGAGACCTATGAGAGGGCTGGGCCTTTCCTTAGCTGCCTCCGCGGATGTGCTGGCGTGTCCCCACCACAGCAAGTCCTGCAGGTAGTAGAGCTGCGTTAGTGGGGCATCGCACTGATAAGGAATAAGCTAATAAATAATAAGCTACTCAGTCCCTCAGGAGATTCCAGAAGTAGCTTATGAACAGTTAACCTGAAGATCTCTGCATCACACTTTGTGCGTTTTGAACCTACCTTCTGTCTCTTCTGACACTTGGTGTGCCGGTTCACCAGCTGTCTTTCTCCTGACCATTTATCATTAGGCAGCAAGCGGCAGGGAGCCGTGTGTGACCCGAGGACTTGCTCCAGGAGCAGCGGCTAGGGTAATGCAGGTCACGTTGGGTTTGTTTCTTCCCTTCGCAAGGGGTACATGCTGCCTTTCTGGGCCAAATGAGGGAATTTGCTGCGGGGAAGCACCCCAGTGCAGGTGGCTGCCAACGCTATTGAACTCTTTAAGCAGTGCCTGCTTTTTCCATTGATGCCAACAATTGTACTGCTAAAAAGCTACAGGAAGTTAGACTCTGCAGACATCTCTTCAGCATCTATTTCATATCATACAGATCCCATGCCTGTATGGGATACTCAATACTGGCTCCAGTGGAACTTATCATCTTCTGCATCAGATAGATACACTCCTGTGTTTCCTTTAGGAAGCCCTAGCTAGAGGAAGAGGCATTGCTTACTTTCAATGAGGCCAGTTAGCCTGAAGCAATCCACCTGGCTGCAGAAACAAGTTCTGTGTGATGCCACTTTTGCTTCTTCCAAATATTTGGTGTAAAGCTGGAGCACCTAGTGAGGCTCTGGCCAAAAGCTGATTGCAGTCTCTGGGTGTGTAAAGCACAGGATAGCAAAAATAGATGCTTTTTGCCTTTCTTTAAAGAATTTACATCCCTGTTTTAAAAATAACATCAAAAACTGAAGAAGGTGCAGGAAGGAACCATGGAAATAAGGGCAGAAAATACAGTGACAGGCATTGAACACCTCAAAGAAAGCCTGAGAGGTGACTTGATGTCATATATAAACTTGGCCATAAAGGGATAGTGACAGTAAAGGACTAGCGAAGAAAGGATTGTCAAGGACTAATAGTTGAGAGCTGATACCATTGAAATTCCAACTAGAAGTAAGTCACCACTTCTACAGCTTAATAAAGGGGCTAATGAATGAAATTTAATAACTTGTGATATACAGACGTCAGACCAGATAATTGGCTCATTCCTCTGGGCTTAAGTTCTGTGGATCCAAGAACTGATGTACCTTCTGCAGTTTCATCACGGAAAAAATGTGTATTAACTAGAAGACACAGTTCCTCAACTCTGAACCAATTCAAAAATGTTTTCTGCAATCCAGAATGCAGTTTCAGAATGTTAGAAGTTCAGAGGCACTTTTGCCTCACTTTTTTTTTTTGTAAAGTTGTTCTGAGATCAGTTGTCTCTGAGTTATTATTGTGTGCAATTTGGCAAGTATGCGTCATTTAAATAGATCTAAGAAAATCTTTGGAAAATAATATGGATGAAGAATCCATTAAAAAACTAATGTTTCCTAACTGAACAGTATTTTTATCCTTTGGGAAATTAAACAAATTATTTTGCTTTCAGACTGGTACAAATTAGGAGTAATTAAATTGAAGTCAACAGAGTGACATTTGTCAGATGGGATGTAAGCAAGTTTATATTGCAGTCCACCGACAAGGAACCATGTAAAATGTGCTCCTTGTGGGTTTTCTGGTTTCAGCTGTTTATTAGGACTGCTTGAATTATAGTGTATAAATTATCTGATAAAGTTGAATCTTTCTTCTGTTGGTGAAAAATTTGCAGACTGCCTCTGAATGCTGGAAATGAAGTATTTTCAGCCCTGGGGTGTTCATGGAGTTCACTTTGATTATCTGCATTTTCCTACCTGTGGGCTTGTAGCCAGCGGGTCATGTTCATCATGTGTATTGTCCCAGCTTGGCTGAGGCACTAACATCTTTCAAGCAGGATGAATATACATATACAGCGAATGGAAGTCTCTTCAGGAATTGACAGGGAGTAGGGTCCTCCATGTAGGTGCATGCCAGACCCGTAGGGCCAGCTCTGTCTCATCCCCCGCAGTCAGATGGTTCCTGGACTGAACCAGGGCCTCCCACCTGTCCTCTGTCCCCTCCATCCCCAGCAAAGCTAGCTTATCCCTTCTGGAGCTGTGCAGTATCCAGCATGTGGAGTCATGGTCGCGCTGGAGCATGAGCCCTGCTGCCTGTCCTCTGCCCTGCGACCTGCCCATCCTCAGCACCTGAGCTCGAGCATGGGGGTTCCCACCGTGGGAAAGCAAACCACAAGAGTCTCCTTGTGAATGGCCTTTTTCTTGTGTGCATATATTAATATATATGCATATATTCATATGCACATGTATGTATTCATAAGGAATAATCAATAACCAAAGTCTGGGGAGGGGAGGCAAACCCTCTTTTGCATGGCTCGCCTTTTCATAGATTTTCCTCCTGTGCGAGGTGGAGAAAAAGGTGTGGGAAGAGCATGCAATCATTAGTATGTACTTAGGGAATTAGCATTGCCTGGTGCATTTGTAGTAGTACATTGATAAAAATGTGGTTTTAATTGTTTGGAATGGTTACATTGAAGCACCAGTCTTCATGTTTCCCTTGCATTAGCCTCTGTCGGGCTGTTCTTAGAATAGCCTCAGACTTGGAACGTCTGAATTTAATTGCTGTTAACACTAGAGATATTTAGCCCCATTTGAGGGAGAAAAAAACCAGAAACTTTCGGGAGCAGAGATAGCTTGTAAAGATAGGAGCATTGAGAAGTTTGTTAGCTGGTCTGTAGTAATTAAGCTTATTTCCATAGCAACATTATCAGTTCAGCTCCAGAATTTTGAGATTTTTGTGTACCCAGTAATTAGAACTAATATCCTAATTTTAGCAGAGATATCACATTTGTATTTGGCGAGAGTCTTGTAACTAAGCACGCTGTTTGGAGCGTGCAATAATGTTCCATTTTCCTTGATTTCTCTTTCTTGGATCACTTCAGACTGCTTAACTAGCTAAAAGCAAATCACTGCAGTCTGCTTTCTCAGTACGTAAGACTACTTTTATCTTTTGGGAGAACAGATGCATATGTATATATATAAAATTTACTTATTTATATATATATAAAAGCTTGCCTATCTGTGCAATCCTTGGCAAAACACGAAGGCAGAGCCGAAGTACAGCAATTCAGAATACCCATATAGTCCTCATCTAAATTGCTCCAATTTAAGAGAGTGATGGCCTCTCTCCCTGATGAGGGATTTGTGTGGGATACCGCTGAGCCCAGGAAACGAGGGTATCCTGCTTGCTCACAGGCCTGTCCAGCCATGGGGTCGTGCGGTTCAGATCTGCAGGGAAGGGAGTCCCCCATCCCGTCTTGGTCTCACTTCCCCACCTGTGCTTCTTGGCTTTCCTGGGACTTCCCATTAATCTTCCCAGAGGCCAAACTGCCCTTCACAGGAGCGTTTTTTTCTGAGCTTCCCCATGAATAAACAGCTGATGAGATGCACAGCAAATAGGGAGAGTTTTGGCAGCGCACAGAGGGATGTTTGTGAGCCCTGCAGAAGTCCCCAAATGCTGGCAGGTTTGGGGAAAGAGGGTGCCTGCCCCTCATCTCCCCACTGCTGTTTCTGTAGGGCTGAAGACTGGGATCTTTTCCAGGACAGACCAACAGCCACCCTTTTTATAACAAAACAGAAGGACTACAGGAAAGCTGTGGCACCAGACTGCCATATTTCCAGTGAATTCAGTGCAATCAGTCTGGTTTATATAATTTATCCCCATATGACCACACTCTGCCTATTTCTTATAACTAGCTGGGCAGTATATACTATTTCATAAATATATACATGTTTGCATTCCAAATTAAAACATTTTCTCCTCACTGATGTTGTCTGTGAAAAGAGTTATGAAAAACCAAGCAGCCTCAGTAGGAGAACTTGGGTTTATGTGGATTTGTGTCCTCCATCCCCTAATCCCTCTCGGCTCCCACAGCATACTGTGCTTGATCTGGGTTCCCAGCCTGGTGGGCACGTCAACCCAGGCTGCAGCTGATTTGGAGTTAGGTTTGCAGGGACACTCCTCTCTGTCTTCTGTACCCAGCCTCTAATATTCACAAAACTTGTCAGGACTTCCATCTCTGACACCTCTATCTTCCCTCTTCCCCAGCTGTCAAATTTGCTTAAAACTAGCCAACAGGTTCAAAGGTTATTAAGGAAGGATTGATAAATGTATGTACAATGTGATCATGTAAGCCTCAATTTCCTTAGAAGTCAGGCTAAAAAACGAGTCTGCAGTGTTTTGACAATAAATCCCTGTGTCTAGGCAGAGTTCATAAAGACACATTAGATCATCTACCTACTGGGTCAACATGGTTTGGGTTTTTCTTTTAAAGATTTTTTTTTCCTCCCCACTATATTCAATTTGTTTTTTTCAATTCACTCTTTAAAATAAGGCTAATGTTGGAAATACAACACTTTCGAGTGGCACAGCAGGTTCAGTGTATGCAGTGGATATATAGTGGAAAATAGCATCAGAAGACTTGTTCCTGTTGCTAATGAGTTCTGAAGGTAAGAGAACAGTTAATGTATTCATAACAGACTTATACTCAAAGATTTGTAAATAATTTATGGCTTTCCGTGAGCGGGAAGGCAGCTGCCATAAAGCTTGGACCCAAATAGGAAATAATTTTGTAGCAGAAAAGGACTTTGGATTTTGCAGATGCAGCAATTCAGCTGTAATCCCCCTGACAGGGAAAAAAAATATTTAGTAGACTTACAATAGAATATCTGGGGACTTATAATTTAGTCTTTGTGGCCTCCTGGAGTTCTATCACAATTTGGCATCTACTTCCCGCTAAGGAAAATGAAACTCCTTGCAGTATGACCAGTATTTTGCTAACTTGTGTTTATCTGCAAAAATTCTATTACAAATCTAAATTTAAGACAGTGGAGAAATACACTGTTGGCATATAAACCCCCCGTTGGTGATGGATTTGTGTGTAAATTGGCAGATAGTAACTATTCTTAGGAAATATGAGTGAAGTAGGCAGACATACTTTGCATGTGAATCATGGTGGCCTTTGGGAGTCTGGAACACTGATTTCTTTTACCATGGATTTAAATGGCTGAACTACTGTTTAAGCATGAAAAATTCTGTGCAAATGCTTTTTTGTAAGATTGCAGGTAAAAAGCACAATGACTGCTCAACGACAGGCAGTGGCAAAGGGGACAGCTTATAGACTGGATCCAGGAGAATTGCCTTTGTTCCCAGTTGAGCTGTTTTTATAAAGGTAAAATAAAGGTGTGGGCAATGCACTGCTGTAACCAAGACCTGTTCCAAAGTCCAGGTAGTGACCACAGCCTTTCCAGTTACAATAAAGCAGCATTGCTTATGTTCCACAAGAATAAAATGACTGGAATCTTCGTCCCTTTGCTTTGGCTCAAACTGGACAGTTTTAGCTCTAAGAAGGGAAGTGGACTGAGGAAGGTCATGGTGGTGAGAAGCAAGAAGTGCTGGGTTGCCTTTTCCATCGTTAGTAAGCTTGTATGTGGACACAGCAGCTCTCCGGTCAACTAACCCAACTGGTCTTCACTTAGGGAAGTTTTCCTGCCTGCTGGGAGCCAGGCTCTTGAAGGAGGCAGAGGGTTTGAAGCCCCTTGCTAACAGCCAAGCTATGATCTCTTTCTTTAAAACTTATTTAAAAACTAAAACTTTATTATTTAAAACTTATTTTATGCATGTTTTGGACACATATCTTGCTGAATACTGCCTTTATCTACAGCTCCTGTGAAACTGGAGAACGCTATTCAAATTCTTTGATTGCAGAAGAAGTTTTTTCCTTACTTCCCTTCATTATTGTTCTCAATTTTAGTAGGCGATAGAGAGGCCTTTTAATTTTTTTATTCCTTTGGGGTTTTTATTATGATCCTTTGGTTTTTGAGGACATTGGTTGAGTTAATAGTTGGAGGTGCATTTCCATGAGATGTGATTCAATGTCCCTTGGCCCCAGAAAGGGGGTCAGTACAGAGGACGAGGAGATCTCTTCCCACTGACCTCACATTTTGATAAGGCCATTATTTATGGGGGTATGGTCCTCTCTTCAGCGAAAACTTGAGATCTAGAAGAGGTGTCTATCACTGCCTATAAGCATATGCTTAGGCACATGCAGGACAGGGAGGTGATTCGAGACAGCCAGCATGGCTTCACCAAGGGCAAGTCCTGCCTGGCTAACCTAGTGGCCTTCTGTGATGGAGTGGCTACATCAGTGGACACCGGAAGGGCTACAGATGTCGTCTGTCTGGACGTCTGTAAGGCCTTTGACACGGTCCCCCACAACATCCTTCTCTCTAAACTGGAGAGGTATGGATTTGATGGGTGGACTGTCCGATGGGTGAGGAATTGGTTTGATGGTCGCATCCAGAGGGTAGTGGTCAATGGCTCAATGTCCAGATGGAGATTGGTGACGAGTGGCGTCCCACAGGGGTCCGTATTGGGACCGGTACTGTTTAATATCTTCATCAATGACATAGACAGTG
>NW_008825109.1:4332468-4340428 GCF_000699105.1 Pygoscelis adeliae | reverse complement strand
AAAACCTGAGCAACCTGATCTAGTTGAAGATGTCCCTGCCCACGGCAGGGGGGTTGGACTAGATTACCTTTAGAGGTCCTTTCCAACCCAAACTATTCTATGATTCTATGATAATTTGCAACCTTCAATTCCAAAAAGATTTTATGAACTATTTACAGGCATTTCATGATTCACAGCAAACAAGTAATTGCTGTTTTAAAATTTCTGCTTTCCTAGGAGACGGTATCCAAAGAACCTTCTTTGAAGCCCTGGTGCCCCTAGCAGCAATACGTAACTTGCTGAAATCAAAGAACAGCTGAAAAAAAAAAAATATATATATTTATAGTTTCAGCTATTACAAAAGAAGTGGGACAAAATGTGCTATTTTACCTATGAAACATAGTACTTCCTTGCCTTCATGATTAAGATAAATCACCTTGGCTATCTGACTGTGATAACTATGTATTAGGACTGACATTTAGGTACAAACTGGTGAGAATCTGGTCGGCTGCACACAGATGAAGAGGCCCTAATGCACAGGCATGTCCTTGGCTTCTCTTCATGTGTTTCTTACACCTCATGCATGAGAGAGTGAGTTGTGGAAGGATTTTTAAAGGCTGCAGTACGTTGTGGAATTGGAAGGAGTAGCGAGAACTGGAAAGCCAAGGAAGTACCCTATCATATTCTGTCTGATAAAGAGATTTGTACGGCCTTCTGCTGCAAAAGATAGGACAAGTGGAGTAGTGTTTCTGACTTAATGGATAGTGTGTAGTAAATGTGAAAAAGAGACAGCAGTGTATAGTGTCTTTATTTTAGCCCCCTCATTTAAACTTTTTTCCTTTAAACTTTATATGTAAGACATCATAATCTATAGTGCAAAATCAAACAAGGTCTACCCCCAAGAAATCTTCCTATTAACTGGTGGAGAATGTGAGGATTAATTTTGCTAAGTGTGTTTAGGAGACATTTTTCCCATTCTCTCTGCACTGTGACCCAGTGGACTGAGGAGTTAAGTTCTCCTGTTAGATGGAAAAGGTGAAGCTTTAGGGATAGTAAATGTTTCTGGCCTGAAACTAATGAACCACTGGGAACTGTGAAAGGAATTTCTTTGGTTATTTAATGGAAGTCTAGTGATTGGCATTATCTTTGGGTGCCATGAACAGGATGGGGAACCCCTGGATCAGGGTTCAAAGTGAAGAGCAGGCTGTGTCAGGGAGGCTGTCACCCAGAGAGAGAAGCTGCCCAGGAGGCCCTGAAATTGAGTGTGTTGTTGCTTATTGTTGTTGAGAATTTACCTGATCCTCTTTCTGTTTATTTTAGTTTCTAATATGTCATATACAACACTATCTGGCAACTCTTTCATTGCAGTTCCTTGCTATATTGTTGACTCATTGTCCATGATAAAGTGAAAGGGAAATAAATTGCGATGTTTGTTCAGTGCTTTTCATCCTATGTGGTGTCTGAATGCTTGACATGACTATGACCCACTTCAGACACCACTGAAATACGGACACCGAGCAGATGTGTAATGGTGTGCAGGTGCACTTAGCAGGGTTGAGACTGCAAGTGAAAAACACCTCATGAGTTTGAAATTTCAGGAAGCCTTTAGCTAGGCAGTATGTCAATATGTCTGTTAGCATTTGTTTATGGTAGGAGAGCATCTCACAACACTTCTGAAAAGCTAAGGAAAGCATTTTCAGACTGAAATAATACTCGCTTGTAGTCATTTAAATGACCATACAAGATGGCTGTTCAGATAACAGCTTGACTGGTTTAGTTTTAACAGTATTACACAACAAAATAGTTCGACTAACCTGGGAAAGATAGGCTAGAGGACAAGGAGGTTTGTCTTCACCTTATTAGAAAATTGTGTGTTCAATATTGGAAACAAATGTTACAGGTAAAACTCTGGTCATTGCTATGGTTGTTACTTCAGAGCAATTACACTGATACTTACAAAGTCAGTAATGGAGATGGAAAAGAACATCTACTGCCCAGGTATACTAAATAAGATCTACATTGCTGTGAAATAGTTTTGTTATGCTTTTATAAAAAGCAGCAATGCTTAGTAAAATAGTTAAATTGTTTAGACGAATTAAAGTGCTGATAAGCTAATACTGATCCTTCTAATTATTGAATAAATTAGCATAAAGGAAATAGATGATGCATTCCTGGATTTACAACTGAAGGTTATTTTATTAGAATGACAATTTCTTGAATTGGGTTGTTTCTGAGTATTCAGGTGTGATTTTTTTTTTTTTTTGCAGCTGACAGTAAGAAAGATACATAGAAATGAAAACACATATTTAAGAAAGTATACTACATAGAAGTAATTTTCTTCTATTTTACCAATCATATGGAGTTGGTCATGGGCTTTGTAGATTACCTTTTCTCTCTGCTTGCATTAATTGCACAGCTGGAACTTATCCCTGTTCATAGAAGCTTGCTCTTTGATTCAATAAATATATTTACTTTCAAATAATTTATGAAGACAAGTGCATTTACAGAAGTTTTAAAAAGTTTGCCTTTTCAGACTTACATCACAATATTGTTTGGATTAATAGTGTACCCATATTCCAGAATTCACATCTTTTCCAATAAAAATACATGAAGTCATGTTGACAATGTAGGGTGCAAGAGTATTCTGTGAAACTGTATTTCACAGAAGAAATTATAAATTAGAGGTGATGATAGTTTAATTTTTTTTTTTCAGTTTGCTACTTTATCTACTGCCTTTGTTTCTGTTGTGTTAGATAGGTGGGTTTTGTAGGGGCTGACCCCGGTATGAGGCGACATGTGCACGGGGAGCCAGAGCAACAAGTCAGCTTTGGTAGTCAGACCATGAAAGTCTCATGAATTTCAGATGTTTTCAGACTTCAACCATGCGCTGAAAGAGGGAGGGGAAATGAAAATAGATGAATGTTATCAGACTTGCCATTAGGTTCAGAGAACTCATATTGAATTAACTGAAGCCTGTGAACTGAGGACGACTGGCACTGTGTTGTAAATAGCAGTAAAAACTGCTGAGCATATTGTCTAACCTTTCCTGGTAACGGCAGCATCAATCAGTCCGTGATTAATATGCTCACAGGCACTTTTTTCATCTTCTGCCGTAGTATCTCTTCCAGTAAAAGAATGGATTAACAGCTGAGCACTTGAGGAGAAGAAAGGAGTCTTCTCTGAAGGAAACTATATGAAAGTCCATAGAAAAGCATAATTTATCATGTGTCACTTGGAATAATGAAGCACAGAGAGATACCCTCCTCATCCTGCAGAATCAATAGTTTTCTAAATATAAATGGAAATATATAACTAAGAAAGAGGATCATTTGTCCATTGAATACCTGTAACCAAATTGTATAGTAACTTTGATTTACAAATGCATTTTTTTTTCTGGATGGAGAGAGATCAGTCTAATCACATTACACATTTCTCATTTCCACAGCCAAAATCTTATCCTTCTAGGATATCAGTCAGACGCTTGCCTCCTCTCACCCATGTCTTGAGTATGAATAGTTACCTAGGAAGATTCAGGAACAGTATGTAGCAAAGGAATCCAACTGCAAGTAATAAGATAAAGCAAAGAGAAAACTTTACCTGCATACTAAAATATAACTTTCTATTTGTTAAGTTTGCAGAACACCCTCTTGAAGAAGTAGTTAATTTACATCACTGCTTGTAGTCTAAACAAGTGAGTAAATAGTGTACACAATACATAGCAGTGTAAGGGGTGGGTTTTTTACTGTACTCTCAGAATATTTTGAGAGTAATCTAACACTTTTTCTCAGTACTGTACTAGGAGAGGTTATACAATAACTTCCATGGCCACTAGAATTTCCAAAGTATGTGCAAATTTCTCATCAAAGCAGTTCTGAGAAATAGGAAAGTGTTACTTACCCTCTCTCCAGCACACAGCACTTCAGCTGGCAACACGTCACTATCGCAAAGATTGCATCCTTTAGGGGTTTGGAGTCACTATCCCTCTGAACTGCAAACTTCATTTTCTTTGACTTCTAAGACCCAGGAGTTCATCCTGCCATAAAAAGTGCTGCATCCATGTTTGAAAGCATCTCACAGTGTGTTCAGTTTTCATAGCACTGCACAGGCCCAAAGCTTGTGCTGAATTGCAAGCAGCAACTCAATACAATGAACAGAAAATCTTTGGTAAGGTAGTTCAAACGTAATCTGGACGGGTGCTTGTGTGAAAAAAATGAACTGACATTTTAATAAATATTCTATAATTTGAAGAAATTCCCTCTTAGCCTAGAGTGAATTGTTATTTTTTTTTTTCCATTTTGATATCTTTTCAAGGCTTCTGATGAACAGAGAGCAAGAGCCTTCCCCAAGGAACATCTTCAGCAGAAACAAAATAGTAAGTAATACAGTAGGCAAGCAAGGTACACCTTGCAGACAGCTACTTGATTCCACATAGTCTAGTAGATACCTCCAGAAATTATACTCACTTATAACTGGAAAGTAGTATGTACCCAGTTTATGTACAGCTCCATGCTCTGTTCTTGGACTTGCACTGGTGGGCCAGTAATCCATATTTCACAGCTAGCTTTCTGTGTCCTCTAGTCTTTGTCAGATGTACAAACTGAACAGAAGATCGCAAAATGAAAATATTTTCTAAACAGCTGATCTAAGTGTTCTTTTCCCCCTTCAGTCAGCCTGGTTTTAGATGCTTCGTATTAGTCATTTCATAAGAAACAAGCAGCTGTATTGAAACTGAAACTAGGTGGCTGTTACAAACCGACTTCTAATCCCATCCCTAATTGCCCACCAGGGAAGCCTAATCTTTCTGGAAGGCCATGTGCTGAATCTTAGTGGTGAATAAGGGATTTCTGGGAATGTTAGGGAATTAGAGACTTAGAAAAAATTGTGAAAGTTCACCTAATTTCATAGTCAGAAAGTCTTAGTTTGGGGTCTTTGTTCTAATTCTGAAAAAGCTGGACCAGACATTCCACGTGAGCTTTGCTTCACCTGTCTTTGGGGACTTCCTTTGGGCTGTGAATGTTTTGTGGGAAATAAATAATAGGTCACTTGCAGAGATGTACAATAGACTCATCACCTAAAATGCAGAAGGGAAGTGATTAATTAGATTTTTTTGAAACTTGACTATAAAGGTTTGTCCTACTTTCTGACTGACATTTTATGCAAATTATTTAGAACACGTGTATTAATTAGAAGATGTATATATTAATCATGTTTATCTTCTTGACAATACATGTTCTGAGCAACGTGAAAAGGGTGGTAACTTGGCAAATTGGCTGTGTACTAAAAGTTGGCAAGGTCACTGGGGAATTTCAGAGTTGTCAGTAGGTGTCAGAAGTGTTCAGGTTCTTACAGGAAAGGGATGTCCTCGTTGATAAAATACGCCAAAACTCCTGGTATGGGTGAGAAGGATATGGTAGGCATGAAGCCTATTCCCTGATAGCAGTAAGTGTTGTAGTTTAGTGGGGTGCCTCTTGTCTTCTCACATTTCCTGCCTGGCTGCTGGTTTCCAGCCATGATCCGACATGGAGACAGGTAAAGAGATGATGCCTGGCTCATCAGCAACCACAGCGAGTGTCTGTCATCTTCTGTAGCTCAGCTGCCTGTTCGGGAGTTCAGTTTGAGGGTGTGTATAATACAGCAGAGCTGCTTAGTATAGCTTGATGCAGCATAATCCTTGTATCCCGCTTGTGATATGCTCTAGATGGATAGTCAACTACAAGGGTGAAAAACTGGCTGGTTTGTTGGGCCCACAGACTGGTAATGGGTCGCTCTCCACCTGCAGGCCAGTTATGAGCTGAATTCCCTGGGGGTCTGTGTGGGGACGTATACTGTTTAATACTTTTACCAGTGACCTGGAGAAGGAGACATGATGTCCCTCCGTCAACTCAGTGGATGACACAAAATTGGGGGGAACCAGGTGATATTCTGGAGGACAGGGCTGCCATCCAGAGGGACCTGGACAGACTGGAGGAATGGGTCAACAGGAACCTCATGAAATTAAATGAGGACAAATGCAAACTCCAGTGCTGGTGGTGGACTAATTCTCTGCATGAGGTTTGGTGGGCAGTGAGTTGGGTATGAGCCAGCAATGTGCCCTGGCAGCAAAGATGGACAACAGCATCCTGGGCTCTATTATGAGGAGCAAAGCCAGTTGATGGAGGGAAAGGATTATCCCCTCTACTCAGTACTTGTTAGACTGCGTCTGGTTATACTGCATCCAGTTTTGGGCCTTCCAATACAGCAGACTTCAACAAATTTTTGATTTTTGAGGGAGTTCATCAAAAGCCCCTGAGATGGTGAGGGCTAGAGCATTTCCCATGTGAGGAGAGGCTGATGGAACTGAGTTTGTTTAGCTTGGAGCACAGATAGCTTTTGGGGGGACCTAACAGCAGCCCCTAGTGCCTACAGGGTCATTAAGCAGACAGAGCTGGGCTCTTCACAGTGGTCCATGGCAGGTAGACAAGAGACAGTGGGCATAAGATGAAACAACAGAGGTTCAGATTGGATATAGGGAGAACAGGAGACAGTCCCATGAGGACAGTGAGGCTTGTGCAGTCTCTCAGTCCTTGGAAGTTTTCAGGACAGAGTTCTGAGAAACCTGGTCCTGAATTCAGTGTTGACTCTGGACTACAGACTTCCCGAGGTCCCCTCCAGCCTGAAAGGGTCAATAATTCTATGACAGTGGGCCTTTAAATGAGCCAAAAAGATGCTGAAGGTGGGATCCTTGCAGAAAAGGGAAGGAGGAAGTGCTTGCTTATGTCTCCGAGAAAGCAAGATCTATTTTACGCCTGCCATCATCATGTTTTGTTTTGTTTTTAAAATTCAAATTGTAGATGAGGTTTTGCACATTTAGGAGATGATTGCTTTCCAGTTTTGATAATTACTTTATATACCAATTCTTCCAGTCATTAGATATAAATTGCAGTACTTTGCAAACAGAAGATCTGATTTATTGTCTGACCTGACTAGTAATGAAGGATTTTGACAGTATCTGGGCTAATTCCCTGCTGTGTAAGCATATGTAGCTTCTTTGAAGTGAATGGTGCTACATGCAATTGTACTAGTGGCAAGTTTGGCCCATTTTTAGTGAAATACAACAAATAGGTTTTGTGCTCGTAAATTATTTAAATGTTCAGACAAGGACTTGCTGATGAGCAATTATAAGAAAATCTTTCCTCTGACACAAGAAATGTCAGATATTGCCAAGAAAACCAAATGAATCTGATCTTCAAGGCTAAAGATGTTGAACTAAAAGGCCATCTGTTCAATAGGTACAACACCCAAATTGATGCACGATCCTGCATCAACTCCAGTGCTGTTAAAACACAAAAGCTTTAAAAGGCCTTTCCCATCTGTGTTCCAAAAACTATAAACATGAAGATCATAAATCAATTTTTGAGTCACACTATAGAGCAGGGTAGAAATATTTTACGTATTATTGTCTTTAAGACCTTTTCTGTCTGACACTTTCTTTGGATATTCCTTCCCACTTTAATTACCCAAGTAAAAATGCTTTCAGGATAGATTCAGTTTATAAAACCAAAAATGTTTGGATTTTGGAGCCGTGTATGTGGGGGAGGCAGTGCAGCCTAAAAGGCTGTGGTAGTGTTTTCCTTCTCTTGGGAAGTGCTTCAGTGAAAAGCTCATCTTTAGGGTCAGATTTTAACTTATTTGGCAAGTAGATTGCTCTGTGGGTTGAGAAACTTGTTGATCTGTATTTTTATGCACAAAAATAGCAAGTTGGTTTTGATTTTTGAATTTTACATGACATTCTGGAGGTTGAAATCTGACTCTCATATTGTTAATGATCCTGCTTTAAAATCAGTCAATTTTATGTATGTCAGTTGTAGCCTTTTCATGGATGGTAATTTGAGTATCACAAGCAAAACGCATACAGAACTTGCCTTCACATCTGCAAAAGCATTCATGTCACTGTCTTCAGCTAATCATATCCTAATCACATCTCCATGACTGCACAGGAGAG
>NW_008825109.1:4328929-4332429 GCF_000699105.1 Pygoscelis adeliae | reverse complement strand
AGCAGTGACATTAATTATTGAAATGTGCAGAACGCAAAGATTGTACTAGTAAATTGAACAATACCAGGGAAAATTCCCACACACTGGAACTCAGTCACCTCTGGTGACACGCTGCTGGGACAGTCCTTGTGCTGATTTGCCCGAGGCCAGCTGTTTTAGGGCACACTTCTGGAGCTAATCTGGACCAGGGATACCCTCTTTCAGAAGTTCTCAGTGTATAAGTGCAGGTGAGGACTGGTACCATGCTGGTTGTCCTCCATGTTAGAGTGGTTGTGGACATAGTGACGTGTATTGAAATTAGGAGTAGCACACTAAAAACTGGGCTTTTATCATCCATAACATTTTTAATGTCAGCCCACCAGTGACCTTTTGTTTAGCTATGTCAGGAAGTTATGATATGCGCATAGCACAAAACCTTTGAAAATGTAGTTTGGAGAGGCTATAGTTCCAGAGTGCTTCCAAACTCAATGCACTAACAGTCATTTTCTGATTGATAACTGGGCATATAGGTTGCTGTAATAACTTGGATATATCAGATTTTCCAGAATAAACCTCTGAAAGATATCCAGCCAACAGTTTATGATCATAGACTATGTAAAAATCCATAGCAGATCTGTGTGATTCTATTGCAAATGCTGTTGTCTGTCTGTGTCTGTACTGCTAGACGTACCAGGACTATCCATGGCTCTACTAACAAATGGCACAGGTAAACTGATGTCCTCTTGACCACGTGTTTGTTTCAGATGGAGCTGGTTGGAGCAATTTGACCATTGCTGGGGAGTGAACTAATAATTAACCAGCATGGGCAGTTGGGCTGTGTGCTTGTGCTCAAGCCCTGGTCTGCTCCTGTTTCGCAGAGTAGAGGCATCCTTTATTTCCAACAGCTGTGCCAAGGAATCGGGCATTAGTCCCTGAAGTGTTTCCATTTCACTTTTGAAGTTCGTGTTTTGGTTTCCTTCAATAGAAATGAAAGCACTTTTTTACTTTTACAGATACGTATTCATCTCACCTAGCTTTAAACCATCCAAAAGTTATGTGTCTGCTCTGAGCCCATCATCTAGACTTCAGGATAGTTGAGGGAAAGCGTGATGCATTGCCCTGTCTTAGAGACCTATCTTAGGACTGGTTGAATCCCCTGTGGAGGTGGCTCCTGCTCTCTACTCACTATATGGAGAGAGCTAAGGCGATTAGCTTGGACTAGACACCTAAATTTTAGATTGCTAAAATTAGCTAAGTCCTACCCACAGCTACTACATTTATCTTCAGCTTCTCTTTTTCTGTTTTGTTTTTAATTTCATGCCTCTCTACTCACCCATTTTCTATGTCTTCTGCAGTTTTTATCTATATTCATCATCCCACATGTACATGTTATTTCCTTTAACTTAACCATGATCTCTGATGCTGGAATGGCAAATGGGATTCTACCACACTTTTGCTCCACTCTGTTTGCTGAAACATTGATTTTCTTAAAGCATTTCTGTACTGAAAAAATCAATAAGGCTATATACAAGGCAGAAGCAATAATGTAAAGGCATCTTGCTAACTTATAACGAAAAAGCTGATAGCCAGAGTTGAACATCATTCGGTGAAAGGGAGACCTCTGGTTTCTAGTTGAGGGCAAATGGTAGTGTGATTCTCTGACACCCTGCGTTACACACCTGCTCATGAAGGGTAGCCACAGCCCAACAAGCTGCAAGAAGAAAGAGCAAGCTCTGGAGAAAATAAGGGACCGTCACGTATAAGTTGTTGGCCACTATATTTTTCAGACCATAGTGAATATGCAGAATCAGTCTTTTTATATGAATACAAGTGTGAACTTCTGTTGAAACCAGTAGAAATTTGCAGACATTTTCAGTGGAGGCTGATTTTTGTGCAAGGTCCCTCTCTCCCTGCAGGAGGGAAGGACAGGCTAATATTTCATTTGGTTTGCGTAACAGCCACTGAGTTCTGAGTGTTTCATTTGGAAAAATTATATTGACAGAATGTGTCATTTTTCCAGATGAAACTTCATCAATTCAGGGATGAACTTCAGGTACACTCTTCTGTGGTGGATGAACAGCAAAAGTAGTTTGTTTTACGGAAAGTTTATTTAATGCTCATTTTGGACCTCATCCACTAAAGCTGCTTAACAGGAAATATCTGTTTAACTGTATGCAGGTTGTTGAGGAAGAGAAAGATGATACTTTGGGACTGAAGTTGCAGGTTTTCTTACTTCTTACCTATTTTCCAAATGTTATCAGCCAAAGGCAATGATTTGCAAAGTGTATAATGGAACTGCAGCCACGTTTTTGTATACTGCTTCTTACCCATGCCTTGTGTGCTTGTTGTTATAGCTTTTAAAGCAGTCCTTAAGACATCTCACAGGGAAATGAGTGACATCGTCTTTCATTCCCGTGTGGTTGCAGATTGTTAGCAGGAGAAGGAGGGAACCCCACAGAGATGTTGTGGGGAGATTGCATTATAGATGCATATATATATATATAGGCATTATAGATACTGCATTAGAATGGCAGGTATCCAGAGAAAGGCTTTATGCATTGCGAGGGTTGTGTGTTGGAGATTGCAAATGCTGCGATAATGAGAGATCCCAGCTGTGGTGGGTTTCCAGGCAGATACCCAGCAGTGAGTGGGTGAGTCTCCGCACGAGGCAGTGAGAGGACAGGCTGATGGGAGCAGCATTGCCTGGCCCGAGGACCGGGTCCCCTCGGCTGCGGCAGTTCTGCCTGTGCACTCTGGCAAGGCTGGCAGCTAAGGCAGGGCCTGTGGTGGGGTTTTCTTCCCAAAACGGGGTCTAGCACCCATGCTCTCCCGTGCTCCCCCAAATGGCTGAGCTGAACAAATTTCAGCAAACCTGGCAGAATACCAGGAATTTTATGGACTTTATTTTGTACAAAACTTTCAGAAATAGCCAGGTGGGCGGAGGGAGGAGACCCCATTTGTGCTGCCTGAGCCCCAAGGAGGGGGGCATCAGCAGCAGAATTGTAACCAGCATCTGAAGCAGAGAGGGCACAGGGAACACCCTGGTCTCAAGAGAAAAAAATCAGTTGATGTTCACCCCTTATTGTTACACCTTCAAAATGCAGAGAGAGAAGCCTGCCGGGGTCTGGCAGCACAAGCCCCTCTGCTTGCTGGGGTGTTGGCTGATGTCTGTGGAAGACCCATCCAGTTTGTGAGCTCGGACTATGGTGCTGCTAATGAAATAAGTGTGCCTGGGGCACTGGGGCCAGCTGGTGTGGAGCTTCCGTGTGCCACGAAACTCCATGTCTTCCCCTTGTCCCTGGCTGCCATCACAGCTGTGGCGGGGCAGGGGAGGCAGCCTGAGACAGGGGGACAGCCCAGCCTCCCACATGTGAGGTTGGGTGGCCATGGCCTGGTGGTCCCTCTCCTCCTGCGGGCCCCAACATATGGCTGTGGCTGCAGTGTCCTGCATCCTGCCACAGTGCATTTTTGTACGTCCCAGGAGTGGCAGCGGACCGCGCTGGGTGACACCCTCTCAGGTG
>NW_008825109.1:4276951-4328577 GCF_000699105.1 Pygoscelis adeliae | reverse complement strand
CCCTCTCAGGTGTCAGAGGGGATTTCAGCATCATATATGGCCTCCTGCTAGGCTCTGGCTCATGCCGGGGTGTGTGTCCCCCCTGCGGCCTTCAACAGGAGCTGCTCAGCTCCTCACGGAGGAGCTTTTGAATCCTCACAAATGACATGTCGGGGCTGAGGTAAAATGGAAACCAGGGCTGCTGCTGCTGCAGCCTGGGAGGTGGCCCCAAGACGCCTCTGCAGCAGAGGCCGGGTCCTGCGGCAAAACCCCTGGTCGATGCCTGGGAACATGCCTCTGCTGCTGGGCCCCGAATGCACCCGCTGGAATAACTCAATAAATTTCACTTTCTTGAAGTGAAAATAAAATATTTGCCTCTCTGAACATATGAGTTTTTTTCAGTAATGTTGGAGGCCTAGTATTTGAAATTCGTCTTTAATGACGCTACCTTCAGAAGCTACAAAATAATCTGGCATCTTCTGATTGTCTTCATGTTATTTGCTGCCCACAGTCTGAATGTGAAAGCAAACCCGCAAACCCAGCAATGTTTTTGATCAGTGGGTCCACTGCCAATGTCAAAATACATTATGAACCAATAGCCAAACATTTCACAGATGTAACGCAATACGACCCAAGCTTTAAGGCCAGAAATATTTAAGTGCAAAGATAACTGATGCTTGCAGAGATACCTTAAAAATTTGTCTCCTGGTGCATGTAATGTGATTTTTCCATCTGTTTGCTGCATAGCTGAGGAACGCAAAAGCTGGAGTATGGTAAGATTATAATCAGATTCATTTGTTTTTCAATTACTGCTGGGTATATTTTATTTCTGAGTTTGGGACAAGATCCATCATTTTTAGCCTGAATGTGTGTAATACAGGTTACAATTTTTTCCTCAAAATGTGGGGCTGCTTATTTTTCCTATGTTTGACATTATATAATCACAGACATTATAATTATAGGTATTTGTTCTTGGTGGTGAAATGTGGCTAGTGTAACAACATTCTTTAAATGGCTGTCTCTCAGTGAGAAATAAACGTATAGCAATATCCCATTCTGCCATTTAATTAACTTGAGTCACGTGAAGTATGTGAGCTGGGAGAAGACTAAAAATTCTTAAACCTCAGAACGCGTGAACTGGACATACGTCTGTCATGGACCTATCCTGGTATTAGTGCAAGTGTTTTTGATGCTGTATGAGAGGAGCTGTAATAAAATAGAAGGAAATCCAGGGAGGAATAACTTGGCACTGTGAGGGAGGCGTTATAATGCAGGCAAGCACACCAGCTACCTACCAGTCATCTCAGCAAGCATGACTGAGCCCTGGTCATGGTGGACCAGTGGTAGGAGCTAGACAGTGTATTTGCTGCTGGATTTCTTTTCCCACAAAGGTGCATCAACAGAGACTGCTTTGGAACTGAAACAAAAACCTTTCCTATTTTCCAGAGTGTCTTTCAAAGTGGGGATAGAAAAGAGAGACGCAATTGCTGGTTTTCAATTTCTTTGTTGGAAAGAGTTCTTTTATTAATTTATGAGCCAGAATTGTTTATGCGGAAGTGTGGAAGCATACGAACCCCATAATGTAAACAAGCTGTCAGATTTCACTCTAATTAGTACCTGCAGTTCACTGTATTAATACTCCTTAATGCTTTAGACCTTGAACACCTGAGAAGGTAAGTCATAGAGGCTTGCCTTCTTGTAACGTGTTCTGTTTGCCAATCTTGAATCTGCTTTTTCTTCTATATCTAAACCCAGAAATTGGGAATGGGAAGGCTAGTCAACAGTGTTGTGTTAAGCAGTGGAGCTTCGTAAGGGAGTCTAGGTGAGCTCTGTGTCAGGTATGCTCTTCTGTGTGCTTCCTTCAAGGATAATGGTGCTGCTCCAGAAAACAAATTATTAACCTCACTGATGCAGTTTCCTGCAATATACTGCAGGATCCACAGTTTGACATTTAGACAGATAATCCAAGCAATATTCTGTGGAAGATTTTCTGTAAATAGTGTAAGAAGGGTCAAGCAAAGGAGATCCTCTTATGCAAACATGGTATGAAACATCTAGAATAAACTGAAGGGGGGAGCTGGGATGTGGGTGCTTTGATGGCATAGGATTTTGCTTTTGATCAGTGTTTTCTACATAGGCTTCATAAGCTGGTACTGTGAAGTACTTTGTGATCTCCTCCATCCACATATGCTTGCTACATGTTGTTTTCATCTTACCCTGGGATAAGGCCTCAAGCCCAGTGCTGGAGGGAGAAGCTTTCCCTAAAGGCTCAGTAACTCAAGGCTTAGGCAGATACAACTCTCCTGTAATAAGCCAGGCAGAAGTGAGAAGGGGTAGCTGGTCTGAGGAGGGGATGTTGTTGGACCTCCTGATGGTGCCCCTGGGAGCTACCAGTGGTGTTCCCCAGAGCCTGACTCAGCCAAGAAAACAGTTGCAGTGTCAGTCCCTGCTTTTTGTTGGGATATTCCCACTATATCCCCATCACCTCTGCGCTTGGTTGGGTGCCTCTGTCAGGCGGTCTTCCACAGTCAGAGCAGCCATCCTGCCCTTTGCACCAATGTGCTTTCTCTCTTCTAGCAAAGCCTAGTAGCCAATTCATCCCCTTAGGAGGTCTCACCACTGGACTCTGCATTGCTTCTCTTACATTGATGTGGTTGTCTTAGCAACATCAAGAAGTTTAGGGCAGGGGAGAGATGCAATCTCTGTTCTGTACAGCACAGTGCAGAATTCACATGGCTGGACAAATGTTTTATGATAATCATTTCCCTTCCCTCAACATACTATCTTGCTTTTCTTTCACCAGCTAAACCTCATTTTGTTATTTGTTGCCCATTAGGACTGCTTCTAGGAAGGATTGACAAAACCATTACCGAAATTGTTCACTTAAAGTTATAGATGGTGTCCAAAGCACCTGCTGTTTTGTTGAAATGTGCAGTTCACTAGTTTTTCTAGCCTCACATTGATTGTGGGATGCTATGTGGGTGACAGCAGTGTGTGACAACAATAAGCACCACTGCTTGTACCAAATGTAACCATCAGTGTGGCATCAGAAATGAAAACCAACTGAGAAAATGTTATCTAGTGGTAGAAAAGTGCTCTGCTAATAATGAAGCACAAGTACAGACAGAGAGCAGGACATTATTCCTGAGAGAACTGGCAGAACGGAGACATAAGCTGCCTCTTTTGAAGACAGAAATCTCGATGAGAAATAGGTCACACGTGCTTGTTTAGTGGAGAGAAAGAAATGAAGATGAGACCCAGTATAAGCGCACAGGCAGCAGAATTATTTTAAAGCAGTTTCTGACTTTTTCATGGCAAGTTTCACTTGCAGTGTCCCACACCTTCCCTTGCATCTCCTAACTCATTGCCTCCACTTGCCCTTTTCCTGGCCCGCTGGCCTGGGGGCTGGGCTGCCCCCTCTTGTCTCTGCCGTTAGTAGTTTTGCTCCTGGTCTTGCCAGCATGGAGGTTGCTTGCTCGGTGTCATAGCACATGTTGGAAATTTGGCTGGGATGGCTCATTCAGTCCAGGATCACCTGAGCATTTGTGCTCCCTGCTTCCTGGCGCTGCCCGCATTCAGAACGTGGTACACAGCCAGCTCAGGCCAGGACAGATCCGGTAAAACAAGTTAAAAGGGCTGCTATTGCACCTCGCTAGTGAGATGTAATTAGCCAGTTGGGAGCCATGGGTCTGGAGAAAATTTCTGTCTGTTCTTACAGGAGAAGCAATATTTCTTCCTGAAGGATTTCATTCTTCTGTTATTCTGTGAAGATGGTGCCTGTGATGTCTAATCAGCAGGGGGAGTTGTGGAGGGACAGAGCATGGTCAGAGAAGATTAAATCTTCACGGTTTCCAGCTGCTATAATAGCTTTTTTAGCTGTTAATATCTTGACTGAACTGTGATTTTTTTTTTTTTAAAGATGCTCATAAATTGGCCATATTTTGACCCTAGAAGGGCAAAAATTACATGCAAGACAGAAGCCACCCTCTGCCAAACCATAAGCTGCAGAGGACAAGGACACTAAAACTTGTAACAGAAAGTGTCACACAGGGTCTCTTAGTGTGCATTTTCCCTAGGCTGATGCCTAGAAATGCTTACTCTGTCTTGGTTAATATTTCCTAGAAAGATTCTGCCTGAAGGAGGCATCTACTGCAGAGAAATTCAGCGTCAGCAGTCAAAGGGGCCAGGCACGTACTCAGGGCAGGACCAAAGCTGGGGGGTTTGGTCGTGCAATGGGGTGCGCACCCAGACAACATGGGTGATTCCTGCAGTGTGGCCGGAGGGGCGCTTGCCTGGTGTTTGGGGAAGGGGTCCAGGCTGCCAGCCCCCCACCTCCAAGGGAGGCCCTGGGACTTTGCTCAGCTGAGCCCTTGGATGCTTCTGGCTTTAACCTACCTGGCACAGTAGAGCTGTTTCTCACAGGGCTTCCCATTGCAAGAACTGAACCATTTTGAATTTGCTGTGCAGGTGGTTTTCCTTTCGGGGGCTCAGTCAGCATGGAGAAGGAAAATTGGCTAGTCATTTTTGCTTTTGTTTACAGTAGGTTACTCCCTCTCAAGTGGTATCAGACCTCTTCAAGGTGTGAATTACAAACATTGAGGGACCACGTTTATTTGTTTAGAGAAAACCCTGACTCAAATATAATTAAAATTGTATAAACATTTGTATTGCTCTTATGGAGTGTAAATTTAGACAAAGTTTTTCATGAGAGGATGTCTTCTAACCAAAGCATCTGTCAGTGTTTGGACTTACAAAGGTATGTTCATATAGGTAGATAAATGTGTTACTTCTACCTGTCACTTATCACTTATGATACTCAGTAGGTGATAAAAATAAACTAGAATAAAAAGAAATGAATAGAAGATGAAGGTAGGCTGGCAGGTATATTACTGGTCAGCAGAGAAAATTGGAAGACAGGCTGACAAGTGAGGACATGCTGCTTGCTTTTTTCTGGACAATCATTATTTCTGCAGGGCGTATCTGCGCTGCAAGGATCCTTTGCAGCAACTCACCAGCAAAGGTGAATAACCCATAACCCCAGATTGCTTCATTGTCAACGCATATTATACCTGATCCACATTTCAGTTGATTCTGGCTCCTTCTATTTTCAAATTTAAATACAATTCTGGGGTCGCTGGTTGAAGTCCCCTCTCCTCTGTGGATAGGAGGTGCCAGAAAGCCAATGGGATGCTTGTGCCTGAAGTGGCCAGGATATACGAATCTGCTTGGCGCACCCTTGGCCCCATGTAGGGCATTCAGCCAGGTGGTGCAGCAGCTTTTTTTCCCACAGCAGAAAGGGGACATTGGGGGGTTAACTGTATCCAGAGGTAATTAACACAGCACGTACCTGTATATATATGAGGAAGGTAACCTTTTTAAAGAAACACTGCTAACACTTATGAATGGCATCACATAACATCAGCCTCTTCCCTTTTGAATGGTGAGAGTTCAGTGAGATGGACAGGGGTTACTCCAGGGAAGCTGGCTTCAATGCCAGAGAATGGTCCCATGCATGTTTAATTTACTTCTATATAAATACTGATGTGATTTTACCACTGTGTAGATGTAGCCTCAGTGGGTTACTTGTAGGACAGCATAAAACAGCACCAAGGGCCATTCCCTTGGACCAAAACCTCGGGAGCTGATGGTCCCTCGTCCACAGTGTGCAGCGCTGGTGCTCCCAGTAATGAACCAGTGAGGAAGAGTCACTGTTGGAGCGGGCCAAAACAGAAGCAAACCAGAAGTTAATCTGCATAGTCAGGGTTGAGGGTACAAAACATGGGATTTATTTCCATTAACTAAAAGTATGTCTAATATAGACGTGTATCATGTCACCCTGAACTGTGCCCCCTGTCCCCTACAGTCAATAAGGAGAAATAAGCAATTTTGGGGCCTCATTCATGTATGACCTATTTTATTTAGGACAAGATGGATCCTACTGTTACTGAAGTTACTGTTTTAACCCATTGTGGACAAAGGGAGTTTAGCCAGCTACCTTGTGCATATTTACCTGCATTGTAAATGTCTGAGTTCAGATGAATCCAGCCCCGAAATATCTGTCGATTGTGTTTTGTGACACCTAGCTTGGGAGTTCCTGAAAAACTTCCCAGGTCTTACTTCCACCCCTGTATACCTCAATACCTGTGGAAAAATCCAGCCCATTATCTTTAGAAGTTTACTTATGGAGGGGCAAAGGGCTTAGCATGCTGAGCATGTTAAAGGCTTTCTCGCCACCAGAGAAGTTTACGTAAGAAATTACTTTTATTTGCTGTGTGAATTGTTCTTTGTATGAAGGCACTTCCTCAAACCGATGTAATATCAGCGTACCTAGCAGTGAAAACACCAAATACACTGTCTTTGATATCTTCAAGGGGTTGATACAATCACCATTAATCACCCAAATATATGGAAATGACTTATTCCAAGCGAAAAAGAAAAGCCACTTCCCAATCAAAGATACAGTGCTTGACTTTCCTTTTAGTCACACTGATGCACATTGAGAGTTGCTGGTGTCAATTACATTTTGTCTGGATTTTCATTACTTTAACGGAGATAACAGTCAGGCCCCCTGGCTTCTAATCAAGTTTGATATTATCCTGGTGAGTTGTTATAATCCCTTAAATGGCACCACGTGGTAAGAAATAAATTGCGTTATGAAAATTACTCAGCTTTTCAGTTGTAACAGTGTAGTCTGGTCTAATTGTCTAATTTTACCTGCTAAGTAAAGAAAACATTCAGAGTTCTCTATTGTACCACAACTCTAATGAACATCCATATTTGTAATTCTCAGTGTAAAAAAGAAGGACAAGTATTTTTGGTCAAGGAAGAGTTTTGAATATGCAACACAGAATAACTAGTCACTAGTAAGTACTTTGTCTTAAAAACCTTGTAGTTAAATTAAATTAGCATAAATAGTCTTTGATTGCAAACATCTATGTAGCGTTATATAAGGACAGAAGTATGCCAGATTAGAGAGAATTTATACAGCTGATGTAAAAACTATACCTTGTTTTATTGTACTGCTGTCCCTTGCTGTTGTCTTTGCAGTTAGCTCATTGCTTTAAGTTGGGACTCCAGCTTTTGTGAGCACTGTTAGCATTATGGGTCTTTTGGGATATACAAAAACAGAAATAGTAAGTACATAACAAATATTTGCTCTTATATTGGATAGCGGCAAGTTGCATTCCCCTCCATAAGCTGTTCTTGAAAGTTATATAAAAAGTGCAAAGGTATGGTTAAGGTATTTACTATGCTAATAAATTCTGGGGGTTTTGTTTTGGTTTTAGCACTTATGAACATCTATCTTTCATAGTTAGAGAGGTCTTGATATTCTGGGGAAAATTTTCAGAGTTTTGGCTTTTGAAGATGAAGTTTCACTTTTGCCTTTAATTGTATTCTTCAGTACAACTCAAAACAATTAGTAAAGCCTAGAATGAATCTTTTCAGAAGTTTAGTGAGAATGAAAAAGAAAATTAAGAATTGAGAAATATTTCTACCTTCTCCTATCAGACTGTTCCCAGAGGGAAGAACCAAGCTCAGAGTTTTTGAGTTCAGTACCTTGAAATGAAGTGAGCTGTTTGAAAAAATAATATTAAACAGTTTATGAACTTCAAAAGCTGGTAAAAAAGATCCCATGATATCCCTGAATAAGGATACTTGGAGCATGATTGGTTGAAAAGAGCAGAAATAGAAGTTTTTCATCTTTTCACCTGTAAATATATACACAGTCTGGTTTTACTTTCATATGAGCACACAGATGGCTTGGAAGAAATTCTGTTTTCCTGTCTGCTATACTTTGTGCACAAATGCTTGGGCATGGGTATTTTTTCTGAAGACAACCTCTTGCCAGTGCAGATAGCGCAGGTTATTTCTGCTGTCGCATGCCTGTGGTTCAGCCTGTGGAACCTTATAATTGTTTTCTGGAAGAAAACAACAAAAATAAGCACACTCACATACATGCTTAATAGGCAGCTGTTTGCTGTTAGAGTTACCTAGATGCAAATTTCTGTCGTTTGGGAATATCTTGTATCTTGTAGTTGCTTTGACTGTGGCTTTAAAACCAAATGAGTAGATTCAGTTCACACAGGTGTTTGCTTGGTCATCCTGCAACCAAAGTGGATGATAGATATAGTTTTGTTTATTTTCTGAAGAAATATCAATGTGAATCACTGAACGTTTACTTTGTGCTTGGAGTACTTCTCCACTGTGCAGAAATGCCTCAGAGCACCGTGAGTGGAGTTGCTTGCATAAGCCATGAAGGGTGACCGTGGCATTTAGAGGAACTATGAAGTGAGAAACTTGGAACAGCTTGGTTTCTAGAAAGCTACATTACGTTGCCAAACGACCTGTCATGCTTTTCACTCTGCTGATGTGTCACAACACACCGTCATCCTGCAACACTAAACTCTTACAACACGTATTGATTGACTGTGCCGCATACAATGTAAGGTGTGGTTGAGAATAAGGTGAGCAACAGACATAAGCAAAACCTAAAATTCTTTCGTGGTCATGTGTGTAATAAAAAAGACCAGATTTGTTGCACTGGGGAAACCCTTACATGCAGACCTAGATGCACACATTTTCCAAAGCAGTCAATTATTGGCATCGCAGACTGTTTGTCCTTCTGGATAAGCTCGTGCTTCATGAAACCTGTCAAAATGTAACATCAAAACAATGGCATTTCATGGACTTTGGATAATATTTTAGGATTTCTTATGTCCTCCAAGGCACAATCCCTTCACAGAACTAGACCTGAAAGTAGAGTATTGGAAGGAGTAGTAACTGCTAATGTTTGTCCTCAGTATACTTCTCACACATTGATCAATTTATTATCTGCTTGTGTTGTATTTTTTTACTTTGTTTCCTTCCTTTTTTTTCCCCCTGGGGAAAAAGGTGGCATGTGGGAAGGAGGCACTAATAGTACTTCAGGATCATAAATTTATTATAATTGCTTTATTATGGTAGAAATTAAAAGAGCACAACAGAGGGAAGGTATTTCATATAAAGTGACAGTTGATTTTCCTCTGCTTGCCTGTAAAATACCCCCTTATCCCAACCTTCTCTGAATATCACGCTGTAGTTTCCAGAGAGAAAATTCTAAGCTTGGGGCACATTTCATTAAATCTTTGCAAACCACTGATGCCCAGAATATGTTCTGCTTAGCATAATCACATTAATTCCAGTTTTCACAGACGTATTTGTTCCACCCTCCACATCTCTTAATTTCTAATCCCACCTCTGTGAAGAGCTTTTTGGGAGAAGCATGCCATATAAGATGAAATTAAGTTGTTCTGGGGCTAGTTTCTCAATGTTACATGGATGCTTTTACTCTTGGCAACGCTGGCATCAGCTTGCCTTTCCTTCAGATGAAAAGTCTAGACACGACGCAAAGAGTCGTGCTTGTTTGAAGCCTGGTACATTGGCAGCACAAGGACTAGGCATTTTCTCAGCACTGTTTCATCCTCATCGCTACTGGGGAACCTGAATGTGGTGGTTGCTCTGGGTGGAGTAGGTCCCCACCGGTATAGTTCATCAATTCAGTCCTGGACAGGGATTATCTCCAATGCTGAGCAGGCACAGTGCCTTGGCTGAGCTGGAAGGAGTCACGTATTTTTAAAATGCTGTTACATGTTTATATTCATACTTGTCAATCCTAAGCTTTCCCTTTACTATTGTTGTCTGAGAGGGAAGCAAAAATGCAGGGGTATGGGTAAGGAAGAAAAAGCAAGAAACAAATAAAATACTGGCGTAGCCAAGCTGGGACTGTTAAAAATGGGAGATAAGCATTTATAATAATGAGGAGGCATTATGGAAGTCAAATCTGGAAAAGGCCTTCAGTGTTGAGTATTTCAGTGACAGCTAGTTCCTCTGGTTTCTTAGGATACTGGCCCCAGGTAAAGGATTAATAAAATATTAACCTGACGATAGCTACTTCTCCTGGATGCAATTGCTCATTATCTGAAAAAATAGTCCGAAGAATGCAATAAAAAAGAAAATATCATTAAAATTGTCTTCCTGAAATGATTTGCACATGGAAGAATCATCTAAGGATCATTTCATCTTGATTGTGCACCATGCTGTGTATCAAATTACATCAGATTTATGCTGCAAGCAGCCGTTCTTCAGGAGCATCTGCCTGGCAAAAGCTTATTCTAGCCAAGAGGCAATGCAATTGTATAAATCATCCCATTTCATGGATATAATTCTTCAATCAATCAGCAGAAGGGGAGTAAAAGTTCTGAATGTGTTGGTCATAATACATCTATCTAACCTGGGATATTTTCCTTTGTATGATGGTGACATTTGAAGCTGTCTGGAGCAACTTGTTTACCTGTGCAGAGCCAGATCCTGCCAACAGTGCATTCAACAACACATTACTCCATAAATAAATGTGATGGGAATGCTTGAAAAATGAGACTCTGCCTAGACTGAAAAAAAAGTTACAGTCTGTCCCTGAAAGAGTTGAACCTCAGTTACAAGAAATGGCTGTAAGGTACAAGAAAAGATGGCCTTCCCTTTTCTGGTCTCTGAAAACTTCTAGTAGCTTGCAGTTCATGGCTAATGTTTCTGGAAAAAATAGATACCTGCTCCCATTTCCTGCTCATACATACTGTGGCAACAGATTTTGTATGGAAGTGCAGTGAATTGTTAAAGGTCTTCCATTTCATGTACAAGTTTAATTACTGTAATTTTCTTCATGCGGTTTTTCACTTTCTGCTATAATAATAATGACATAGATAAGTAGTAATAAGATAATACAATAGTAAAGATTATAACATGAAATGGGAATAAAAAAAAGCAAAGTTTCTGTGTCAGCAATGCAACAATAAAAAGGCATTAAGAAAAAAAATCTCGGTCTGAGAGGGAGAAGCAATTTCTCAGGTACTGAAGCTTTAATCTAAATTCTGTTGAAGAAGACAGGGATTTCCCTGCAGATGATGACAAAGCTTTTACAGGTGCCTAAACCAGTACTCATAGTCTTCAAGACAGTGAGACCTATTTGTCTGCTGTTGGTATCTTCTCTTTCCAACTTCTGTATGCAGAGTTTCCAAAGACTGGTGGCCTCACAGGAAAGTCTTGGGTGATCCATCTGGGTTAATAGAGCTAATGTCTGATTGTTTTGCTCTAGATCCTCTACTGGCACCACCAGTGTACCTGATTGTGAACCATGTGGCCAACATCTGCCACATGTCATTCACTCACTTATCTTATTTGCCTAGTACATTTGTCTTTCTTTCCAAAACTGCGTCTCTTACTCTTGCTCCATGATCTCTGCTGTTTCTCTTCCTGGAGCAACCCTGATTTTACATCAAGAGGTCTTTGATCCAGTCTTTGCTGAACTTGACCAAGGCCCATAATGTATAAAGCAGAACACTGTTCTCTCTTAATCACTTTGAGCACTTATTTAATTTATTTCTTAAATTGAAACAAAAGTCGTAACTGTTCTACAGCACATCGTTCAGATCCCGCTGGCAAATGCGTACCCAGACTGCACGTTTCCCTGTGCAGTGTCACACTGGTGCATCAGGTTGGGTTCAGGAATAGGTAGTGTGTTACACCATGGCACTTCCATACCAAGTCTTACCTTGAGGAATTAATAGAGAAATCTCTGCCGAGAGCCTCTAAGAGAGTATAACCCAGGTACACTGGACTGAATTTGCTTGCACAGGGACAGCTCAGCACAGGTACCTCCAAACCATGCCTTCCCAAACCTTCTGTTAGTGGCTTAAACTTGCAGGCCAGCAGCCACTGGGCAGAGATGCCCAGTGCTCAGCAAGTTTAATACTGTGTATTAACAGGTTCCAAGTAGCATTTCTCATTTGTTCCAAGTGGGGCTAAAAGCAGACTGTACAGTCTCATCCCAAAATTGGGAATCCTTGTATTTTGGGAAACGTCCAGGTGCTATTTCAGGTTTAGAAACAGAGTTTTAAAATTCTGTGTTTGTTGTGTAGAAAGAATTAGGACTTAATACAATACTGTGTAGCTATGCCTTGTTTCAAATATAAAGTACAAAAAACATGAGGAAATGAACAGGATTTTCATCATCAGTTACCCAGTACGGATCTGAGAAGTTAATTTTTTGCGTAACTGTTTTGTCCAACTTTACTCTGAACTGATACATAGCTATGTCTTCCTTGCTTGCATCACTTGCTGGTATGTAAGATTCTCAGACATGCTATGAGCTGGAATCAGAGGGAAGTTAATATACTTTTTTTAATGCAAAGCTTTTTCTAGAGAGGTCTTTATAGGACCAGTGTGGGACCACCCAGACATAAGGAGTCCTCCAAAACACGCTAACCTCTTTCTTGCCTAAATGCTGTTTGTCTGGGAGGGACAGATGATGCATCTCCTCGGCTCTCTGCAGATGTTCTCAGATGACAGCATGCAACATTAATCACCCTGCTGCATCCACTGAGCTGTCATGAAGGTTTCATGCATCCTAGAGTACTGTGAAATCCCATCCCCAGGGCATCCAGACCTCCCCACATTCCTGGGACAGCAGAGACTCTGTGGAGTTGAGGATGTGAGCTGCAGACAGACAGATTTACCAAAGGGAGTCACTGACCACCTTAGTCATTCAGGGACACAAACACCCCCACCTTCCTCACAGATGCCATCATCTTCATCAGAAGAGATGATCCTGGTCAAAAGGACTAGTAAAAAGGGATGGCTGGCTTCTAGCTTCTCTTCACCAAGGAGCTCAGAAGCAGAGGGTGGCAGGATCAGTTTTAGGCTACCATCTCTGGTTAGAGGGCTGCTGGGAACCCAAATGCATCTCAAAACTGAGGAGGTTAGGACAATGAGAAATGCTTTTTTCATTACTTTGTTCTTGTGTGTCTGGGATGCCAGTGTTGATCAAAGTAATTTTTGTATCATCTCTTGGCAGATTTTCCCAGTGCACTGCGGTTGGTAATTTACAGCAGAACACTTTCAGCAGTAACCATAACTGACATCTGAAAGTGGTTTATACTCATTTAAAAGCTTGGGCAATGTAAAAGTTAGGCAAGGTTTGTAGGAGAGGTAATGTTGCATATTATAATAGCTGATATAGCTGAAAAGGCATGGGCACATTTCCAAACACCCAAGCCCTTCTCAGGATTGCTACAGAGACAGAGACTATAGAGAAACAAAAATCCAGTGCCTCCCTTTCAAATGTGCTGCAAATCAGTACAAGTTTAGAATAAGTCTGATTTATAGCCATAGCACATGTTGTGAGTCTGGAAACTCAATAACATTTTATTACCTACTAAAGAAGTTGTTCATTTAAATGATTACTTCTTGTGGCATATACCAGAAGATAAACAGTGTATAAATGAGTAAACTGTGTGACTGAATGCTTTGCGACTAGCCTCTTCCGTTCATTTTATGCCATTCATTTCTGAATTTATTCCACAATAAATACAGATACTACTATTAGATATTCCAGAAAAAAAAAAGTCTCTTCAGCTGCAGGAATCAGTGTACCTTACAAGAACCACATGATTTATCAGATTTCATTCCGATAGTCAGTTGCAATTGAAATTTTAAGTTCATATTTTCAGAGCGAAAAGCAATGATAATTCATGTGATAATTCTCCCAGCTAAAAAAAAAATAGGAAGCTTTATTTTAGAGATGCATAATGAAACATGATGGGAAGATGTCTTGTTCCATGGCCTCACATTTCCTTCCCTATTAGCATGATATTTATGGATATAAAGGGGAAAAATCAGTTTCTCATCTGACAAAATGTACTTATCTTCTGCTCATAATCTGGGACTACCCTTTTTTTCCCCCCACCCTGTTCTTGAAAGTGTCATTCAATGTAAGTTCATATCTGCAGCTGTTATGCTATAAAAGATGCTCTCCCTTTCCCAAAGAGGTGTGGTATCTCATTTTGAAAATTGATGTATAGCACTAGTCTCTGTTGGTCCTCTGCGCAAAGGAGTAGTGAAGGACTGAAGTGTCCTGTGGTCCTGATCTCACCATACTGAGAGTAGGGTTTCTGCCTACCTGGTGTCATGGGGAATATTAAGGGCTCATGTAGCCAAAAGACTGTGTTTTGCCTGATGGCTTAGGAAGGCCTTCTTTAATCGGGGAAATTGTGTCTGGTGGAGCTGAAGCCTTCTCTTTCCATCTCCCTTTGCCTCTCTCCCTGACCCCCTTTTTTGCTGACTTTTTGCTGCCTGCTGGGGAGGAACTGAGACTATTTTGATGTTACCTTAATAATTTCTTATCCTATCTTCCATCTCCAAAACCGCTTCATTTCAGTCAGTGGCTCACCGTCACCAACTTGGTGTTCTGCTAATTGCTTGGTCAGACTTCGCAGGTTTTTTTGCTGCATTGGGGAGATAAGCAAGGTCTGACGCTGGCATAAATGTCAATTCTCGATAACTAGGCATGGCGGGGTGACATATGTGCGTAGTCCCCTTCTTTTCTTCTGGGCTCCAGCTATAGTAGGCATGAAATCTGTTAGTAGTGAGGATGGCTAATAAAAGCTATCACATCCTGGCTGGCATTTGTCATGCTTAATTGCAGGCACATTTTGAGGTTCGTGTTGGAACTAGTTGCTTAGATTTCCGTTCAGTCAGTGCACAGAAATAGGTATTTCTAGAGTGGGGATTCACGAGACTTATTTTAGACTTCTACAGTGTTAATTTCTGCCCATGGCCTGTGATGAAAGTGTAAATGCTAACCTTGAATGGCTAAAAGCCAAAGGTTTAGATATAGTGTCAACAGTGTAGGCATGGAAAGTTAGGTGAGACTGATCCCTCTGCTGATGCATTTTACCATCTCCCCTCTTTAGGTAAAGTGGATAAATGTCAGCTCCTCCAGCAGCCACTGTCTCTAGCAATGGAGCTGAACTGGGAGGAGAAACACTTGCTGGGGACTGCTGTCTGCTTCAGACCCTCACACCCATTGGTGTGCACCCTTACACCACCTCATGGCCACAGGTTGACTGTTGGCTGATCAGCGGGCAGGATCTTATTTCTGTGGCCATTCTCATCTCTTAATGTGAGCAATGGAACCTAGTAGAATTATTTTAATAAATTTTTACAATCAAAATTATTTCCAGAACAGAATTGGGGGTTGTTGGTTGTTAACAATGTTTCTTCGCATATCTTTGCTCAAAGGCCTTGCAACATACACCTCTATTTCAGCTGGAACTGGAACAGCACGGCAAGCTCTGAAAGGATCTTTGGAAATCATAGCCCTGTTAACCATCAGATCAACACAGATAATTGCTCAGTGCTCTGACTCCAGTGCATGTTTCTGATGTGCAGTATAGCTTTATAGCAGTGTGGCAAAATATTACCAGGGTATTACTTTTGCTTTCTTAGTGACTAATCATTGGAAAATTTGATGTTGTTTGACAATTTAGCCATTATCAAATATAATCTAAATCTTTGCTGAGAGCAACGCTGGGTGTATGGCAGGAGAACAGTAATAGTGTCTGAATTGCAGCTTTCTAGAGAAATCAATTCTGATTTTACAATTAGGCTGTTAAAGTTTCTGCATGTTGTAGAGAACAGCAGAAGTCAGACTAAGGTACTAACAAATTTTTTGTCTTGGGCAGAATGTGTGTAAAATACAGCAGAGCTGTCATGACTTTTTTAACAACACTAAAATGTAATCACTGTTTTCTAATACACGTCTTAATATTTTGGTGTTTCTCACATCTCTGTATCTTCAGAAAACAACTTCTTCCATTGAAGTGCTGACATTTTCCTTGAATAAGAAACTCTAAACCCTAAACTTCATTTTCACAAAATAAATTATTCAACAAGTCTTCTTTAATTATCTCCTCTTTGACTGCTTTGTTGCCTGAATTGTTCATTGCTCTTGCAGAGAAAATGAACCCCTGGATTTCCCTAATGGTTATTGTATATGTCAGCTGTAGTGTGCAGACTCTTCCAAGGATCACTCCCATGACCTAATCTCGGTGCTCCCCAAAGCTCACCAATGATTACTGTATTATGTTTTAGTAGTGACTGTGAGGTGGTGGGGAGTGCTCATTGCTAGTTTTCATTATCCACAGAAAAAGCTTTGTACCATTGAAAAATGCAAGCTGCATAGTGATTAATGTGCCAAAGACAACTAAGGTCATGGTTACATATAAAGTGGGAAACTTGCCACGTATTAATATGATAATCAAACAGGATGGAGGAGTGAATGAGAACCGTACATAACAGATGTTAGCCACATCACTTAATGTACTACTGGAAGGTGCTTGGGTGCTGTTATGAGTAAGCCAACACAAGGAGCTGCATAGGAGAGTAGACACTTAGCTTTCATCCCGCACCATATGCCTTTCTGTTTTCTTCCCCGTTTTCACAGATAAGTAGCATTGTAGGTTGTGTTAGGTCTTGAAGGCTTCTGCATCTCTGACCTGCAAACAGACTGGAGGCAGTAGCATGGAAAGTCCCAACTGCTTTGTTCCCTGCTCCTGGTGGAGCATTGCAGTTCAGGCTAATTCTAAGTGATCAAAGTACCGTGTTCAGCAGTGTGGGGTTTTGAGAGAACATCCTGCCAAATCAATACCTTCTGTATTTGCACTGTGGGCTAGATAGCTGAAACCTCTGTGAAGACTTACTCTTCCCTAAGAAACCATCCTGCATTTGGATGTTACCAGGCAGGGTTGGATGTATCAGTCAATCAGTCACTGATTGACCAGACTGCGTCCTTCAGGACAAACTCTGGCAACATATCAAACCACTGAGGCTAACTCTGACTGAGACTAGACTGGTGCACAGCTGAAAACAATTTTTTTCCTGTACCAGGCACTTGCTGACTGTCAACTCTGAACCTTCAAAGTCAAAGTTCTTTTTCATGTTCAGACCTGAGAGGACTTCTACTGAAGACCAACACGTCTAAAGAGCCATCTCGGGCTTTGTAATCACTGTCTTTGTAGGAGTTTGCAGCTGTGGCATGCTGCTGACATCTGATGAAAGCCAAGCAGACAAGGCTTTCTCTTTCCCACAGCCTCCCCGAAAGAACAGCAGATTTTCTTATAAATATATTTGTAGTGACAATACTATCTTTTTCCTTTCCCAATTTTCTTTAGCAACTTGATTCAGTCTTTCATTCCTAAACGTGGCAGGTGAACTCTTTGGGCCAAGTTTTAACTTGCAGCTTGTATTTATAAGGGAGAAGTAGGCCATGGAAAACCAGGCTTTGAAATGGAAATTCTGCCTCAGCTACAGCCACAGCAGTGCTGCTCAGTGCCCTATTTTGTTTTCTTTTTCCCATCGTCAGCCAAATCAGGCTCACTGCTCCTTGTTCAAAGGAGAAGTGTTAACTTTCCAGAATTCCCTGTGCTGCTGCTTACGAGTCTTACAGACGTTGTCAAATGCCGTATCCAGTATTCCATGTCTTTGAGTGGGTCTTGAGTTTCTAAGAAAAGGCTGTTCTTCTCTGACTTCCAGAGTCTTGGAGCTAGCTCCAGGATACAGGGAACCCAAACAAAATAGAAGGTATGTTTTCATATTCCAGTGCTTGCATGTTATTTCTAGGCCAGTGTATGTACTTCTGCTGGATAACCCTACCCCAGCTGCATGCTTCTGTCTTACAAGGCTTCCATTAAAATCAGTAGCTGATCATATGGCATACATAGAGTAAATCAATATTGTATAGTTATGGGAACAGTCAATATGTCACTGGCAAGTTCCTTAAATGTTTGCTTGATAACAATGTGAAGTGAAGGTTAGTTGAACGTGAAGCTGGAGCTGCTACACGACTGGACAGCCACTGTAATGGTGAGCTATTATTAACATATTTCTCTTTTTAAGCAAGTATGCTGTCTCTTTTGGAGTTCATTTTGCTTCTAAATATATGAATTCTGATCTCATTCTGTTTGGAGAAGTCCTATGTTTTGGCAGATGGCAAAACTTTCTATGGAGTGGCTTGTAAATGTTGGGGTGTGAAGCGCGCTTGGCGGTGATGCTCGGAAAATGATCTGCTGTGATTTGTGAAGCATGCTGTACTGGTATGCAGTACCTGGGAGAATGAAACCATGAGCACAGTGTAGCGTGCCCAGACCTTGCACAGGGTAGCATAAAGCATAACTCCTCGGCATTTTCTCCAGTGCTGAAACAGCAGGATTTTAGCTGACGATCTTGCCTGCCCATCTGGCGAAAGAGGGTGCAAGAACTAAAGAGTGTGAAAGAACTTTACAGAGACAAATTATTTCCTAGATTAATATTGCTGACAAGTACTCCATGAGGCACTGTGTATGTTTGCAGGGTGTTATGCTAGTAGAAATGCCATTAATTATTTTGCCCGTGATTTGTCGAATGCTGTGATTCTGTATGCTGGCGTTCTGCCCCAACATCACCATCTGTGTATATCACAGGCTATACCATAGTATTTATTTCAGATCTTTCTGGAGATTTTTCCATTTTCAGATTTATGAGCCCAGCTTAAGTAATTTTTAATATAAGACATTAAAACAATCTAACTTTTTAACCCAATTTTCCTCTCAAAACTTGTCAAAATCTGCTCACTAACAGTATGCTCAGTGGGATGTACTCTCACTCTAACTGCTCTCAGGCACTGCAATCTAAACTAAGTCTAACGGTCTTATGCATTGATTAACTTCTCCATGGTTTTTTTTTGCAAAAAAAGTCACTGTGACATAGTTCTTATTTAAAAAATCTTTTCTTTTTTATACCCTGTGACTAAGGTATAATATTTAATTATGTTGTAATGTAAATATGAAAAGTACAACACTGGCTATCCATATTAAATATTTATGGAGACATGTCCATAATTTGATCAAAGATATCAACATAATCAAGGTAACCATCAGAAATGTTAAAACAACGATAGAAATGTTCCTGGTTTCAAAATACTAGAAATATTTTAGGTAAGTGTAAACTGATTTTGCTTTCATGGCTTCACTGGATTCTGATTGATGATGGTTTTCTTCCCAACACAGAAATCTGATGCAATTCCACATCTAGTCAAAGAACTGTTGCTTTTTCATTTATTTATCTATAGAGCTCTTATTAAGAGTAATTTCAGATTAAAATGCCTGTAGGTTCTTTTTGACCTTCTGTATTACTTACTGTAGCGTCAAGGTCTTTTAACACTTAAGGTGTACAAAACCAGTCTGATCTGACAAACTCCTGTAGGTTTTTCTGTGGTTAAAACAGATGTCCTGCCTTATTTACTGTAAAATGGAACAATCACCCAGTGGAGCAACACATATGGTCTAAATTCACTGACCTATATTTATTGGTAAAAAGAAAATCTCTGGTGAAACCTCAGGGAGGGAAGAAGCATCATGTTATCCCTTCAGAGAGAAAAAGAAGGAATCAAAGAGTTTATAGAGCACTGGGGAGTTTATATAAAAGAAAAATATTTTTGAGGTGGATGACTGTGGAAAAATAAAAGGCATTTTAGACTCTTACATTGGAAACAGAAGAAAGTGGTGGAATTTGTGCATGGACAGTTAGGGTGAGATAAAATGGAAAAGGCAAGACATGATGGAGTAGCAAGAGTAACAAGCTCCTTGTTAATGGAGCAGGGATGCGGTCCTCAGGGAGAAGGGGGTTCTTGTTTGGGAGAAACCTCTGGGCTTTGCAAACTGTGTTGGGAAGTATCCACACCCCTGCCAACCCCAAAGCAGGTACATGAACTTTTCAGGGGAAAAAAAATCATCGCTGATTATTGAAAAAGGAACAGGTAGGATGAAACTACACAACTCAGGATCTTAGATTAATAAACTGTTTCAGGGATATACTCACTGTTTCTTGTCATGAGGACTGCTGGAGTCAACCCAGAAACCTCTTATGAATGCCCAGATAAAACCTGTGTCCTTTCTGTTTGGTTACCTTTGCATTTGGCAAAGGTTTTCCTTATTTGTATGAACCTCTTAGAGCTCTAGCACAGCATAAGTCAAGAGTTTGCTCTTAATGCAGTGTCTGCCTAACCCTGACTCTAGCTGAAGAGGCGCATTATACTCCAGTGGGGGGACCTGTGGCTTAAAGCCAGAGTGCTGCTAACATGACTATTAGTAATGACCCAGAGAAGTAGCTCTGTTCCTTGTGCAGTAACTTTCTGCTCCCAGTGCAGTGTTTCGCAGTGAGTTAGTGTTCCTCTGCGTCGTTTTATCTCCGGAGTAGGTAACATAAAGAAGCTGAGTCACTACTGCAACAGAAGACAAACTCTTGAACAGCATGAAGTGTGAGACAAGTGTTTTTACAAACAGGCTATACGATTGCACTTTGCTTTCAGCTACCAGAAGCCTAGGTGGTGGTTTTCCTTGAAGGAGTCAAACCTGTTTTTCAAAGGCTTTTCCAGAGCCCTGCCCATAGGATTCACCACTCTAACTATAGGAAATACTATTGCAAAGCAGGGAGCCAAGACTTGCCTGACTTTAACCATATAAAAGAGTCAGGATGATTCAGGCCACAAGCCTAACTTGAATTTCCATTGAGAAGGGCCTCTTTCTCTCAGCAGGTTGTGGAGTACACCTGCATGACTTGCCTAAACTCAGTGCGTACCTCTTAGGCAGCTGAAGTTTGGTGAGAGTTTGCAGACATTAATTGATTTGCCCACCACTAAAATTGGCTGGAGTCCATAGTCCCGAGTTCAGGCCTCCAAGGCTGGGATTCTGGCCAGATGTAGATATTACATTGTAGGTGTCTACACCTGAACCACCCCTCAGGCAGCATTCAGGTCAGCAGAGAAAATCATCTCATCTCAATCTAACCTAGGTACATAGAATGAATCAGATGAATCATGCCCTGAAAATACCTCATTTTTCTATTCTTTGTAAAAGGAACTTGAGGTGACTAGTTCAGCTGTAGATGCTTGCAGAAAAGTGAGATGAGTCCAGCCTTTCATTGTAGCCCTTACTCTACAGATGCTGGCTTTTAATATCAACAGCAAATTGCAGCAAATTGGAGCTTCTGTTGGATCTGTGCACTGGTACAGGGAATAGACTGGAGTAGTTGGGAGACTGCAAATTGGGACCTCAGTCCTAAGCCCAACTAGGACAGTCTGCTTCCATGTGTTTGTTATGGGTGATGAGTCACCAGTAAACCAAATCCTAAATATTGATTCTAGGCACTTTTACCAATAAAAAAGCAAAGGAAAGGTTGCTGCGTGTTCTTACAGGTAGGGCATGAACTAAGAAGAAACAGCTCCCCATCCACACTGTTTTGCAGTCTCTTTTATCACCTCACTTTTTCTTGCCCAGTGCTCTGGAGATCCCTTTTTTTCACACAAACATCCACCTGCTGCCCCTTCTCTGGATTACAGGACTGGAACTCTTTCTCCCATGTGTCCCTTGCTCCTGATTCTCTAAGCTTTCTTTCATTTCAGGACCAGCCTGTTGTCACAGCAACTTGGGTTGGCTTAAGCAACATGCAAGGGTAGAAAAATTGAAATAAAACTGAGTTGTGCAGTGTGAAATGTCTTCCCACTGAAGAGCTGAATGACAGAACATTAGACAGGATAAACCTGAGCATCACAGATGATTTAAATCTGCTGCTCCCTCACAGCGTGATGGTGCCCTGTGTGCTTGAGCTACCTCTGTGCAAGGGAAGTAGGCTGGATGTGAGGTCTGAGTGCCCCGTCTTAACTTTCCAGCTGCTATTTATATTATGTTACCTCAGAGAGGAACCAGCTGGGAGCAGCACATTGCTTTGTGAAGTACAAGGAGTGTACAAAGAGTTTTGTACAGTCTTTGACCACAGACCACAATCTTTTAGTGAGTCTTGAACAGTCTTTGACTAAAGAAAAGCACACAAGCTGAACACACGGGGCAAGCAAGAGTCAAAAAGGAGAGGAACGTCTGTGGGGAGCCTGCCATGAATCAAAAAGAGATGGAGTATACATCTATACTGTTGTTTTTTTTTTTTAAATTTAATCTTATGCTTTGGTCATCTTTTTCTTGGATGGCTTTCAATGGCCCATGCTAGCCAAGCAGGTGAAAGATATCATGTGAGTGAAACCCCAACAATGAATTCAAAGGTGCTACAGCAATAAAGGATCTGGTCTTATAAATTACTTAGCACACCTTCAAGTTACCCCTTTTAACAAAGACTGAGGTGGAGCCAGGAATGAGCAAGGCCCGTATCATTAAAGATTAAGTGAATCTCTCCCTGTGTCCCCAAACCCTAGCTTTGTATTGCAACATTTCAGATAATACCTTCTCACTGGACTATATGTCTCAGTGAAATATCTGTAATGTATGTGCGACAGGACAAGGGGGACTGGCTTTAAACTAAAGGGGGGTAGATTTAGACTAGATATAAGGAAGAAATTTTTTACGCTGAGGGTGGTGAAACACTGGCACAGGTTGCCCAGAGAGGTGGTGGATGCCCCATCCCTGGAAACATTCCAGGTCAGGTTGGACGGGGCTCTGAGCAACCTGATCTAGTTGAAGATGTCCCTGCCTGTGGCAGGGGGGGTGGACTAGATGACCTTTAGAGGTCCCTTCCAACCCAAACTATTCTATGATTCTATGATTCTGTTTCATGATATTCTTCTGTCCCAGGTGGGTTGTGTCATAGCTGATCCTAAGGTCTCTTCAGATTAAGGGGATTAGTCTTTTTTTTAACACTGGATATTTCTAAGCATGCTATTCAGTTGCCTTCCATACTGCAAATACACTATGGTGTTATCTCTGTCTTTTACTAAAAGCCCTGTATGTTACATTCTGAAAGGCTTACACTGAGCCATACTATTTCTTGACTAGTCCCATTTGCATAAGGTGCTTCTCCATATGGCTTTGTGGTCTAGCCCCTTATATAGCATTGTCACCGGTAAGAAGCTGCTTCTTTCCAAATTTGCTTTGTTTAAGTACGTTGCTTTGATTTCATTTGAGGTGTGTGTGCATAAATGTGTGTCTAAACAGGATGGAAAAGAAAATGGGGTGACTTCTTGCAGGAAATAATTGTTTCTAATAGTTGGGAAGGATCATAACAATGTGTTTGTGCAGCTGCAGATTGACTCTATATGGACAGGGAACCCAAATCTGAGCCTTGTTTAACTGGTCAAGGGAGCTGTGTACCGGCTGTGCAAGAAGGTGAGTTCCCAAATGGATGCATCCATGCCAGGAGCCCTGCTCCCATCAAGAGCTGCGTATGTGGGTTGGTGGTTGCTGAGGGGAAAGGACCCCCAATAGTGGAGTCAAATTGTCTGTTCTTTTTCTTAGTGGAGCATCAGTGTGACACTTTTTAACTGGAGGGCACTTTCCTGGTCCATGAGTCCTGCCCCACCTGCCACAAGCTTCACATCATATAATCCTTTCAGAATTTTCCCATCTCCCATTTTAGAAGTATCTGGGTAGCAAAAGCTTTCTGCTGTAAAGGCTAGCAATTGTCTTATACTTTCTACCTAGATATATTGGTTGCTAGGTTGTACTCACTTGCTTTTGTGACCCAAATTTAAATACCTTTTCACAGGTACCAGTCTCATAGTATATATTCTTAGATTTAACTCCCTTATGTTCCCCCAGAGAAAGATACCAGCCTGTCTCAACTTTTGTTTGACTAGACTAAACAAGTCACTTTCTTCTTTTCTCCTCTCCCAAAACAGGTGTTCATATCCCTCAGTTACCTTAGGTGCCATTACTTGTGTATTATATTGAATGTGGCTTGCCAGTTGGGTTGCTTGATATCTCACCAATACTCTATACAGAGACACTTGTATTTGTGAATCTGTGTTGGAAATGCCTCTATAAGATTGCAATTTCCTTCATTTTGGCTGCATCACATCAGAAACTCACAGTCGCTCTATGATCAGTTAGTTCAAAAAGATGCATTTCCAGCTGATGAGCACTCAGATTTTGCTGTTACTTTTGTTATTAATCCATAAGGGCAAGACAGAAATGTTACGGGCTTGCTGACTGCCACAGAAAGCAAGTGCTGGAACGAGGACAGACCTGGACATGGCCTGATCCCACCAGAGCCAGATGTGACATCAGACTTTTCTTGCAAAACTTTCTGGTTTTAAGCAAGATAACATTGACACCATGAAAGTCATGGGAATAGATTATTTTTATTATTGTCCTTGACTCCAAGATAACATCCCCGATTTGTTTAACAGCACAGAATAAGGTGAAGTCACATTCAAAATAGTTACTTTGCTTATCAGAAGGAAGCAGTATTATTTCTGTAGGGCACAACCATGGCTAATCACTTTGCTTGCATTTGTATTTCTCAAAAAATATCCCACAGTATATGATAAGGATAATGGCATCATGCCACAATTTCTCACCCAGCGATCCCTTTTCCAGGGACATGGAAAAGGCTGATGACAGGAGAACTTTGGACCCTTCAGTCGGGAGGTGGATGTTGTGTGTGCTGCTGATGATTATCAAGTAATTACAACAGGAAGGCAGAAGCTAGCCTGAACGCTCACATGCTGTATTCAGATAGGAAAGCTGTTAGCATAATCTTCCGCTGATCAAACAGGGCTTGGGCTAAGCCAGGACTTGGCTGACTGTAATATTCCTCCTGCCAGAGAGGTCAGGGCTAGGCCAGGCTGGCTGGGACCTGGCAGAGCAAACCACCGAGGTTGGTTATTTATGTGGCAGGGCAGGCAGAGGCTCCTCAGCCCACCAGAGGACCTCCCTGAGCCGAGCAGCTCTCTCCTTAGGTTTCCAGGTAGGTGCAAGGGGCACAGTCCAGGCGTCTTTGCGAAGGAAATGAATTACAGCAAGGAGAAGTCTGTGAGAGAGCGAAGAAAAGGAGGAATTTCTCAGTATCTAGTTCAGAGGAGAAAGGGATATGGTCACCCCAGAGTGTCCTTTCTAGCAAAATACTAGGAAACGAGATGTAATGGGGAGTTATTTAGCCTAGCTCCATACTTATTTCTTTACTCTTGATTGCATACCTTGTGCTTTTCTCTCATTTTTTTCCAACTTTCCCAAAATCCGAAGGATTTCCTGGGAGTGACAGTTCTGTCTGAGAAAGGCCAGAGCTGTTACTTGCAAGCGGGTGCAATTTCCTCCTCTTCTATGATTATACTTCTCTGCTGTCTTCCTGTTTTTCAGCCTATTCCAGTTTCTTTTACTACTGATTTTATTTTCCCTTTCATTGCAAATAACTGATTTCTTAACACTTTTATTTTTTATAATCCCGTTATCCATTAAAATTGATTAACTGTTTCCTGCCTTCCTGCTTTTCCTTAGCTTTCCTTCTGCTGTCTGTGCAAATATTCTTCGGCACTCTCATATTGTCCTCATGTCCGTTGTGGGATGAGGCTAATTAATACAGTCTTTGCACTTTCTTTGTAGGTCATGGTGTGGCTTCATGCCAGCTGACTCAGACCCTTTTGTCCTGAACTGTCAAATAAAAACAGTGGGTCAAAAGTATTGACTGTATTAAGTGAAAAATGTAAAAAGAAAAATCTTTAGAATTTTTTAATCTATTCATGAAAATACTTTTTCAGAATTAGGTTTTTTTAAAATGTACTTATTTATCATTGTCATTGCTTCATTCTTCTCTACTTAGAAAAAACAGGATAGAAACTTTCCTACAAAAAATGTATAGAATTTTAATGGGGTGACAGGATTATTCTGACAAAAAAATTAACCTGTTTTAGTAACCCCACAGGGCTGAAAACCTCTTCTCTTAAAGGCAGCAGATGTTTTGCTGTGAACATTTCTTGCCAGGAACTTATGTAAGGCTCAGGTGCATCTGGAGGATGAAAGCCTGTGCTGCGTAATGCTCTAGGCAGTTGGGTAGAAAAAGGCATTTTGATCCAGGAGGTAACGAGGTGCTCCATGCACTGCGTCCCCTCCCCACAGGGTTTGGCTCCGGCTTTGGTACCACGTGAGAGATGGGGCAGAAGACACACAACTGCGCTCTGGGGGATTCCACTGACAATATGTTTTTTTAAATTCTGAAGCCATGAATACCACATGAATGTATTTACTGGAGTATTTCTTACATAAACTGTTTTCCAGAGTGAAGAGGCTGGAAGACAGAGAAAAAACATTTCAGATTGCAGGAGGAGCAGGTTCTGAAGAAGACAATAGCCATTACTATTCCGTGGCTGATTCCTGCCTTTTGGGCTTATTTCATTGGGATTGGGAGCCCAGAAGTACAGTGAGGTTTTCCACAGGATTCCGTTAAGTTACAATTTTATTGGCTACATTTTCTTATATATCCCCTGGCCACATCTATGCAGGTAAACTAAATAGGGAGCCTTCTTGAGCACTCAAACTTGATCTCCACCTGGTTAAACCATTAGAGTGGAAGCTGACGTATCTTTGGCCCGTGATGGTTGACACTCTCACAAACATTCTTAGAGTATCTCCAAAATTTGAACATTCAAGGATGCAGTTGCAAGTATCCACGCTCTTTCAGTGGATAAAAATATTTCGGAGGATAAAGATGGGCTGTTCCAGGCTAGTTGGCCCCAGTGCCCAGGAGCATTGCTAGCCATGTTTATTTTGTTAATCTGGGTGTGGGCTGGAAGTGCTACCATACCACTTTCTTCTGTTCATTCTTTTTTTAAAGCCTTAATATACTATTTGATTAGAAGTATGTAATTTCACCAAGAGAGCTGTGCTATGAGAACACAAATGGCTGTATTTTATGAAAAGTTAGGTGTCAAGGGGCATTTTTGTTGTTTGGAAAAATTCTTGCCAATGTAACTTATAAAACAATAGAGCTAAAACAAATGGGTGGAAAATGTTTGCACAAATAGCAGTAATTGCAACTGAAAGGTGTAATTTTCATATCTTTATCTGACATGATGAATTTGAAATACCATTCATTATAAAAAAATGCAATGGGACTGTCTGTGTAAACAAAGTAACACAGTTCACATAGGATAATTTTCACAGATAATTTCTTTTTACATGCAAAACCTGATCCAAAGATACCGTTTTTTGGTGATAAGAGCTATTGTACAGAAGAACTCATGTATGCTTCCCATAGGAGCGCACTGTAGTCTTGCAGCTAAAGCAGGACAGTTTATGTTTAACAAATAATCTAGTTAATAAATGAGGCATTTTCTCCCCAGAGTACCTCTGAAGAGGCTTTGCTTTGTATGAATTCATCTGTCACTTGAAATTACTTCAGTGCTTGATTTGGATGCATTTTTGTCTACAGATCCTTACTGGACTACGCATTAAATTCTCTTCAGTACACAGGGATTGAACAAGGCAGATTTGAACTTCATGTGAGCCCTGTCTTACTTACCCAGGATTTCTAGCTGCTGTGTTTAAGTCGAGACTGCTCACATGTGTCTTCTTCCACCATCCTCACTGCAATATTTAAAGTCAGAGCAAGATAAAATTAGGTAATTCCAAGTGATCTCTGAGCACCGAGATGTCTAGTCATTCGCAAGTAGCAATACACAAGTACAGAAGTGTAATAGCTTAGTATTTAAAATCCCTTGATGTGATTATGGTATAGGACTTCTGCTAATAGACTTCATTGATCTGGTGGTGTTTTTCCTCTAACATGCCATTTACCAAATGTTTTCTGGATTTATTTGTATTTGATGGGGGGTAGGCATGGAGGAATGCAGGCTTGCTTTAACTTGTGGGTTTTTTGCATTCTCTAAACAATCAGGGATGAAACCCTGGTGGAGCTGGGACACACGTAACAAAGACAAGAGGTACAAACAATCTTATTTCTTAATTACTTGGCTGGTGATTCTTCGTTTAGATGCTCAGCTTCCAAATCCTGACCAGATTTTGGACTTGGAAGAAATTAGCAAGGTCAGATTAGCAAAGACCAGAGAATTCATCATTTTTTCACTGCATCAGGGAACACCATTGCCTGCCAGGGGCATTGCCTGTGCAGGCAGCACATCAACTCCCTGCTGTGTGTGGACCTCACACATTCTTATACCTTAATCTCACATGTTTCTGCCTGGTTTCTCAGAGACTGAAATGCTTTAATTTGTCCACATTCTTGGTGTCAACACATAATGTCTTCATTTAGATGCAATTCAACTGTATGATCAAATACTATGGCCTCTGTGATCTAATATTCCCTTTATCCTTAAAATCAATTCACAGAATCCAAATCAAGTATGCCCTAACACATGTAACCTGTCAATTCTGAAATCTGTACCTTGTGGTTTGTCATTGTTTTTGTAAGCCGATTTAAACTGAGCCTTGTGTTTTAATAGAAGTTCTTGCTAAATCATATAACCATAAAGAACATGCTAAAAAATAAGTATGTACAGTAAAACCATAGTGGAGAAAACTTTGATTGCATTTCATTTGCTGCCAGTGCAGTTGTATAGTCTTTGCTTTCATGTCTGTGATAGGGGCATGAGCTTCATATCACATAGCAGAGATTAGATCAGAGACACCATCTGCTTCCTTATGCACTCACACGGCTAGATTTTTGCCCACTCCTGCAAAATATGAAACTGGATGGTATTTCTCACTTAATAAAGAGGATGGATGCTGAAGGGACTTTGTTACCTCTGGTTGATGCTTTGCACTTTCCCCAAGGATAAGATAAAAGAATTTTCTGCTTGCTTGTGCTTTGAACAGAACATTAGATGTCAAGACTATGGGAGAGGAAGGAGAGAAGATGAAAGTTGAAACATGATTAGGTATACATGTATTACAGAGGAAGTAATTAAGCCTTGGGTAGGTTTTACAAGGATTTAAGATCTGCAGAAGTGTCCCCACAGCTTGTAACATCCTGCTTTTGCATTATGGCAATGTCCAGTGCCGTTGTACAGTGAAGGGTCTATCTCTGCCTGTCTTTTAAAAAAATCCTCTGTAAATGGTTTGTATTCAATCAATCATAAAAAAAAATAACTCTAGCCTGAAATTTACCATGTCATTCCTGAAAATGTATTTTAGCCATTTAAAATTAACATTATGTGCAAACAAGGGAAGAAGACCTTTCACGTGGCTATTCCCTACTTCTGAAATTACCAGGTGTATAGCAATTCACATGCTAAAATTCCTACATAAGCAGTCCCTTTTTAAAATGCAGTCCACAGTTAGTGTAAGATGCCGTTTTTGAGTGCAATGAAGGCACAGGGGGAAAAAGGTATTTCAAAATGGCAGCATCACTAATGATTGTGTGCAGTGACTTCTGTCAGCAAGCTTCCCAAGATTTTTCACTAGGAAGATGTCAGCGGCATATATGTTCCTTGCATTGAGTGAATTATGAGGAAATATCTCCACAACAACCGTTACAGCATGTCTTATCAACTGTGTATGTATTCGTGTAATAGACAACAGATTCCACCTTCTAATAAGTTGTTGAATATGTATTTGCAGTACAGATTTAATGTCTCTGCAGATCAGATAACGCTACAAAAAGTTTGCCAAATGATACTGACTTGTAGTTTTTGGCAACAGCCTTCCTTCCTTGGAAGAATAAAAAAATTAATACAGTGAACACAGAGAAACTGTTTATAAATAGGTCTTCTTTATGTTTTCTCAAGCCCAGCAATAATACATTAGCTGATTGAGTCCTTGTGACTCAACGGTATTTAGACAGTTTGCCAAATAAAAGAAGACAAACCACAGAGTTATTAAAAATGCACTCTTGCAGTTTTTGTGTTGTATTTATTGCCATCATTGTCAGTTAACCAGTGGAAACCTTCTCGAAAGATAACTCGTTTTCAGAAGGATGGAATACCCAAAAGGCAGCCTGATTCTTTAGAGTGTTACTCCTGGCAAGGGGATACTTTCTTTCTTCCATTGTAGTTTTGGATATTTATATTCCCTTATTGCCTCATATAAGTTACTGTAAGTAAACAATGAGACTGAATGAATAAGCCACTAATTTTTCCATATCTAATACATTCTGTAGCGTGAGGGCAATAGTTTCCTAATGTTTATTTTTCAGTGCTCTCTTTTAATCAGTTTTTAATGATTAAAGCAATAGGCTTGGACCTGCGCCATTCGAGGCAGAAAAAATGCCCCTAGTAACACTCATGGTGCAGAACTGAATCACAGCAGGAGAAACGTTCATTTAACTTTAATTTTCCTTTTCTCATTTTCATTCTGTTACCACTAATAGTGTTACTTTCAGAGTATTGTGTGTTAGACCAATTTAACTGCTATATCTTTTTCAGATTCAATCCTCTAACCAATTACATAAAAGTTATTAAAGTGGTTATCTGACATAATGCGTATTAGTCCAGTAGAGGCAAACCAGGTGTGACTGAACAGCCTTTATCACTCCTTTTGTGTAAGCATTCCAACAAAATCCTAGCACTCTGTCATCACACGTAATATCTTTGCTTTGGCAAGAGAGATAACAGCTCTGAGAGATCCCACCCTGGGAGACATCCCCCCAAAAAAGTCTGTAAACAGTTGGGTTTATACCCCCAAATCATGACATTGACTCATCTGTTTGTTGACTATAGAAACGAATTCTGTAATATTGAACAAGGATACCTCGCGTCACTTCAAGACTGACAACATTGGGGTCTCTGTAGAGATCATGGTAAAAATGTGCCAGTATCCTAAAACTTTTGGTGTCAAGACATCCTGACTTCACCAGTGGGAGCTTCTGACACTAAATCATCCTTATTATTTCATCTCCATACACTCCAAGTGAATGTATGAAAGCATTACAAAGCTTACTGATTCATCACCCCATTACTTTTTCTATGTCCAAAGTCCTACAAATGTTTCTTGTACAAACTAACAAAACTCTTCACTAGCCAGACGTTTCCAGACATTAATTATTTTGATTTGAAAGCTCTCATACAGGCAGCGTAGAAGTGTGAACAGTCATCTTTCCTCATGCTGTACAGAAGTGAGAGTTATTGCACTCGTAGTGCAAACACTTTGACTTGTGCATGATTTTACTGTTCTGAGTCATCCCCTTGAAATCTGTAAGATGATTTAAGATAATAAAGTTCAGCATGTATGGAAGTGTTTGCTGGACAGGAGCTTATAGTTCCCATAGTCATTATTTATCCATGTTGCATATGTTAGTTTCTTTTATTGTTGTTTCCCAAAGTTTCATAGATGAGTTAGAAAATAAGACTGGGAGGGAGGTCACATTATTCATTCCTCTTCTTCAATGTAAGATAATCTAGAATCGCATCATTTCTAAGAGGCAGTTGTCTAAAATGTTCTTAAAAACATTCAGTGGTAATTCCCTGTCTCCTTATGAAATCTAAGTACAATGTTTGATTAACTACCTTACTGGTATGCAGTGGTTAATTATGGGACACTGCTATCCTATTAAGCATTTATCTTGCTTTTTTCTTGATTTCCTCCAATTTCTTACTGAACTTCCAAACATTGGCATGCTCAGAGCTGTACGTGAGGTGCAGATCTCTTCTGTTTCAAGCAAAAGTAATCTTTAGTTTTCCTGTTAGTGTAACATTTCTACTTCCAAGAGTTGTATTACGATGTGCCTAACACTCAAAACAACTTTTATGCATATTAAAAGTTCTCAAATTGTATTTAAAAATACAGTTAATGCAACATATGAGATAGTCCACATCCATTCCTTCTGTAGTTCTCTGAGACCACATAGGTAAATTGATGTCCGCTGTTTTCCAGTGCCGTCTCTTTTTATAACTGTTTCCAAACATCTACAGTATCTTTCCAATTAAGGACACGATGAGTGAATATTATTGACTACTTGGCTGCTGGTGCACTGTGGATCATGAGACTGAAGGAAGCCAACTGACAGTAGACTTTTTATTTGTAGATCTTTTTTTTTTTCCTAGTTGCTGAAGTAATTAAAAAAAAAGGATTGCAATTTTGGATCATTGAGACTACTTTATCTTGGGAAAATAAAAGGTGCAGTCCCATAGAACTCCTGAAGGTAGATTTTATATTGACATCATTGGGAAGTTCTTTGTATTGAGGATTAGTCCTGTAGTTTTAATGGTAATGAAAGAAGTGAAGGGGAAAAGGGCAGATGGGATGGCTGCCTACTGCAAGTTAGACGAAAGCCTGGCCATCTCTATCTATGCATTCTTGCAGTATTAGTCATTGCTCTGCTATCTGCTGTATCATTACCTATTTATTCAGATTAAGAAATACGTTTTGCAAGTGGTAGAGATGGTTGTAGTATTAATTTTGCTCCTTCTTACAGGTTGAAATGGTCTGCTTTATTTTCTTCAGTTCTTTCTGAGTTTCTGCTTATTTTCCTCCCAGAAAAGACTTCCCATATATGTTACTTCCCAGTAACATACATAATTTCCCTTATGACATGGAATTTCTGATTCTAATACAATTAGAATCTAGGGTTTAATTAAAGAAATATGCTGTTGAATCAGGTAGAATAAAAGAAGTTTTTACGGAACTTTGCCTAAAACTTTTTCTTGCTCTGCAAAGGTGAGTATGAGCAGTTGAGTCTATTCTTCTCTGTACGTCACTGGGAGAATGATTAATTTAACATATAGAAAGAAGCGGGCACCGTAATTTTCTCTCAGGAATAATATACTGACAAAGGTGTCACAGATATGAGATGGAGGGAATTTCTTGTCCTGCTTTTCTGACAGTTTTTGATGAAGAAAGATCTCAGTGTAGTATTCACATACCAGGTTCACCAGGGCTGATATTTAGAGTAAGAAGCCATTTTTACCTTCAATTTTTTTCACACAGGTGTTAGCAGAATCTTGGGACTGCTAGTCATTGCTAAGTGCTTTTACAATAAACAGTTTAGTGTATAGATATGAGATGAGTGTTTTGAGTGATCTTCTGAGTTTTGGCAAACGCACTCACTAACAGTGTGGCACTAATTTACCTGCACTAAGTAGATTTCTATAGGGTTTCCATTCCTTTTGTGTCCTTTCTTTGTATCATCTAACCATGGCCACACTATTAAATGCCCTGGCCAGGACAGACAGAGACAGCCTAAAACTCAATAGAGTTAAAAATAAATATTGTGGCATGAAGGAGGATTGTATCCTTCTCTTTGCTGAGGGCATGTGCCAGCCAGTTTTACCTGAGCTACGGTAACTCACTGGTAAATGTTAGGTACCATGTCTCTGCCACATCCGTGGTGGCTCCAGCATTATAACTGCTCCTAACCCAAGAGCAGGGCTCTTAACTGCAAAGTAGCTTTAAATTATGGGTGGTCCTTGCTCCATTCCTGGATTGCTGAGCAAATGATGACTGCTACAGTTTCTGGGTACTATTTTGGGCAAGATGCACTGTGTTGGAGATACAAATAGTAATTTCAGGCTCTCAAGCCTGCATTGTGTCTTGTTCAGTAGTGTTTCCAGCAGTGTCATGAATTTGTCCTTGGTTCCTCTTCCTGTGAAGCTGTTGCTATTAGAATAATGGAATAATTTGGTGAGAAAGCCTTCTGGAGGACACCTAGTCCAAGCCCTGCTCACAGCTGGACCAACTTCCCCATTAGGTCAGGTTGCTCAGGGCTTTTTGAGTCAAATTTTGAAAATCTCCAAGGATGGAGATAGTATAACCCCTCTGGGTGACCTGTACCAGTGCTTCACCCCTGTCATTATGATTTTTTTCCCTCTTACATTTAGTTAAAATGTTCCTTATTGCAACTTGTTCTTCTTTTTGCTTCTTTTCCTTTAGCTGCACACCTGTGAGATGAGTCTGGCTCCATCTTCTCTATTCTTCCCCTTTTTTAGGTAGTTGAGGACAGCTGTTAGGTCCCCCCCAGCTCCTCTCTTCCAGGCTGAACCAAGCCAGATCCCTCAGCCTCTCTTTGAACATCATGTGCCCCAGATCTGTAACCATCTTGGTGGCCCTCCTCTGGATCCTCTCCAGTATTAGCATACTGAGGCCCCACACCTGGACACAGTGCTCCAAAAACCTCATGCATGCCAAGTGGAGGGAAGGATTGTTTCTTTGACCTGCTGGCTAATGCAGCCCAGTACATGGTTAGCCTTCACTGCTGCAAGGACACACTGTTGACTCATGTTCAGTTTGTCCTCCACCAACACATGTCCTCCAACCAGCTCCACCAGCAAAGCTGGAAAGTCTTGAGCAGTCCCTTGGGAGGCTACATCCCTTCCGTTTGCGGACACAGTCAAACTGGAGAAAGAAGGAAGGGAACTTGCCGGTGCTTCCTTTGCAGTACCTCATTCTTTGGAGCTAATTTCTGTGCTTTGCCTGAAAGCCCGACTGGTCTTCAGCATATGCTGCAAAGCCTGAACCTCTTCCCAGCTTCAGACGGAGGGAAGACAATTGTACGGTTGGGGTAAGTAGAGAGTGGGACTACTGTAAGTTGAGGCATGATACTTGAAAGAAACATCCCTTTCTCCTTGGGCTGAGGGAGTGAGTGCTCGCTTGTTTTCATTCAGTTGATCTGTATCTGATACATACAAAAGATGCCTGATGCACAACTGTGGGTGCTAATCAACAATATAAAAAAATAAATATGAGCTTAAAGCTCTTAAATCCTATAATTTTACTGTATGTAAATTTGCTGTTGAAAATACAGTAGGGAAAAAAATCCCCAAAGCTCACAATGAAAGGATTTCTTATTTTATTTACACATGCATGGTGACTGAGTACATGATAAATAGAAAGGTGATAGAGTGCTAAAGCTGAATCAAATTTCTGCTAATTTATGAAAATGGGGATGCAATCTTTTGACAGACAAGTGCTGCAAATGTTTTTGAGCAATATATACACATTTTTCTAAGCAGTGAAGTCCTTGTAATACACTTTCAAGATCATCATCAGCAGGCAGGTAATGCATTAGTTGTGCTTGACCTTTGTGAGTAATAAGATTTTGCATTCTGCCTTCTGTGCTGTTAAATGAGAGCTTCCTTGCCAGTTCACCCTTGGTGACACCCCAGCCACCACAGATGCGTGGTGCATGGTGGACAGCATGGCATTACCGCTTCTGAACTTCTAGCTTCTCTGTCAGTCAGAGTAGCTTGAGTGGAATAGTTATATGTGTTCCTTCTGTCTTCCTAACAGCTGGAATTAGACCTGGAAACCTACTTCATTTATTTTACAGAGCCTGGTAGGAAAGTACAACTGTGAATAAAAACACACCGAGCTTTATGTCCTTCGGTCGGTCATTGTAACTGGTGTAACCGGGGTCCTCTAGTCCAGAGCCCAGTCTGGATTTTACCACAGTTTTCATCTTGCCACTGTTTTTTAAAACAAATTGACGGTGGTTTTCCCCTTAGGTCTCAAGTCACAAGGAAAAATATTTTGGAAATGGAGATCAAATTATGGAAGATGTTTTTTACTGCAGTTAAAGCAAATGACGAGAATTTCTGATAATGCTTTACATTTGCTTTGGATTTTACTGATGGGTTACCTCTGTATATCTGCAGTAATGTTTTTGAAAGTTTGACAGCATTACAGAACTGGTGGTGGTTCAAATTGAAATGTGCAAACCTAGCAATCTAAAATTACGGTCCATATTTAGGTATTCAGTTAAGAACTGACACATTTACCTGCTGTTGAATTCAGTAGAATTCAGAAAATGATGTGGAAAGGCAGTTTACCCTTGGCTACACTTGAAGTTAAACAGAGTTCAGCACCAGTTGTAACTGCTTTATCAGCAATGGGTAAATTTGCTGGAGTAGACAAAGCTTCTGAGTTTCTGTTTTTTGCTCAATAGGAAGCAAATTCATGAACTTTTTTCATGTTTGAGTGTTATAACTAAATATATTTTTCTCTGTCTCCCAGATGTTTTCTGGAAGACAGGAAAGATTTGGCAGTCTTAGCAAAAAAAACAACGACCATTTTGGAAACATTTTCCAAACCCCTTTCTATGTCAAGTTTTTGTGCTGTACAGAAATAAATGAAGCAGTGTTTTGGGGCCCAGCACATCCACCATCCAGCTGTTGCAGATTTTATGATAAACTGCAGTTCATGTTTTTGGATAGAGAGTGACATAGTATTTTTTTTATCAATATCATTTTATCAGTATCATTTTATCAGTAACATTTTATCAATGATCTGGATGAGGGGATTGGGTGCACCCTCAGTTTGCAGACGACACCAAGTTGGGTGGGAGAGTTGATCTGCTCGAGGGTAGGAAGGCTCTGCAGAGGGACCTGGACAGGCTGGATCGATGGGCCGAGGCCAACTGTATGAGATTCAACAAGGCCAAGTGCCGAGTCCTGCACTTGGGTCGCAACAGCCCCATGCAGCGCTACAGGCTTGGGGAAGAGTGGTTGGAAAGCTGCCTGGCGGAAAAGGACCTGGGGGTGCTGGTTGACAGCCGGCTGAGTATGAGCCGGCAGTGTTCCCAGGTGGCCAAGAAAGCCAATGGCATCCTGGCTTGTATCAGAACTAGTGTGGCCAGCAGGAGTAGGGAAGTGATCGTGCCCCTGTACTCGGCACTGGTGAGGCCGCACCTTGAATGCTGTGTTCAGTTTTGTGCCCCTCACTACAAGAAGGACGTTGAGGTGTTGGAACGTGTCCAGAGAAGGGCAACGAGGCTGGTGAGGGGTCTGGAGAACAAGCCTTATGAGGAGCGGCTGAGGGAGCTGGGGTTGTTTAGCCTGGAGAAAAGGAGGCTGAGGGGAGACCTCATTGCTCTCCACAACTACCTGAAAGGAGGTTGTAGCGAGGTGGGTGTCGGTCTCTTCTCCCAAGTAACAAGTGATAGGACGAGAAGAAATGGCCTCAAGTTGCACCAGGGGAGGTTTAGGTTGGACATGAGGAAAAATTTCTTCACTGAAAGAGTAGTTAAACATTGGAACAGGCTTCTCAGGGAAGTGGGGGAGTCACCATCCCTGGAAGTATTTAAAAGACGTGTAGATGAGGCACTTAGGGACATGGTTTAGTGGGCATGGTGGTGTTGGGTCGACGGTTGGACTCGATGATCTTAGAGGTCTTTTCCAACATTAATGATTCTATGATTCTGTGATTCTAAGTTGCTGGCTGGACTCTGCAGGATGAAGGTGCTCAGAAAAGATGGGCAGGATCCCTTTGCTGCTCCCTCCCTTCTGACAGAGGAGAACAACAGGAGCTAATGGTGCATCTCGTACCTTTGCTACTATCTCCTATTTACATTAGTGGGACTTTGTGCTTTGCTGTGCCCAAAAGTGCCAGGTGGTGAAACAGTGCATGCGTGGTGGCCCTGCTAGCATCCACATGCAAAAGGAAGAGTGCAGAGGGCTGTCCCCGTGCCTTGTGTTTGGGGTCAGCCCTGGGGTAACGTGTCCGTATGTAACGAGTGGGCTGAGCTATGGCAGCACGGACTTCATTTGATGCGTCTTTTTTCTTCTGCTGTTTGTTTCCACTCGTTTGGGAGAAATCAGTTTTTGCCTTGACTATATTGCCTCCAAGAAAACTAATTTACTGCTTGCTTTCTTGCCATTTTGTTTGCTCTGTGGTGCTTTGGGGTGATCAGTGATAAACTTCTCTCTTTTGGCCCTTTGATTCAAGATTTTCTTGTGCTGCCTGTGTTCTGCTTGTGGCTGTGGCATTATACATCTATGTGGACTGGAGCTCTGGGCTGAGGTCTCGCCTTGCTTGATTACCAGCTTTTACTACTTAAACAGCCAGGATGCCCTCACCTAATACTGTCTCTCTTCACAGTGGTTTTCCCTGAGGTTCGCTGTTTGTTTTTCTTTGAAGACCTGAATTGAATAGCATTGTGCCTCAGAAAGTATGAGCTGTTCCTATACCTTTAACCAGGTGTTCTTATCTGGAATTAAAATAAAACCAGAAATTTGTTCAAGATAAGTTGCTGTGGTTATCGAATCAGCTTCCTGGTTGCCATTGCTAAGATGATCAGAGACTACTGCCTTTTGAGGGGGGATCCGATTGATAGAATTGCTTATATCAGAGTATGTTGTCTTATCCAACAGTGAACATTTGAAAGCAAATGGAAATGTTAAAAAAGAAGTCTTGAAAAACAACTATTAAGGCTTATGCCTTGTGGAGACTTGATTGATGTTAATAATTAAGATAATTTGTCAGTTTTGATAATGAGAATCTTTAATCCCAAATCCTGTACTCCTTTGAAAGAGCAATAAGCAGGATCCTTTCCACATAATGTGCTTTGGGAATTCAGCCCTCACAGGTAATAAATTATTAGGGTAGCTCTTCAGATTTGTATTACAAAATGCAGTTTTGCCCAAAAAAAACCCCAAACCTCACACATTTACAAGTTTTTTATGAAAAGGAAATAATTTATATACATTATCTGGGAAGGATTTTGATCTGTTTGCATTGAAGGCATACTGATCCCCACAGTGTAACTGGAGGTAAATTAAGGAGCTGTACAAAGATTTCTGCTCTTTGCATTGCCATTGTCACTGCCATGGCAGGAAAAGTTGTGGGTCTGTTCCCCAGGGAGACCAAGCAGCCTCAGGTTGCTTTGGCCAAGAGCAGTTGCATGTGGTCATGGCTGTTTCCCATCTGCAGCAGGGCCTATGAGATAAAAAGCTCCAGTGCTGAAAAGGGGTATTCAGCCAAAGGAAAAACAGTGTAATCCCTTGGCTCTCCCTGCTGGGTTGATGTCCTCCAGTTGCCATACATTAGGCAATTAAGGATATATATAAATGCTTCTAATATGGAGCATCTTCTCCATTTTTTCATTTTATTCAGAAAGGAAAGTTGTACTTGCAAGCCAGTTTTACGTTGTGATACTGCCAGGAGCTACAGCGATTTCCAGGGGTGGGGTTTCATGCTGGCACCTGAGTTTTCAGTCCTGTTGCTTCAGATGATGGAGAGAGATGCTGCCACCTCCCCTCCCCTGGGAAAATCAGGGGACAGCCTTGCTTTAGCACCTTTACCTTTGGCTGTGCTTTCAGTAGTGATGCACGTGGCCATGATTTCCAGCAAATAGGGAGTTGTGCTGCTCCCCAGTGATCTCTCGGGAGTGTTGTATAAGGAAATTGTATTACTGCAGCCTTGACCCCAAAATCCCTGGGGAAAGAGAGTAAAGAGTGCAAACATGTAGGACCTAGAGGATGAGACTGTACTCTGATTTGGGTGCTTTCTAGTTGATTCTGGTGGTGGGCAGGACCTGGGCTGAATCCTTCTCAGCAGTCCTCCTCTGGCTACGTTGCTGTCTCGTTTGTCACAGGCTCAGTTTTCAGGAGCTCAGGAGCTTGGCGAGCGGCCGTGCGGGTATGTGGCCCTACCTGTCACATTTGGTGCGTGCGTTATCCTTCATGTGACATGGCAACTGGAAGTAAAGGGGAAATACTGACCCAAGGAAAAAAGTGAAAAAGAAGCATCTCTTCATAGGCCTAGTGAAAGCAAGAACAAGAGTCCTCCACTGGGCTTGTTATCACCCTGTTATTTGGGAAAAAAAAAAACTAATTTGTGTCGAGGAAATAACCTTTCTTTGTCACCTGACTTGTCATTTAAAAAACTTTTGAACATGTAAAGATGAAGTAAATCTGATCTTGAAATATTATTTGGAACTGTAAAGTGGAAAAGTTTAATTTAGCAAATTTTGAGGTGGAATGTGGCAAATGTTTAAAATCTGTTTTGTTCAGAATCGTTTAGATAAAATTAATTTGATAAAACAGCATAAGTTCATTAATAATTTGGATGAACTAAAACCTGTTTTACTGGCGAACAAAAAATAAAATATGAATTAAAAACTTTGCTTTGGCATGTGAAACCTCTCATTCCTTACCATTAGCTATTCTATATCCAGTTTTTATATCTATATTTATATAGATATAAAATAGGTAATCATGTAAATAATGAAAAGATTAAAATTTATTGACTGTAAAGGCAATAAAACCATGAAAACACTGAAATTCTGGAAATGCTACAGAATCACGCTCTACAAAAGCCTCTAATATTTTCAGATCATTTCAGTTTTACAAGTGAATAAGAACTGCCTTCCTATCATTTTCCAGTGTGTAAAAATTTAAGAATTGCTCCACCGTTTCTCTTCTCTGCCTATGTCTTAATTGCTCATCAGGCAGAAAGTTGCCTATCTGAAGTACTGTCCTCTTCATGATATACAGCAACATTTCCATAGGATCTGCCAACAATGAGATTATGCTGTAATTTCCCCAAACAGCTGGGTCTGCTTCGTTACGAATAGAAGCCGTCGGGGAGTGTATCCAAATCTTAGTTCTCAGCCTTCCAAATCACATTAACAAAATTATCACATGCCTGGGTGAGCGCTTCTCCACCACTTTTAATTAATTCCAATTGTATGTTACCCACTCCAAGAGGTTTACTGGCTTTTTTTTAATGTCCTAGTGTCAGCTTTCAACTTCCATCACCATTGGAAGTTCGTCATAATGATTTGGGCTTCTCAAGAAGATATTCCCGCCTCCTTCCCTTTCAGCACTGTATTTTTTTCATCCGTGAGGCTCAGTTTTTGGCAGTGTGCATCCCTGGCATTAGATCAGGTGGTGTCTCTCCTCCCAGAGAAGCCCTCAGCTAGGCTGTGGCTGGTTTGCCAGTTCTCCCCAGTGGCATTTCTTGGGACAGCTGTGCATATCAGGAGGCTGCTGTTCATGCCAGTTTTCTGTAGGAGCTGTAAAAACCACCTGTTTCCCGCCTCATACAAATGTATTCCTCGTAATTTCATCCATCTTCCTCCATCGCTGCATTGGTCAGACAATAGGAGCATCTTTCCTGTGGGCTGAGAATTGTTTCTTGGGGTCTGTTTCCACAGGAGTTTATCTGTGGGTGCTGTAACGCAGTCAGAGATGCTCGTCATGTTCAGATCTGTGCTGCTTGTGCAGAGGGCAGCAGAGCTGGAGTTTTTGCTCAGCCCTTGTCCTGGATGCTGCAGGAGTTTGTGAACTTGGAGCTCAGGACCAGGATAGCCTTTGAGGGTAATGACTGGAGGCTCCTCACTGCATGCTTTCAATGGGGAGGTTCAGACTTGACGTTAGGAAGCATTTCTTTACTGAGAGGGTGGTCAAACACTGGAACAGGCTTCCTAGAGAGGTGGTTGATGCCCCAAGCATGTCAGTGTTTAAAAGGCATTTGGATAATGCCCTTAATAATTTGCTTTAACTTTTGGTCAGCCCTGAAGTGGCCAGACGGTTGGACTAGGTGATGATTGTAGGTCCCTTCCAACTGAATATTCTATTCTATTCTATTCTATTCTATTCTATTCTATTCTATTCTATTCTAATTCTATCCTAATCGAGTTGTGATCAGGCCATCGTGGCTGCCTTGTGGGAGGAGAAACACCCCATGACACCTCAAAGTGGTGTGGTGCGCAGGTCCCCACACACAGCTGAAAGCCTGCATGATCCTCATCCCCGGGCAGCACAATCCACTACCCCACCAGGTCGAGAGTATTTACCGTGCAGGAACACGCGGCCGATGGGGGGATGCCGGCCCATGGCTAACCATTTGCAGGCTACTGGCTCTGCTCCAGCGATTTACAAACCCGTTGCTTTTTTTATGGTAGTAGCAATAGGCATCGGTTCAGTGGCAGATGGTTAATAAGGTATTCAGGTGCTTCTCATACACTTTGTACTGAAAGAGCAATCAGCCCAAGCCGTGCACAGTGTTAGCAGTACCATCAGATGTTTTTAGCATATCTTGCTGTAAATATTCTGGTTTTAGACTTTCAGTACCGGGATGGGTACGCAGCTGTGACAGCCTGCATTAGCAAATGTTTATACAGGAGCCAAACTTCTCAACGGATTTCAGGTTTTATTTCTTTATCTCCGCTTTTATTTTTCCATGTGTTGTGATAATTCCTTTGCATAGTTCATAATTGTTACTGCTCTACTTTTGCAGCAAATTGAAAACAAAACAGACAGCCAATAAAATGGTAATGCTTTAGCATTTTTCTTTTATTTGGTGCCTACTGAGGATAACAATATTCTTATGCTGCTTGTTTAACCAAAAAAGCTGCTGGTACTATTTAGAAGCAGGCTGCTGCTTTCCCTTTCCAGCCAGCTACGTTTTGAGCCTTGCTGCTACAACCCATGCTGTGTGTTGTGGGGCAGAAATCATACAGCTCAGCTTCACCTTCTCCCTGGTGTCTCCAGAGGGTGGGGTGGGACCTGCTGACTAAATGCAGCTTAGGATGGAGCAGAGCATAGGGGAGGAACTGCAATAGCAGGCGGGAAGAAACTCTTGTAGACTTCTTTCCAAGATCATCATTACATGGAGATGTAGTGTGTACATGTACATCATTACATCTCAGGCTTAGAATAGAATCTCTTAAGAGATGGACGTCTCAGAAGGAAACTGATACTGCTGAAGTTAAGCAAAAGTATTTAATTATGTTTCTGGCTCCTTGAACTTTTCTCCTCCCTGTGGGATTCATAGCTAACCATAGTCTGGTGGATACCATTTTATTCTACTGTCTAGCATGTTCACGTCACTTTGTAAAGGCTTTTTCACAAATACAGTTATTGCATCCTGCCAAGATGCTGTAATATGGAGAGCTATGACTTCATTTTCCACTCTCAGCAATTCAGAGGGGACATTTTTACACTATACCATATCAAGAAATGTTTACCCATATCAAGGTTTACATATACTAAGTCCAGTCTGTAAGACTTGCAGTCATGTTTCTTGTCCAGGGTCCCCAGTGAGATGCTGCTAAGTGATGAGGTGGTGTCATTGCTGGGATTGAGTCTCCTCTTACCCCCTGCTCCTGCGCTAAAGAGGACATCTGAAGAGTTAGGAGGTTCACATCTCTCTCATCTCGGAGCGTTCATGCACAGCGGGGAGTGACTTTAGATGTGTGTATGTCAGCCAACATCAGTCAAGAGAAGCGAGTAATAAAAAATAGAGGAAGAGCCAGCAGAACCCAGGCACAGCTGAGTCTTTTCATCTCACTGACTCCAAAGAGCGTAGTGAAGTTGAGCCTGGACAGTGCCACATAAAATAAACTATCCTGTAGAAAATCCAAGCCGAAGCTTCTTAAATAGAAGCTATTTACAGAAGAATGATCAAATCTTCTAAGGTCATGAATGTAACACAAAACCATACATCTTACTCCCAAACATGCCTATCAATCACAGTATGTAAGTCTTTACCACATTGATTGAACCAAAACCAAAAGCTTGTATTCCTTAACAGGGAAAAGTGGATTAATAAGGTATTAATTGACATAGATGCTTGATTATATTTTTATGTTATTTTAGCAGGAGTCCTGTGCTGTCAGTATGTTCTATAGCAGAATGGAGTCTTGTATTATTTTCATAGAATCATTATTCTGTGTATTCATTGTAATGGCAACTGTAAAACAGATTACAAAGTTAAACAGACAATATTCTGCAGAAGAAGAAAATATTTTGGGGTAATTGTATGGATGCTAGTTGTAAGGATGTAATGGGTTCTTCATGTCTGTGACATCCTTAATCTGAGACTGGATGTCACCAGAAGAGACAAACTTGGAAGGTTGGGTGCATAGGGTCCATCCTGAAAGGTGTTAGCATGAGATGAACCACCTTTCCAAGGTGCCCGTCCCTTCTTACTGACTGGCAGAAGCACAGGAGCAATGTTAACACTGCCTGAGATTAATCTCTGCCTAGACAGTATTTTATTGTCCCTTCTCTTAAAAGCAATGTAATTACACCTACATTTGAAGTCTGTGCCTCTGGCCAGCATTGGCTGCTTTAAGAGGTTAATTTCAACTGGCAACGTATTGAGGTTGTGCAGTGCCCTGTATTTGAGAGGGGACAGATCTTTCCTGACCCACATGTTGATCAATTTGTACCAGCAACATTAAACCAAGCATACCAGCATGGCCTGTCTCGCACACTGTGTCTGAAGATGCTTTGAATGAATACAGGTACTTCCACGATGTTTTTTTCAAAACTATCTTCATTCGCATTGCTACTAATCATATTGGGGTTAGTGTAAACAAGAGGAACCAATGACCTCTTAGCACCATGTTCATAATCTTAAATGCCTCAATTAACTTTGTTCTAAACCCATGTAAGAGATTTAGAGAAGAAAATAAGTGGCAAATTAAGGTATTGCTCTACTTGTATATTTGAAATGCATCAGCCTGATATGGTACTTAGGGTTTAATGTACATCATCATCATCATTTACCAATTTATGTATATATAACTGCCATAGCACCCAGAGGTTCAGTGTCTCTGGGAGCACAAGGCGGGGAAGGAGCAACTGCTGTGATGGAGGAGCTGTGAATGAAGGAGTGAAGTTGAGCCTGGGAAAAAAAAGGGGGTGGGGGGAGGGAAGGTATTTTAGCTTTTTTGTCTTTGTTCCTCACCATCCAGCTCTATTTTAGCTGGCAATAAATTAAATTAATTTTCACCAAGTGAAGTCTGTTTTGCCTGTGATGGTGCTCAGTGAGTGATCTTCCTGTCTTTATCTTGACCCATGAGCTTTTTCATCTTGTTTTCTCCCCCTGTCCTGTTGCGAAGGGAGAATGAGAGAGTGGCTGGGTGGGTGACTGGCAGCCAGTCATGGTCAACTGACCACAATCTGTTAAAGTTTTGGGCCATCGGGTGACACTTTTGGTGAGAGAGTACAAGGTAGTGCAAGAAAGGTGAGGAGTTTCCTTCATCTTTTCCTCAATTCCCCAAATCTTTCCTCACTGCACTTTCTATTCAATTCATAGAATCATAGAATCATGGACTCATAGAATGGGTTTGGGGTTGGAAGGGACCTTTAAAGATCATCTAGTTCAACCTCCCTGCCATGGGCTAGATCAGGTTGCTCAAAGCCCCGTCCAACCTGGCCTTGAACACTTCCAGGGATGGGGCATCCACAACTTCTCTGGGCAACCTGTCCCAGTGTCTCACCACCCTCGTAGTAAAGAATTTCTTCTTTATATCTAGTGTAAACCTACCCACTTTCAGTTTAAAACCATTACCCTTTGTTGTATCACTACAAGCCCTGGTAAAAACTCTTTGTCCATCTTTCTTATAAGTCCCCTTTAAGTATTGAAAGGCCGCAATAGGGTCTCCCCAGAGCCGCCTTCTTCAGGCTGAACAACCCCAGCTCCCTCAGCCTTTCTCCATAGGAGAGGTGTTCCAGCCCTCTAATCATTTTCGTGGCCCTCACTTTTGGTACCCCAGAGTGTTGCCATTTGCCAGCTGAGGGTGAAACATGAGCTGACTGAACTCAGCTCTCTCTGGAGCCCATCGATGCCCCTTCCTAGCTAACCAAACAGATAACAACAGACATGCTTTGCCCAGTGAAGAGCATTTCGAGTTGTCGTGGTTTAACCTCAGCCGGCAACTGAGCACCACACAGCCGCTCGCTCACTCCCCCCTGCTGGGATGGGGGAGAGAATCGGAAGGGTAAAAGTGAGAAAACTCGTGGGTTGAGATAAAGACAGTTCAATAGGGAAAGCAAAAGCTGCACACACAAGCAAAGCAAAACAAGGAATTCATTCACCACTTCCCATCGGCAGGCAGGTGTGCAGCCATCTCCAGGAAAGCAGGGCTCCATCACGCGTAACGGGTACTTGGGAAGACAAACACCATCACTCCAAACGTCCCCCCCCTTCCTTCTTCTTCCCCCAGCTTTATATACTGAGCATGACGTCACATGGTATGGAATGTCCCTTTGGCCAGTTTGGGTCAGCTGTCCTGGCCGTGCCCCCTCCCAGCTTCTTGTGCACCTCCAGCCTTCTCAGTTGGTAGAGCACGGGAAGCTGAAAAGTCCTTGACTAGTGTAAACACTACCTAGCAACAACTAAAACGTTGGTGTGTTATCAACATTGTTCTCACCCTAAATCCAAAACACAGCACTGTACCAGCTACTAGGAAGGAAATTAACTCTATCCCTGCCGAAACCAGGACATGAGTTCAGCTTTCAGGTTGGATATGTAAATTCTGGTGGTGACATTTTTTTGGGGGAAAAAGGTACAATGAGAAATGAACCAAAAAACTCCATAATGCATATATTTAATTTAATAAGTATGCAATTCTTTTTTCTCTGAGAATAAGGACAGAACACAGAAGTAGTTTGAAAGTCTTGCTTTACAATGCTTTGCAAATGAGATCTATAATAACACAATTCTGTGGTGTTGAAGTGAAATTCTTAATACTGTGTTCTGTTTCATGAATTAATTTAATTAGTTATTGTTTGCTGAAGAGCTGGAACTATGCCAGGAGCTTGAATCCAGACTCAACCAACATGTGTGTGCGCCATATAAAGAAACTGGATTAAGCTCAGAGCCAGATGTTGTGAGCAGAGCTGAACTGACTGCGAAGGCTGGGAGGACCTGCTTATAGCGGGTGTTAGAAACACGAGCCCAGACTTGCACCCAGATGCTGTAGACAGAGCAGTGGACTTAATCAGCACTTCTAATTAGTGCCCCTGTGAGCCCCTGATTAGAAACCCAGCACAGCTGGGAGCATTGCAGGTGCTTTGAATTCTACCTTCTGGGAACTGTGGAGCATGTTCCAATTTCCAGTGTCCATATTTCTTTATGATGAAGGGTATGAACATAAGAGAGTACAAGAAATATCTCAGAGAGTGAATTCAGGCATGGCATAGACAGAAATTTCCTCTTCATCTTGTTGGAGGTGATAGAGGATAAAATCTGGGCTCCCAAAGCCGCAGGTGGGAGGGAGCCAAAAGGAGCTGCACCGTATTGGGACTGATGTATAATCCTCTATATTTGAACTTACACATGTGCAGCTGTTTCAGAAAAGCACAGTTTTTCTTTGCAGGCCTCCAGCCATAGTTTTTGCTTTCTTGGCATCTATAGATCTGGCTAAGAAATGTCAAAGGGGATGGGGTGTCAACACAAGTACGGCAATGATTTGTACAAGACAAGGAGAGAAACCCATAAACGTCCCCTAATGGAGCTGGAATTTTATTACTTATGGCTTGTCTATACAGTGGTGCTTTAGATGCATCAGTAGCCACCCTTGGTGTAATAAAGACATTGTTTATAGCAATATGAAAGTGCTTAGACCCTCGATGTGGGGTCCCATCCTCACCTAGCTATTTATGCCTATTTCCAGTTGTAAATCTATGTGGCTAGCAACCACTCTTCTGACCAGGACCGTTTTAACTGTGTAACTTCTCAAGTCAGAGATCTGTGCTACACTAAGAATGTTTGCTGGGAGCAAAGCTGTGATTGAAACAGCATCTAAAGTGTTTGAAAGCATTCTATCCTGGGGATGTACCTGGGAGTGCTGTTGACTTTAACTTTAGTTTAGTTAGCATGATTCCTGACATCAGTGTAACGTTGTCTGTCTGTTTTTTTCCTCATAGGTTGGCTGGATTAACTGGCTCTCATTCAGAGGAAACTTGACAGATCTATTTTGCTTTCGTTGAACCTCTCTACTGCACGTCGTAAAGATTTCCTAGGTCCAGAGGCTGCATGAAAGACAACTGAGCAGCACAGAAATGTGACTCTGACAAGAGACTCCAAGCTTTCTGATGAGGAATTTTCTACTGATCAGTTTATAATTTAAATATATAACCGAAGCATGCATAATAGTTAATCTGATAGGGAAAAAAAAGCTTTCTCATTAATTAGGACTGCCAAAAAGCAGTCACCTGAAGCTTCAAAATGAGTGCTCCATTAATCCCAAACAAGTCAGGTTATGCCCAGCTTCAGGACAACCGCAGCGAAATAAAAAATAATAATGAAAGCATAGTGAGTGTGGGGGATACCAATGCCAACCAAATTGTGACAAAAGTTAGAACCACTGAAGGGGATGTTAAGAAACGTGCTTTGACAGATGAGAGTGGGAATATACACTCTGGAGGATCAGAGAAAGCTACTCATCTGAATACAGAGCAGAATAAACTTCTGACCTTCAAAGACACTCGGACCTGTCACACCAGTGCACAGGAAAGTAAGCTGTCCTCCACCACAAGCAGGGAAATGGGGAAAGATGGTAGGACCAGCGAAGCTAAGAATATATCAAGGCATATCAGGATTAGCCGAGGACAAAGTCTGTCCAATTTAAAAAGCAGCACAAATGATGCCAACCTGGAGGTTAGTTCCAAAGGCGATGTTGACTTCACCCAGAACTTTTCTAAGGGTAAAATGCCCAGGACTGTAGAGATGGAGAGAATAAAAAGGCTTTCTTTGGGAAGACCAAGTAAATTTTCTCCTCAGTCTGAAACATTTGCAAAAGACTGTGTTGGCCGCGTGTCGTGTAAACGTCTGCTTTCTGCATCATTGGACTCCATTGACAGGTCACACCATTTGGTAGGAAATACAGAGAAATCACAAAAAAGGTCCACAAATCATTTTCTTGGGATGGTGTTTCATCCACTTGATAATACCTCAGAGGAAAATATTGTGTTTTATTCCAAACCATCTACCTCAGAGAACAAGAAAAAAAGTAAACCAGAAAATGTACCAAATGTTAATGTTGAAAGCACACTGCATACTTCTCATTCTCAATATTCAACTGTTAAGCCCAATGAGATTGCTAGTAAGTCAGAAGCACAATTAGGTCAGGGTGATAAAAGTAAAAAACTGGAGCTTAAGACTGCACCATCTCTACAATCTAAAAGTATGTGTCAACAAAAGATTGAGAGAATTATGCTGGTAGAGTTCCTGGGTTGTCAAGAAGATGAAAATACGGCAATGCAGGAACAGAAAGGCTCTGGGTCTGACGCATCAAAATTTCAAGCATCCCAATTTCAAGACACCTGTAACAAAGTAGAGGATCCATTGTCAAGCCAGGCGGTAACCTATCCTGATGACAAATTGCTAAGTGATAACGTCACCACCAGTGGGGAAGGGAGAGGAAGCAATGACAGCGACAATGGGGCAACTAGCCAGGTTGGTGAGGAATATTTTACTGACAAAGAAGTGGAAACAATGTTCCCACTCACCTGCGATAGTAAATCCAGTAGCAAAGTGACACCTAGAAAAAATGAGAATTTACATGAAGTTGACGCAGGTTGCGCTGAAACAGTTGGTGAAGAGATCTCTCTTATACATAACATTAATCTACCTGACAGCAAACCCTTGAAAGTTAATGAGAATAAACGGATGCTAGTCAAAGGAAACACCGAGGATGCTGCCGTGCCTGCTTCTGATCTCTCAGATCAGCACGGAGCGCCCAGTGCAGAGACAATGTCAAACCAACAACCTGACAACCACGACAGTGATTCAGAAACCTTGAGCTTTTCAGTTCAAAGTAAAAAGACAGCTAATGCACAGAAACATCCTCCAGAGGAAGCACCAGAAAGCTGTAACGTTTCGGCAAAGGCTGATGCCTTTTTATGTGTCCCAACTCCCATGCGCCCGGTGGCAACACTAGATATTAATAGTCATCCCACGCTATCAAACAGTAATTTGAAGGACCTTTATGCACTTCATGTTGACAAACTGTCACCCTCCTCAGTCCTACCTCCCATTGACAGTACGCAGTTGTTAAACATATCCCCTAAAGTGCCTATCAAGACTGCTTGCAGCAGTGCCATCCCAAAACCTATCCTGGTCCACTCCAAGGGCTCCCTCGCAGATAAGGCGGATGTGGACAGTGACTGCAGTGAAAAGCTGGAAGAAAGCATCGAGATGAAACCTGCCATACCCAGGCCCAAACCTGTGAGACCTAAAATCATCACATACATCAGGAGAAACCCTCGTTCGATAGAGCAGCTTGAGCCTTCATTTGCGCCACCGGGGCTGCCCTTCGGTAGCCCTGCGTGTGGCATGCCCATCTCTACGGAGCAGAACGCGTCCAACGGAGTGGAGGCAAAGCCCCCCAGCATCCTGTACGACAAATTTAAGCCTGACCTCCAGAAGCCAAGACTCTTCAGTTCTGGTCTGGTGGTGTCAGGAATTAGGCCCCCAGGACATCACTTCGGTCCAATGAGCGAGAAGTTTCTGCAGGAGGTAAGGAGGCAGCTTTGACAGCCTCTTTTGTATGACACGTGGTGATCATTTGCTTACTTGTTGCTGCCAGAAGTTAGTTCTCAAACCTCAGAAAAGAAAGAAATCCTAAATCAAGGCAATGTGCAATCATTAGAAATAAACTTACTTAACCGTTTCTGGCACTGACCCTGTTGCGATGTCTGATCTGGAAGTTGTCACTGTATTCCTCCATTTTTTCCCAGCAAACCAGTCACCTACTAGTAGTATAAATAGGGATGTTTAGAAAGGAAATGACACGCTGTTTGAATTTATCCATAAATGGATTTTTTTTCTTTTCCCAAAGAATAGCTTTGTGAAATGAATGTAATTTGCCCACAGAGACTTTTCCTCCTTAATGGGAAAGTTGGCAGGTTTTTGCAGACAGCGCAGTAAAGGTCTAAACTAATTCCCTTCTGTTTAGCTGTACTGAAACCCAGGGACTATCAGAGCTCTTGTTAGATTATATATATATCATGCAGGAAAAGATTTACTTTTGACTCATTTTAAAGCCATGTGTTATAATTGACCTACATCTTAAGTAAGAAATCTCCTTTCCCTGGAAAGCCTTCCGGAGCGGCCAAAAGGTGATGGAAGTCCCTCTGGCCAATTCTGGCTCCTGATACCTCATTGTGTTTCCATCTTGATAAGTTGGGCAGGAGTCTTGGTTCCCTGAAATCCCTGCTGGGAGATGAGCACAGTGGAGGAAGGTTGACCTTGCTTGGAAGGTGGAGAAAGGACAGGGAAGAGGGAGCTACATTCGGGTCCTTGTGCCCTTGTGTCCGCTGCTTGGGACCTGTGGTAGCTCAACAACCAAACTTTTTATATAAATACTGAAGATCACACAGGTGTATTTCATTTGAACCAGTCTTTTTAAAAAAGAAATATTTTTTTTGCTGTGTGTCTCATGGTGTTATTGAGGCTATTTTAATGCCTGCCTCATTCTATGTACAGTATTTATCCAAGGAACAGCATTGAAATAACAAATTCGGTGACAGTGTTGACAATCAAAAGCCAGCAATTACCCAAATAAAGATATTGTGTGTGAGTGTAGATTGGCCCTTATGGCATGTTTACAGGCAACCTACTGAAGCGATCATGGATTATGTGTTATATATTATAAGCTCTATTCATAGAGCACCATCTCATCCCAAACTCAGAAAGGACAGTGCTTGCTGCCCTTTCCTCTCTGACTTCAGTTTCCAGCTCTGTCCCTTACATTTTGCATCCAGAGGAGGAATTACTAAAGCCATTGTGAGCTTGTCTATGCCAGCCATTATTAGTATATCTTCACAATCGCGTTGTAAGGTGAGGGAAAATTACTAGGTTATTACTGTTTAATGTATGGCTACAGAAATTAAAGCCAAAATAACCCAGACTGTGCAGCTATTTGGCTGTTTATAGGGTCACATGATTCTCTGAAGACCATAGGTGTCTTTGGCCCATACAGTTGGGGTTCAGATAATCAGGTAGGACCAGCAGACGCATCTGGGAGCAAAGGACCGATTTCTGTGCACCATTGAGGATTGTTCTTAAGATGAGAAGGCCTCAGGTTGTGGCAAGCCTGTAGCATGATTTACTCTAGACTAGGGTTAGAAGGAGGACACTTACAGGCTGGAGAAGATTCAAAGCATCTTCCCCCACTCCTCCAAGAAATATGACTCTGGGTGGGTATTTCAATGAGGGAAGGTTTGAACCCAAGCAAGCTGCTTCTTTAGAGAAGCTGGATTGCCTGGAGGAGAGGCTGGGAAGGAAAAGACAATCAAACTGCAGTTTGTGTTATGGGTTTGCATTAGCCCAGGAGTCAGGAGCTGATAGACCAGTTATCCTCAGGGTATTCAGCCCCGTGTGCTGGAAGACAGGGATGGCGAGTAGGATAAACCCCCCATCATCCAAGGGGAAATGGTTAGCAACCTGCTACACCACTTAGAAACACACAAGTCTATGGGGCCGGATGCGATCCACCTGAGAGTACTGAGGGAGCTGGCGGAGGAGCTCACCAAGCCACTCTCCATCATTTATCAGCAGTCCTGGTTAATGGGGGAGGTCCCGGATGACTGGAGGCTTGCCAATGTGACGCCCATC
>NW_008825109.1:4276397-4276637 GCF_000699105.1 Pygoscelis adeliae | reverse complement strand
GTCCTCTTCGCTGGGTAAAAAAACAGCTGGATGGCCGGGCCCAGAGAGTTGTGGTGAATGGAGTTAAATCCAGTTGGTGGCCGGTCACGAGTGGTGCTCCCCAGGGCTCAGTTTTGGGGCCGGTCTTGTTCAATATCTTTATCAACGATCTGGATGAGGGGATCAAGTGCACCCTCAGTAAGTTTGCAGACGACACCAAGTTGGGCGGGAGTGTTGATCTGCTCGAGGGCAGGAAGGCTC